>NC_044578.1:27984642-28323350 GCF_901933205.1 Camarhynchus parvulus | reverse complement strand
TCAAACCCCACAGTTTGTGCACCTAAGGAGGTTTTCCTGCCTTTGGTTCTCTCAGGGATGGGGCTTGGCCTGGGGACCCATGGCTCCTCCACAGGGGCTGGCAGTGCCCAGCAGCCAGCCAAACCACACATCTCCTGCCCTGTTGTCTGGACAGACCCACCACCTTGCTCCTGAGCGTTTCCAGATGTGAATTCATGGTAACCTTTTCCTGGGCAGCTGCCCCAGGTACAGAAAGTCTCCCAAGCATCTTTCTGTGAGGCACCATCACATCAGCCAGGGTGGCACACTCAGAACAGCACAGCCCAAATCTCTGTGGAGCTTCAGTGCAGGAGCACATTTCCCTCCCCAGCACCAGCAGCCATCCCCAGGAGCTCCCAGGGATGTGCAGCCTGCAGCAGCAGGGTCAGGTCCCTCTGATCCATGCCTCGGTAGCATTCCCCACATTTTCTGCAACTGCCACAACACCCAAACGAGTCCTTGCTCTAGAACAGCCTTGGGATGCTGAGGGCAGGCGAGCAGCAAACAGCCAAGCCTTCCAGACAGCCTCCATCCCACCTCTGCACCCCACTGTGACCCATAAATCCTTGGCTGGCCCAGGGATGCCATGGGAATTATGCAGCAGTGCTGCTCATGCAGCCAGTGCCCAGCAAGTGCTAGCCCAGGATGAGGCTGAAGAGTCTCTGCTTTGGATAAACCTCCCAGCCCTCCCACTCCAAGGTTGGTCTGCAGTTTGGATGCTCTCCTGCATCACCCCAAGCGAGATGTGGCATCCGTGGCAAACCATTCAAACCCCAAATTTGGGCTGAGCTGGTGGTGGCATGGGGAGAGCAGAGACTGGAGAGACTGCAGTGGGAAACAGAGTGTCTGAGCTGGCTTGGGAATTGCAGCAGCTCCAGGGTGCCTTGTGGAGAAAGAAGTGGAGGCGCTGTCTGGTTCTTTGCAAGCCCAATATCCCCCTCTGAAGAAATTAGAAACATTCCAGCAGCTATAGCAGTGCCTGACAGTAAATTTGATTAACTTGCCCGTGGAGTTAATGATATAGGGGGCCGTGTGGATTTTGTTGTAAAGAACACAGAAAAGACAGATGAGAAAATGAGAAAACAAGAAAGTAAATTTAAGCAGCTGGAAGCTTTAACAACTGGCATGATAAATCCAATAAAGAACTGCTCGATAAAACCCAACCACTGGAAAACCAAACATGGGTTGGGGAGGGAGTGGCTGAGCTTTGGATTCACAGCCAAAGAGGCAGCATGGTGGGAAAACGCTCCCAGGCCATGGGATGCTTGGTCCCAGAGCACATGGCAGTGACATTCCTGCCACAGCCATCCTCTTGGGACTTCAGCTGCTCAGAGTGACCCTGAGATGTGTTAGAAAGTCTCTTTCCCCAGCCCAGAGGTTGAAGAAGGAGTCAGAGCTCTTCAGTTTTCGGTCTCAAGGTTGTTTATTGTGTCTTATCTATAAAAATTCTTGTCTATAAAATTCTTTCTCCTGGCCAGCCAAGGTCCGCTCAGCAGGACAGACAGAGGCGCTCTGCCCACCCTCAGGGTGGTGTTATGTCTTTATACTAAAAACTATGTGTACATTATTTACAATTACTTCCCAGTACCTATCACCTATGTTAGACAGTGAGCTTCTACTCTAAACCAATCCAAAAGTGCCAACATCACAGCAGAAGATGGAGGCTGAGAAGAAGAAGGAAAAAGGCTGGACATGCCCAGATTCCTCCATCTTGCCTCCTGAGCCCCCATCCTAAAATCCCCCAAATTCTATATTTTCTCCCTGTGATAAATTCACTAATATTCTACTTAAACTGTTGTGACTTGCAGATCCTCATGTAAGGTTGGTAATTTGCTCCATGGGTCATAATCAAAGTCACAGGTGTCTTGGGCTCTGTGCCAGGGTCCCTGAGCCCCCTGGCAGGGTCCTGGCAATCCAGGACAGCCAGAGGGACGTCCTGAATTCCGACACCATCCTACACCAAGCACCAGGGACCTGCTGCCTATCCCTTTTCTGCTCTTGTTCCAGTTTTCTTTGCAGCCTCCCAGGACCAGGAACGATCTGCTGAGGCTGATGGGAGCCTGAGGGGATTCACACCTCCCAAGCCAAACCACGGAGGAGCTTGCCAACCAAATGCAGACCAGGTACTGCCAAAAAGCCTGAAGTAAAACCCAACATTTGGACATCCATATTCTTAAATCCTATCTTCTTTAAAATTTAATTCTGCTGAACCCTGCTGGAAGTCACAGCCAAGAGGAAAACCTCGAGGAGGATGACTGATGAGGACTCATCTCTCCCCATCTCAGCAGCATGAGATGAGGAGCAGCATCCCATAGCTCCCTGTTATCCCATACAGAGACAGACTTGGAGCATCACTGTATCCCAACAGACCCTGCAGACCCTTGCTGTCTGCACACAGAAGGAATTTTGTTATCCCCACACCAAGCTCATTGCTGTTCCCCAATCCAGCTAGGCCTGACACATCATCCCAGAGGTGAGACACCAATCCAGCCTGGTCCTGCTGCACCACTGGGCTCATCAAGGGGGAAGGTAGAGGCACCCTGTGTGTGGATCTGTCTTAGGTTGTAAATGCCAGATGTGGTTGGAGGTGTGTGCTCTACTGCCATCTGTCAGAGGTGGGGCAGTTCTCTGCTGTTCATTGGGCAGTTTTCTTTATCTCTCCCACAGCCAATCCTCCCTCCAGGAGATCTCTTCTGTCCATGGGCCATTAATTATTAATTATCTTCTGTCCATGGCCACTGAGTGTCCCTGCAGGGCTCATCCAATTCCAGCATCCCATGGGGAGATGCTCTGCCCAGGGGAGGAGCCAAGCATTCCTACCTGGATCCAATCTGAGCTTTGGGACAGCACAGCAGCCTTTGCCCACTGCATTCCCAGAGGAGCAGCTTTCTGCTGCCCTGCATTGCCAGAGGGAGCCCAGGCCCATCTGCAGCAGCCCTGGAGCTGCAGAGGAAAACTCCCCCCTTGTGCAGGATCCCTGCTCCAGCAGCAGCACAGCTGGCACTGCAGGAGGGCTGAGCCCCCATGGGATGGGGCTGTGCCACCCCCTGACACACAGGGGGGAAGCTCCTGCTCTCACTCTTTGTATTATTGCATTTTTATTTTTATTTTTTACTTTAATTTTTCCTAATAAAGAACTGTTATTCCTGCTCCCATATCTTTGCCTGAGAGCCCCTTAATTTCAAAATTATAACAATTCAGAGGGAGGGGGGTTTACATTTTCCGTTTCAGGGGAGGCTCCTGCCTTCCTTAGCAGACACCTGTCTGTTCAAACCAAGACAGGCTCCAAGGACAAGGAGAGCAGGGAACTGGGCCCCAGGGCCACGACGCAGTACCAGATGCAGCAGGCAGCAGCCCAGCTGCTGTTTGCTCTGGTGCAGCTTCCCCAGAGCTCAGCCTTGCAGGGAGGTGTTGGCTGGGCACCGTCTGCCTGCCTTCAGCCCAAACCTGCCAGCCCAGCAGGATTTAGGCTGGGTCCATGCGGAACTACACAGGTATCTCAGCCTGGCACTTCCCACCATCCATCTCCTGTGCACCTGCATTTTCCCAGCCATCCATGGCCCTGGGCAGCAGAGAACCTCGCTGTTCCCATGCAGGACATTCAGCCTGGCCTGTTCACCCCAGCTGGAATTTGGTGCTTGGACTCTCCACACCAGCACCTGCATTGCTGCACCACCTACACCCAGCTCTGGTGTGACACAGGGAACCACGAGATATTTGCTACAAGCACCAGCAGAGAACAAGAGCTCCAGGTGATCTCCACACATTCCCCAACGCAGAAAACACACAGATGAAACCCAGTGCCCTAAAGTCTTAAATTGCTGTCATAGCCTTAAGTCCCCAGAATATCCCCCAGGACTCATTTCAGATTTGGAATTAATTCCCAAAAGAGGGGAGGCATCATCATGAACTGCTACCTGCTGCAGCTGGAGGCTTTTAGGGCTCTCAGGCCACATTTGGTGACCAAGGAGAGCAAAGCATCCCTTTGGAGCCTTCTCTGCATCTCCTGCCACTTTCCTGCAGCTCAGCCAACTGCAAGACCAAGTGGCTGGAAATGTGCAGAGTGCTCTGAATTGAGCTGTAAAGAATGAAGGTGAAGTTTTAAGCTGCTAGATTCATGGCTGGGATTTTTATACACACATAAAATATGAATCTCAGTTGTATACAAAGCTGAGCCCATCGTGCCAAAAGGATCCCAGTCAAGCAGGCCTGTAAAATGAAATCCTCTTGGACTAATTTAAGGAGACCCGAGCAGTATAAATTCTGGCCTGCTCAAATGCAGGAAATAAAAAAAAAAATCTGACTTGAATACAGGCTTTGCTCTCACTGCACTTGGCAGCACCAGCGTGCGAACAACGGGAACACAAAACCAGAGAGAGAAATTAGCTCTGGGGTTGTGAGAAACACTGCTCCAGCACCCCAGTTATACCAGCCTGGTGGGCCTAATGAAACCCTCTTTGGTGAAAATTTAATGCAGAGATAAATTTACTTTCCAGTAAATGAGGGCTGCTTGTATTTGCTGGCTCCTGGCGACTTTCCTGACCTGCACTATCACTTCCACTATGCATGGAGAAAACACTCATGAAGGTATTTCTTATTAAAAAAAAAAACATTAACTTCCATTATGCATGGAGAAAACATTCATGACGATATTTCTTAAAAGGAAAAACATTGACTTCCACTATGCATGGAGAAAACACTCATGACGATATTTCTTAAAAGGAAAAACATTGACTTCCACTATGCATGGAGAAAACACTCATGAAGGTATTTCTTATTAAAAAAAAAACCATTAACTTCCACTATGCATGGAGAAAACACTCATGATGTTTCTTAAAAAAGAAAACATTAACTTCCACTATGCATGGAGAAAACACTCATGAAGGTATTTCTTATTAAAAAAACCCATTAACTTCCATTATGCATGGAGAAAACATTCATGACGATATTTCTTAAAAGGAAAAACACTGACTTCCAGTATGCATGGAGAAAACACTCATGAAGGTGTTTCTTATGAAAGAAAGCATTAACTTATCTGCCAGTGAGTGGATCTTCACTTGTACACGTTGATGTCCCCACAGGTCCTCTGGTGTTAGTGGACTGAGAGTTTCCTTGGACAAGCCTCTCTGGAGGCTGGAAGGACTTTCTTTTCCAGCTCCTGCTGCTGAGTGTGGCTGAAGGGAGGCCACAGGGTTGGAGGAGCTTGCCCTGAGCCATGGCCACCACGGGCCAGGTGCATCAGTTCCTGGGGAGCCCATGGGTCAGCCCAACAGGATAAGGAGTGGGTGAAATAAAGCATCCACAGCCCCTTTTCTTTTCTCAGGCTGGGCACTGGGGCGAGAGGAGCTGAAGTGACCTTGCTGAAGGTCAGAGAAGAAGCCTGAGGCCTGGGAAATGCACCCAGAGCTCCCTGTAAGGGCTGCAGATAACATCATCCTTCCCAGCAAAATAAGGAGCCAGATAAAAAGCATCTAATTACAGGATTAGAACTGCCTTAGCTGAAAACACTGTCTCTTTTCTGTGGAGAATGTGTGTGGCTGGTTTTGGGAGGGCAGGGAGGAGGAGCAGCGCTCAGACTCGCCTCGGATTATCTGCCAGCTCTCAGGGACCAGAGCACATTTTTCTGGGCACGTGCCACCCGGCATGGCAGCTCCCTCCCAAGCAAAACAGCCTTGGGGACAGCTCAGGTGAGCTGTGCTGCCACTGCCGGTGTCCCCTCAGCTCCTCTGGAGCTCAAACATCCCGTGGTGTCCTCGCCTCAGCATCCTCACCACCTCACCCTCCCTGCTGTGCCAGGCCCACATCCCCATGCCACAGAGGCCTGAAGCAACTGGGAACTGTTATTCCTACTCCCATATCTTTGCCTGAGAGCCCCTTAATTTCAAAATTATAATTTGAGAACCTCTCAGTAGCTGATCAAAGGCATAAGGCATCCAGTGGCGCAGGGGACATCCTCCTGCGGCAGGGATGATAGGGCAGCAAGTTTTCCAGGGCTATTTTTCCAAGCTTTCTCCATTAAAAATAAAATAAATTAAAAAAAAAAAAAAAAACAAAAAAAAAAAAAAAAAAAAAAGCAAAATACCCAACCAAAAGCCAAGCAGTAGCCAGGAAAAAGCTCCCTAATGAATGCATCAGCTCCGGCTCCAAAGCTGAAGGCGACTTCCAGCCCAGCCCATCTTTGCTCCTCAGGGCCTGGGAGAAAGATCTCCTCTTGGGCAGCCAAGTAGCAATTGGGTCACAGTGCAGGATTATCTGCTGGTAACAAGCCACAAATGTGCTCTGGGACCAGTGATTCATTAATGCAGTTCATGGTGACATATGAACCAGAACCCGAGGGAGCCTTTATTTCTGCCCTCTCTATCCATTCAGCTGAAAGACAGGGAAAAAGGTTCCAGCCCCGCACTGATTTCCAAGGCTGATCAAATTAGAGCTGCCCTACAACCAAGGGAAGTAATCGAGGAGAAGGTGTGTTCTGAAGTGCAGCAAAACCCCGGGGCTCTGAGTAATGCTGCAGGACAAATGCTGGCTGTTAGCTGGGAGCAGAGAGGGCAGGGGAGGCAGGATGGGGTTTGCAAGGGGATGGTGCCACTGGGAACCCATGGAGGATCCTCGTGGCCATCCCTCCATCCTCACACAGGTCTTTTCCATCCTCCCCCACGTGTCAGGACCCAGGACATTCCTCTGGCTGCCCTGGGTGATTCCAGACCCTGGCTGGGGCTCAGAGACCTTGGCGCAGAGTCACAAACACCTGTGCCTTTGATTTTAGCCCATGGGAACAATTACCAACTTTGTGTGAGGAGTTACAAGCCACAAGAGTTTGAGTAGAATGCTAGTTAATTTGTCACAGGGTGAAAAGTAGAATTTTGGGGATTTAGAATGGGGGTTCAAGAGGCAAGATGGAGGAATCTGGGTGTGTCCTGTCCTTCTTCTTCTTGCCCTCCATCTTCTGCTGTGATGGTGACACTTCTGGATTGGTTTAGAGTAGAGACAGACTGTCTAACATAGGTGATAGGTATTGGAAAATTATTGTAAATAAAGCACACGTAGTTCTTAGTATAAAAATTAATACCACCCCGGGGCAGTCACTGTGCCACAACCCGACCTGCTGGACAGATCTCAGCAGGCCAGAGAAAGAATGGAACAGATCAGAGAAAATAAACAACCTTGAGAACCAGAGTCAAGGAATCTCAACATCTTCTTCGGTCTCAGGGCTGGGAAGAAGACTTTCTAATACCTGGGGGTCATCTCAACAGCACAGACCCCATCACCCCAGCCCCTCTGCCTGGACCCCGAGGATTCACCCCAGGCACTGCCCATAGGCCCCCATCAAGGGAAAGCTGTGCCCATGTACATAAGTGCAGCCTTTGCCCATTTAACAGCCCTGTAGGAGGCTTTACATATTTTATTTCCCGATTTTATGCAATTTGATGCTTAACCACGATGCTTCATTGACTTTTTTAATTTTACCTTTCCCCTCCACGCTGCCTGGAGCTCCCAGTTATTGAAGCCAGGGTGGGCTCACATCTGTCCAGACCCACCAAAACCCACAGGGGCTGCCAGCTGCTGGTGATCCCAGAGTTTTGGCACCAGAGGGGCTGTGCCTGGCTTGGGTGCCCATTGTTCTTTCCAAGGTGGGACCCGCAGAGGGTAAAAGCTGCCAGCACCTCTGTGCCCTCTCCTGCTGTGGCAGAGGCTGCCGTCCCATCACATGGTGCCACCCTAAATGAGGCTGCAGGTGGGACACCCACCCCCTGGACACCACCCTGAGCCCTGCAGGAGGAGGAGGAGGAGGATGGCAGCAGGTCTGAAGCACACAGCTCCTCCACCCCAGTGACCAGGGCAGGACACAGATCCTATCAATACAAGGGAAAGGTTAATGGGATCGTCTCCTTCCGACTGGATCACAGTAAATGTGGGATTTATCGCCATGCTAAAATACTGACCTCTATCTGTTTAATGCTTATCATTAACCAAGATTATCTCACACCAGAGATTTGCTATACCAAAGAGCACTGCCATCACTAACTGCTGTTAAGTGTATTATCCTTAAACTCCATAAAGGGGAGGAAAAAACCCCATTGTCAGGGGAAAGAGGCACATGACCAGGCATGCTCAGATTATACATTAAAAAAAAAAAAAAAAAAAAAAAACCAAAAGGAGCTGCCTGCAGCTTTCTATTTGTGCCTGGCTTTTTTTTTTGACTGCAATATTGAGAGAAAAAAAATCCCTGTAAATATTTTCAGACTCGGAGAGACACCCGGATGAACAGCCCGAAGCTAAAAGACCACGGTGGGAATGGCTCACTGTGCATGAGGTCCCCAGAGCCTCGCTGCAAATAGGTGCCACAGCTTGGGGAGTCTCCAGCAGTGGGTGAAGGCCCCTCGTGTCCCCAGATGGCTCAGCTGTCCCCCCGCAGCCCCTCAGCCCCCCTGGCTCCGCTCGCCCTCCTCGGCTCTCCCAGTCACAGGGCTGTTTCTGGGCAGTGGCATATTTGTTGACTTGCTCTTTTGGTGACATCTTCTTTTAATAAGGAAATCTGTCTCTTAGCAGCTTCTTGCCTAAGGCTGTGCTTAGCTAAAGTGTAAAATGTCAAACTTTAGCAAGGATGACAATAACCCTGCTGGGCGAAGAAGAGCCAACCACTATATTATTAGCTACTCGAGGGAGAGGGGAGGAATATCGACCCATTCCACGGAGGAAAAACACTAAAATCCCCCAGTCTACCCACCCACCCCCTCCCACATGGAGACCAGCCTCAAATCTGCTTCCCTGTGATCTTTCCAGCAGCCAAAACTCGTAACTAAAGCTGAAAATCAAACAGCAGTTTTGATCCTATTTGATCAAACACGTGTACATGTGCAGCTACAGCGGGTCAAAGCGTCCTGGACGTGCCCTTTCATCCCTCAAAATTCCCCAAAGGCAGATCAGGATGCAGATACAGCGCTGGGATAACCCAGGATGGAGGAAGCTGCTGCAAAGCCCCAGGCAGAGTTGAGAAAAGCCCACTGGGTGTCCTGGTGGGTTGGGCAGAGGAAGGAAAAGCAGAGGGGACATTGCTGGCCATAACCAAGGGCAGCTGCATGGAGAGGGATGGCTCCCAAAGGATTGGGAGCTTTATCAGGATTGTGGGTCTTTGCCAACCTTTCTGTGCTGCTGGAGGACTCCTCTGCAGTGCATTTACCTCCTCACACACTCTGATCCATGTAGGCTTTGCTTTAGAGCACTCGTGGTCAGGACTAACATCGTTTTCTGACCTGAGCTACAGCAGAGCAGAGCCATAAATTCACAGCCCCGAATTTAGGGAGGGAGAAGATTTCTGTCGTAAAGATCTGAGACTGGAAAATGTTCACCATCAGACCCTACCCTTCCACCAGGCGGGCTGCACTCGGACAGCAACGAGTGGCTCTGAGAAGGTTCTTCACTCTTGGATCCAGACCTGCGTCCCAGTTCTGGAAGAGCAGATCTGCTCCTGGCTCTGTGCAGGAATGCAGCCCCCAGAAGCACAGAGGTCCTGGAGGAAATGGGTGAGGTTTCCATTACTCCACCACGTCACTGTGACCGTGTTCACAGGCGTTTTAGGATGAGGGAAGAGACGAGGATCTGACTCCATGTTTCAGAAGGCTTGATTTATTATTTTATTATATATATTACATTAAAACTATACTAAAAGAATAGAAGAAAGGATTTCATCAGAAGGCTAGCTAAGAATAGAGTAGAAAAGAATGATAACAAAGGTTTGTGGCTCGGCTCTCCGTCCGAGCCAGCTGGGCTGTGATTGGCCATTAATTAGAAACAACCAAATGAAATCAATCACAGATCCACCTGTTGCATTCCACAGCAGCAGATAATCATTGTTTACATTTGTTCCTGAGGCCTCTCAGCTTCTCAGGAGGAAAAATCTTAAGGAAAGGATTTTTCATAAAAGATGTCTGTGACACTGTACCCATCCTGCAAGCACAGGAATTCCTGTTGATGGATGTTTCCCCCAGTGGGTGCCACTGGAACCAAGCTGGAACCAAAACACCAAACCAGCCGTGGAATCTTCCTCATTCTTTCAGGTTTCCAGCCCCTGGTCCCACAAAGGGCCACCCTTGGAGTGCCCCCCACCCCTCAGATCCATAGGAAGTTCCCATCAGTGCCAGAGCTGGCAGGGAGCCCCAGCATAGCTCTGTGCTTTCCCCTGTATTCATAGAATCATGGAATGGTTTGGGTTGGAGGGCACCTGAAAAATTATCTTGTTCCATCCTCCCTGCCATGGGCCAGGGCACCTTGCACTAGACCAGGCTGCTCAGAGTCTCATTCTCATCCAGCCGAGTTTGGAACATTTCCAGGGATCCAGGGGCAGCCACAGCTTCTCTGCACAACTTGTGCCAGGGCCTCACCACCCTCCCAGTCAAGAATTTCTGCCATATATCCAGCCTGAATATTCCCTCTTTCTATTTTAACCTTTACTCCTTGTCCTCCCTTACATTGTCTTCTTTTCCAAAACATTATTTTAGGGAAACAAGAAAACCCCAGACTCTTCAGTGCACCTCATCATCATCATCATCCTCACCTCCCCAGGCCAATGTGGCACCACTTGGTTTTATTTCTGGCTTGGTTTGGAGCGTGACCACAAGCAAGCAGGAACACACAAGGATCCTGTCCAAGATATTGCCACAAATTTAGGTTCCCCCCTCCTCCCACGTGCAGCAGAGCCACAGGGCCCTCCAGAGCCAATGGCACAGGCTGGATGAGACAGGGATTTTCCAGCTTTTCCTCCATTCTTTGGAGACATCTCATCAGTCTCTGGGAGGGGAAGCAATCTATTCCCTCCTCCTCTGCAGCTCAGGACAGAGGCAACCCAGGGGACAAGTGCTCTCTTTTGGCAGAGAGCACTTGTGACTCTCACCTCTCACCCAAAAGTGACCCTCACAAACCTCTGCATTGCATAACCATCCCCATGATTATAAAAAAAAAAAAATAAAATAATTATATATATGTATCTGTTATGTGTGTGTGTGGTGCACACGCGGGTGTGTTGTGTTTTCCCAGCTAACACATGTCAGGATCTGTTTAAGCCTTGCTTTATGCTCAAATGTCACCCTGCCAGAATTCATTACATCCTATTTATTAATTAATTAAAATATATTTATACAGAACAGGCTTTATGAGACGGAGATAAAAATAACGTTTTGAGAGCTGTCCCCTGGACGGAGCGGGTGCTCTCTGATGGCAGCAGCAAGGACAGTAGCCACAGCCTTCCCTTGTCAAGTGCTGACTCTCAGGGAATTGATGATATGGAAATTCAGTAATTAAGGCTGGGGAAAAAAAAAATTAAAAAAAAATCAGAAGCAGGCTCCAGAGCTGGTGCTGGCCGTGTGGCAGCTCCACAGCCCCATCCTCTCCTTGCCGTTGGGTGGTGGGGTTGTGGCATCTTCTCCTCACACAGAGGACTCCAGCACAGGCACAGGCACAGGAAAAGGCAGCCACAGTCACAGCAAAGGGCAGTGGCTCAGCTGGCTGTGTTTTTTAGGGTGAAAAATCCAGGCACAGCCTGGCTGGGATTGGCAAGTGCAGGATTTCCCCTTTGCCCGTAAGGTGCCACAATCTCACGTTCAGTGGCACCAGGGTGGAAAGCCCTGAGAAGATGAGTGCTGGGAAAAGAGAGAAGGAGAGGGGAGAAGGCAGCTCAAAGCCAGGGGGGTGATGGGTGGAGGGGACCCACCCCAGGGCCAGGGGAGCACAGCTGGGTGAGGCTGCCCTCATGCACCCTGGCTCTGTGGTGCCTGTGACAGAGCAGCAGTGACATTTCTGCTGAAAACTCCCCATGACCTTTCCCTGTGAGCCTCTCGTGCTTCACTCGTTCTGGCATCTCCTGCCTGCCACCCCAGAGCTCCTCACCCTGAGGAGAAGGGCAAGCACAGGCTCCATCCACCAGGGCCATTTTTGGGGCTCCAGATTTACCTGTGGACTGCCAGCAGCACGGGGAGGACGAGCCAGCCTCCCTGATCCAGGGGTGCATTCCCACCCCAGTGCTGGGGCCATGCCTCACTGCCTGCCTCCCCCAGCACAGCCTGAGCCCAGCTGGTGTCCCCTGGCCATTCCTGCCATCAGCCAGCCCCCACTGCAGCCTGCTTTGCAGGCAGAGGGTCCAGCTGCCCCTCCCCAGGTGCCAGCACTGAGTGCCAGGGATGCCCTGCAGCTCTCCCAGCCCAGGCATCCCTCAGCCTGTCACTGCACATCAGCTGACGTGCTCACCTGGGATGTTGGCAAATGCAGGGCTTCTCCTTTGCTCTCCCCCTGCCCAGGAGACGCCACAGCATCCCTGGGACTCAGATCTGAGGAGATGGGTGACAGATCCAGGGGTTCCAGGGAAGAGATGGGACCAGGGGAGAACTCAGGACCACTGCCCCAGGCTCCCCAAAGACACCTTGATTTAGCCAGAGAGAACATCGTGTATAAAAAGACCAAGTGGTGACAGCCAGCAGCTCCCACACCACCCAGAACAGGCAGAAGGGGCTTCCAGGATGTGCCATTTTCTGCCCATGGGCTACCAAATCAAGGTCCTCCATCCTGAGGTGCAGAGTGTCGGGATCTCTGCTGCTCACAGTGACCCTGAGAAAAGTTAGAAAGTTTCTTTTCCCAGCCCGGTGCTTGAAGAAGGAGTCAGGGGTCTTCATTTCTTGGCCTCAAAGTTGTTTATTGTATCTATCTATAAAAAATTTTCTCCTGTCCAGCCGAGGTCCATCCAGCAGGACAGTCCCAGCCACTCTGCCTGCCCCCGGGGTGGTGTTGTCTTTATACTAAAAGCTACATGTACAATGTTTACAATAACTTCCCAATACTGATCACCTATGTTAGACACTGAGCTTCTACTCTAGACCAATCTAAAAGTGCCAACATCACAGCAGAAGATGGAGGCCAAGAAGAAGAAGGAGAAAGGCTGGACATGCACAGATCCCTCCATCTTGCCCCCTGAACCCCCATGCTAAAAACCCCAAAATCTACTTTTCCACTCCGTGATAACTTCGCTAATATTCTACCTAAACTGTCATGGCTTGCTGATCTTCATCTAAGGTTGGTAATTTGCTCCATGGGTCATAATCAAACCCACAGGGGCATCTTGGGCTCTGTGCCAGGGTCTCTGAGCCCCCTGGCAGGGTCTGGGCTGCTCAGGACAAACAGAGGGATGTCCTGGGTCCTGACAGAAGACCACAGCTCTGGCTGAGATAACTTGTGCCACATCTCCTGGGACAGAGGCAGGAGCCACAATCCAGACCTCTGTGAACAGGGCCACCCTCCTGTCCATCCTCTCCCTGCACATCCATCCTCCTTGGAAGGACCAGGCCATCTCCTCTGGATGTCAGCCAGCACAGCTCTGCTGGCCCTGGAGGAGCTCTGCCAGCCCAGCCTGGCTGAGCACATAACCATGTATTATTTAGCTAAGGAAAATACACCTGCAGGTAGAAATGGAAGTAAATCCACCCTCCTTTTTAAGTAGGCAGATATATCTCAGCAGCTCCTTACTGGACACTGAGCAGGAATAGGAGCAGCAATGAGGCTCCTGAGCCTCCAGCTCTCACCAGGGAGGAAAGGCAATGATGGGCCAAGCAGCCCTCACCCAGGGCAGCAGCACAGGCTTGTGGCTGGCTGGACATCAGCAAGGACTGCACCTCCATCCCTGTCCCACCCCGTGGGGAATTTTCGGGAGATTTCTGGCAAGACGTGCAGCCCTGAGCCTGTGGAAACCAAGCAGCCAAGAGGTTCTCTTGCCTCGGAGCATTCTCCATCACCTGCTGGAGCCTCACACCCTGGGTGAATACACACTGTCCCTTTCCAGAGCCCAGCCACGCCAGGGCACCCCCAACGATTGTAAATGCTCGACGAGGGGAGAGAATGATGCATCTGACTCCATCTTATCAGAAGGTTAATTTATTACTTTATTATACTATATTATGTTAAAGAATACCATACTATACACAGAGGACACAGTCTCAGGCTATGTCGGGAAGAGATAGGTTGGATATTAGGAAGAAATTTTTCACAGAAAGAATAATAAAGGACTGGAATGCTCTTCCCAGGGAGGTGGTAGAATCACCATCTCTGGATGTGTTTAACAAAAGACTGGACATGGTGCTATTGTTGAGGTGTTAGGGCATAGGTTGGACTCGATGATCTTGGAGGTCCCTTCCAACCTCATTATTCTGTGATTCTGTGAATTTTGTGACTCTGTGATTCTGTGATTCTGTGATTCTGTGATACTATACTATACAGAAAGGATACTTACTGAATACTAAAAATAATGAAAACTCGTGACTCTTTCCAGAGTCCCAACACAGCTTGGCACTGATTGGCCAAAGAGTGAAAACAACTCACAGCAGAATCCAATGAAGCAATCACCTGTGGGTAAACAATCCCCAACCACATTCCACATGAGCACAACACAGGAGAAACAAATGAGGTAAGAATTGTTTTCCTTTTCTCTGAGGCCTCTCTCGCTGCCTTTCAGCTTCCCAGGGGAAAAACCCTGGGCAAAAGGATTTTTCCAGAGAATGTGAAGCCACCCCCAGCCCTTCCCAATCCCCACCAAAAAGCCCTTTTTTCCCCTCACAGGGATGTCTGTGAGCCATCCGTCATCCCCAGGGCTGGCAAAGAAACCACACGCACGAGGGAAGAGCTTCCCTGCCTCAAACGATTCTCATTTTTTGAAGGGCAAATTTCCTTCCTCTGCCCACTCAGTCTTGACAAGGACAGCAGGGGACCCAGCACATGAATACTAATGGCAGCAGTGAGGGGACACGTGGGGATGGGAGTGCTGGGGCTGGACACCAGGAAAAGCAGGAAGGAAATGCATCCCACATGCTGCTGTGGGGGCTGCTGGCACCCCCAAAAAACACCCAGAGGGTGAGGGGTGCAGGCAGCCCCCCAGCAGCAGGCAGGAGGTCACATGCAGGCTTCAGGAATGCTGGATCAGGTCCCCTCCAGAGCAGAGGGTGCCAAAGGGTTCCACTCTCCCCAGTACCATCCCTAGCCTTGACCCCTTGGGGCACCCCCAAAAAAACCCCTGCTGTGATATCCCTTGTGCTGAATTCTTACTCAACTTCAAACTGACAAACTGTTTTTAATCTTTTCCTTCCGTCCAGCTTGGAGATTGGGAAGCAAAAATCAATACGGGCTGGCAGGTGATCAAGCTGCTTGACAGTGGCGCTGAGGAGAGAAACAGGGAGGAGAGAGAGAGATGAGGGTGGGGGGACAGGGAGTGAGGACAGGCCAGGGGAAGGGGGCACCGAGCACCTGCACTGCAGCCCCCAGCTGGGAAGGTCCCACTTGTCCCCATCTGCAGTGGAGCTGCTTGACAAAACAGCCTGAGGGTGCTGGGTGCCCACGTGAGCTGGTGGGGTGGAAGGAGAGGGCATGGCAATCCCAGCTGCTCCAGGATGATTCCTCCAGGGCATGGCAATCCCAGCTCCTCCAGGATCCCTCCAGGACATGGCAATCCCAAATCATCCAGGATTCCTCCAGAGCATGGCAATCCCAGCTCCTCCAGGATGATTCCTCCAGGACATGGCAATCCCAGCTCCTCCAGGATCCCTCCAGGACATGGCAATCCCAAATCATCCAGGATTCCTCCAGAGCATGGCAATCCCAGCTCCTCCAGGATGATTCCTCCAGGACATGGCAATCCCAGCTCCTCCAGGATCCCTCCAGGACATGGCAATCCCAAATCATCCAGGATTCCTCCAGAGCATGGCAATCCCAGCTCCTCCAGGATGATTCCTCCAGGACATGGCAATCCCAGCTCCTCCAGGATCCCTCCAGGACATGGCAATCCCAAATCATCCAGGATTCCTCCAGAGCATGGCAATCCCAGCTCCTCCAGGATGATTCCTCCAGGACATGGCAATCCCAGCTCCTCCAGGATCCCTCCAGGACATGGCAATCCCAAATCATCCAGGATTCCTCCAGAGCATGGCAATCCCAGCTCCTCCAGGATGATTCCTCCAGGACATGGCAATCCCAGCTTCTCCAGGATCCCTCCAGGGCATGTCAATCCCAGTTCCTCCGGGATTCCTCCAGAGCATGGCAATCCCAGCTCCTCCAGGATCTCTCCAGGACATGGCAATCCCAAATCATCCAGGATTCCTCCTGGGCATGGCAATCCCAACTCCTCCAGGATGATTCCTCCAGAGCATGGCAATTCCAACTCCTCCAGGATGATTCCTCCAGAGCATGGCAATCCCAGATCATCCAGGTTTATTCCTCCAGAGCATGGCAATCCTGGCTCCTCCAGGATTCCTCCAGAGCATGGCAATCCCAGCTCCTCCAGGATGATTCCTCCAGAGCATGGCAATCCCAGATCATCCAGGTTTATTCCTCCAGAGCATGGCAATCCTGGCTCCTCCAGGATTCCTCCAGAGCATGGCAATCCCAGCTCCTCCAGGATGATTCCTCCAGAGCATGGCAATCCCAACTCCTCCAGGATGATTCCTCCAGGGCATGGCAATTCCAACTCCTCCAGGATGATTCCTCCAGAGCATGGCAATCCCAGATCATCCAGGTTTATTCCTCCAGAGCATGGCAATCCCAATTCCTCCCTCTGTGTGCCCAGGGCCCCATTCACCAGCACAGTTTGATCACCACAGCTGGTTCCTGGCCACAGTCCTCATCAAGGACCCCCAAAAGGCCTCCCCACCTCTCGTCTCCTGCAACCTGGTGACAGCAGCACCCCAGAGAGCCTCTTGGCACCTTTAAATGTGGGTTTGGAGCCCTGCTCCGAGATGCCTTGGGCATCAGGAGAGCAGCACTTAATTCCCAAGGCTGCCTGGGCGTTTTTTGGCTCCCAGCCCAAGAGGTTTGCCCAGGCTGGGAGGGGAGAAATAGCAGCAAACTGTGAATTTCTCCAAAAATCCAACCCTTGTCTTTCCCTGTGGCTTCTGCTCCTGCCATGTCTCAAACAAGTCTCCTCCCTCCAGTGCCCCAGGGCTGAGCAGGGTGAGGGAGGTCAGAGCTCCTGAGCAAGGAGCAGCTCCTGGGCTGTTTGATGGGTCCAAAGGAAGAGAGGCGGCAGCCCCAGAAGCACCCGGTGGCCCCCCAAAAGATGGGGTGGCAGCACCAGCACAGGGCCAAGGATAAAACCCCATGGAGCCACCCAGAGCCAGCAATGGCCTGGGCTGGCCTGCTCCACCTGTGATGGATGAGCAATGCCATGATTGACTCTCACAATTAATGCACAAATATCATGTATTTAGGTTAAGAAAAGCTTTATAGATTTATAGTTATGTTGTGGTTATCAAGGGACAGCTGGGAGGGCTGGCTTGTCACTGTGGTGACATCTGACCCCAATGAGGATGTGACGAAGAGATCTCCACCACTGGACAGTGAAGAAGGGGTCGATGGACAGAACTTTGGGAAGGTTTAAAGGGTTAAAAAAGGGAAAACCTCCATTATAAGTGGGCTGAGCACATGGCAGGGAAAATCTTTTGCTCCCAGCGCTGTAACCTTTTTTCTTTCTTCAGTCTTCTGTTGTATTTTTGATAAGGTTTAATAAACCTTCCTAAACTACGAAAAGTGAGCAGCTATTTCTGACACACCCACAGCAGCCTCCTCCATCCTCATCTTCCTCCTGGCATCTCCCAAAGCCACAGGCTGGCTCCCGGAGCCGCCAGAGCCCCCGGGAGCAGAGCTGACATTTGAAAACGATCAGTTTAGGAACTTCCCCCGCTGCTTCCCTCCGAGTCCCCCTTCCTATTGTAACTGCTCCTCTGAGCTTTCATCTCCTAACTCTGTAAATCTCCGGGAAATACGGCTGTGTTTCTGTTGTCACTTCTGATCAGAGGGATGCCAGCGGGGTGAGGGAACTGGGGGGGAAGGGGAGGGGGAAGAGAGAGGGAAAAAAAAAAAGATTGCCTGGGGCCCCACACAGAGCCGGCATGCAAATGAGTGCCAGCTCCGTAAAAATAGCCCCAGCAGTCACATTTTATTACAGCCAAATTATTGGACCTGGGTTACTGGGAACTGGCACTGGGGAAGGCGAGGGAGGGAAGGGAAGAGAGGGAGAAAGGGTCAGGCATCATTTATTCTAAATATTTGAACTTGGAGAGCGCCTGAGGGTGTTTTCCCCCTCTGATCCGTGGATTTGCCTGAAATTGCCGGGGTGCTGGATGTGCCACGGCCTGCCCTGGCTCTGCCACGCTCTCACAGCCCATGCAGCACCTGCAAAACATCTCCAGGGCCTTTCAGCCCTCCTGGGCTCCCACCCTGCCTTCCAGACTGGCACAGGTGTGCAGGGGAAACTGAAGGGATTGCACAAGGCAGAAGGGGGTCAAGGTCATGGCCAGGTGAGTTTGGAGGTGGCTCTTTGTCCTGGTGATGAGGGAATGGCCAGGTGAGTTTGGAGGTGTTTCCTTGTCCTGGTGGGATGGCCAGGTGAGTTTGGAAGCTCCTTGTCCTGGTGGGATGGCCAGGTGGGTTTGGAGCCCTGGTGTGAGGAGGTGCTGGAGCAGGAGCTGCTCTCCCCACACCCCAAGGGCAGCAGCAGAGTCAGCCCCCTGTTCCTCCCTGAGCCCCCAAGCACCTCTTAGTCAGCCTTTCCCAAGCAGGGACACTGCTCAGGGGGCTGGTTTGTCACCCTCTCCATCTCTTGAACAGAGATGTGATGAACCAGGCCCACTTTTCCTTCTGAAGGAGGTCACAGGAGCAATGAGAGGGGGAAAGAGAACTTCAGGACAAGCTGCAGACTTTGGAAAGAGCACCTGCATGCACCAGCTGCTTCCAAAACCAGAGCAACCCCAAACATTCCTCGTGGCTTTCCCACCCCACCAGACCTGCCTGACGCGGATATTTCTGGTTGCATTTTTTGCAGGAACAGCCCAGCCCTGCCATAGCCAAGGCCAGGCTGGGAGATGCAGTGCCCTGCTCAAGAGGGAGAAATTCCTGCAGGGATTTCTGGAGGCTGGCAGAGGAGCTTGGCAGGGACACAGCACTCCTGAAATGCACTGCCTCCCGGTGCTCCAGAGAAAACTGGGTCAGGATGGGCTGAAGGCAGGAGCTCAGTGCTCCTGGAGCAGCATCCCAGCAGGGTGAGCAGGGCTGGTGGGACTCTGCCATGGGCACAGCCAGACACCGTGGAGCAGTGGGACAGGGGATGTGATGAACTCTTCCTCTCTGCAGCCAGAGGTGCTCCAAGGATGGCTGGTGCTCCCAGGAGAGCCACCACCTACCCAGCAATTCCCAGAAACACAGGCATGCTCCCTTCCTGCCCAGCTCCACGGTACAACACACACCAGAACCCCTTTGCTGTTTATATTTTATTTTATTTTTTTAATTTAAAAAATAATTAGATTGGAAAACTCTGAGGCTGTGCTTAGGGCTCATCCCTGCCCTCCTGCCCCAGGTGGTGCCACCCACCCCAGCCCTTGAGTACAGAGGAAGGATCTGCCACCCTGGAAATGCTTTTGTAGCTCCTTTGTCATCTCTCTCTTTTTCCTGCCCTCCCACAGCCTAGTTTTGCAGATATCCCGAGACAGCTCCAGATTTTTAGGGAAAAAAAAGGGAAAGGGAAAAGGAAAGGGAAAAGGAAAGAAAGGGGGGAAAGGGGAAGGGGGAAAGGGGAAGGGAAGGGGAAAAGGGAAGGGAAGGGAAGGGAAGGGAAGGGAAGGGAAAGAAGGAAAGGGAAGGGAAGGGAAGGGAAGGGAAGGGAAGGGAAGGGAAGGGAAAGGGAAGGAAGGGAAGGAGGAAAAGGAAGGGGAAAGGGAGAAGGAGAAAGGAAGGAGAAGGGAAGGAGAAGGGAAGGGGAAGGGAAGGGAAGGGAAGGGAAGGAAAGGGAAGGGAAGGAGAAAGGGAAAAGGAGAAAGGAAAGGAGAAAGGAAAGGAGAAAGGAAAGGAGAAAGGAGAAAGGAAAGGGGAAAAAGAAAAAAGAAATTACCACCAGCAAATCTCTGCCTGTGATGCCAAAACCTTTATTCCCAAGCACATGTGCTTGGGGGAAACCTCAATTTCAAATAAATCCCTTTCCTGCAAAACTCAAAGACCTCCAGAGGGATTAAAGGAGGAGAGCAGAGCTCCGCCCTGGGCCTTACAGTTGGAAAAGCTGGGGTTTGGAGCTAATTTGGAGAAGGCCTGGCTGAAATGCCCAGGGCTCCTCATCCTGCTGATGCTGCAGGAGCAGGAGCGATGCCAGCCAGCTCCTGTTATCACCTCTGTGGGACTGGCTTGCGATTAAAGGCATCTGAGCTGCAAAGCACGGAGGGAACAACATATGGACAGGAGAAAGGGACTGCTTTCCCAGCCTGGCTTTTCCAGACCCTAACTGCATTTGCAAGAGGATCCCAGAGCCGCAGTGCAGTTCTTATTCAGTGCTATTAAACTTCATTAACTGATATATTGTTTTGTGTTGACTCAACAACTCTTCAACCCTCTTCTGAGGGACTTCCTTGAGCGTGCTGTAAATTGCCAGTAACTGCCTTCCATCAGGAGCAAACCGCTCCAGCCCCACTCCCCAGCTCGGCGTGCAGCAGTGATTCTCCTGTGAGCTCCTGTATTTATCCTCCTGCGAGCTCCTGTATTTATCCTCCTCCAGCCCAGGGAATGGAACTTGAGACTGCAAAAAAAATCCACTCTCCTGACTTTCCTCCAAGCAGGGATGAAACCTCCCCGGCAAGTTCTAGATCTGCAGTGGAGGAAAAACTCCAAACGATTCCTCTGCCGGTGATCAAAGCCCTGCTTTGTCACGCAATTGACAGCTCTGCTTCCAGCCGAACACTTTCAAGCTTCTCATTGTCTCGTGTAAACTATAATCCAAAATTACCTCAAATCCAAAATAAATTCAAGCTTTTGGGCGTAGACCCAAATGGGTCATTTTGGCAGCATATAATTCTGATTTTTAGTGTTTCTTCCCCCATTTTCCACCCCAAATTGAGATGTTAGTGAGACTGACCTCCTTTCGGAGAGCTCTTTGACTTTGATGCTGTGGCATACACAGATGGAATGTATTTCTGCATATTCCAAGACACTCTGGGATAGCTTCTCTCATGTAATTATTCAGATAAGCTAACCTGAAAGCGAGAGCGTGAGCGAGTCCTTTGCCAAATCTGAGCGACTTCGCTCTCAAAGCATTGGGAGGCACTTCCCTCGTCACAGGTGACAGCTGCCACGTCCCCAAGGTGTCCCTGGTGGGCAGTGGGGGCCTGTGGGGAGGCGAGGAAAGGGGGGCAGCTCATAACGTGGGGCTTGGCTTTACCCCCTCTCAGTGTGGGGAGGAGCAGCACACGCAGGGAGGGATGCTGGGGCTGAGATTTGGCGTTGGTGAGAGGGCTGGATGGAGAAGCTTGTGCTGAGCCTGGCGGCGAGTCAGAGCCGTGTGGGTAAGGCAGAAGGGAGGCTCATCTCTGCCATGGGGTCTCCTCCACCACTGCAAACCCGGCCATCAGCACAGCTGTAGGAGCGAGTGAGGGGGGTAGGACGGTCAGGATGGATGGAGACCAGAGATCTCTGCAGCCAGGGCTTGGAACTTGTGGTTTATTGCAAAGGGCCTGGGTGCAGGGCCCTGCTGGGACCTGCCAGCCACAGCTCAGAGCAGGCCCCAGAGAAGCAGAGAGAGTGAGAAAGAGGATGAGAGAGAGAGAGTAAAAGAGGATAAGAGGGTAAGAGAGAGGACAAAAGAGTAAAAGAGAGTGAGGTTCCTGTTACAATACCATAAATATTCTTCTGTGCTGAATATTCTAATTTTCACTAGCCAATCTAGTACAAGATACAAATCCTACAGCATTTACATACAGCCTATAAGAATCATTACATTACCATACTGTGTTACACTTTAAACCCTAAAATCTCCTCTTTGGGCCCCTCCTGCAAAGCTGGCAGGGTCTGCTCTGACCCTTGGAGCTGTCTGCAAGCAGAGGGAATTGTTTCATCAAAAGGGGATTACCTTCAGCTGGCCATACCATTGTTTTGCCATTGTTCAGTAACTAAGGTATCTCAAGGCTTGCTTCCATTTCAATCTCACTTATAGTTTCTATATTCTCAAAATCTTTTGCCAGGCAATCATATTTATAAGGCTTCCCTGTTTCACCTTCCCCAACACACAGCCCCAACAGCAGCAACCACTGGTGGCTGCTGAGCAGAGCAGAGCAGAGCACCCATTCCCCTCCCCATCCTCTGGAACCCAGCATGCTTCAGGGGCAATTTCCCAGTGACTCCGAGGTCACCAGAGGATGGCTTCACTTTTGATGGTGAGGCAGCATCAGGCAGGATAATAGCAGGGCTGGCTGAGTGGCAGGTGGGCCAGCGCGCCGTCCATTTCCCGAGAGCTGGCTGCAATTATCTCAGGCCACCGTATCATCAGGAAGCGCCTTTCTGCTGAAATTACAACGTGTCGCCTTTAATTACGCTAATTGTTAATAGGGATTCTAATTTTGGGTTCATTTTCCACCGCTAAAAAAAAAAAAAAATAATAATAATAAATTAAAATAATAGGTGAGGCAGCCCAGGCGTTTCTGCCTTCCCTGGGATTTCTGCCGGCAGCGCTAATTGAAACGTTCCCGCTGCACCGCGCCGCTCCGCGCTGACAGTGGCTTTGCCCCTTGTCACAAAATCAATGGCCTTGCCTTGCCCGCCCCATGCCAGCTCCTCTCAGCTGCCGGGGCTCCTTTTCCCACTCCTCGGCTCCCTCGGATCATCAGGGTTAAATGATCTTTTCATAGGGCCCAGCCGCACTGTCAGCAGGCATTGAGTGACTTTTGAAAATGAACCATGTTAAGTGGACTTGATGGGGGTTACAAGCGCCATTATTGCTATCACCACCGTGATAAAATGGAGCAGTAATGATGGGGGAAGGTACTTATCACTGTCTCCTGGAGATCACTTCAGATGGTTTGGGTCTGAAGCTTCTCACCGGAGATAAATGGAATGTATGGAAGACAAATGGCACCAGGACAGAGCCTCCCGCTGCAGGGGGGACACGAGACAGCAGCGACCCCTCTGTGGTGGTCACACAGAATGATTAAACAACCAAAAGACGTGTTGCCTTTTCCTCCAGGAGCCTCCAGAGGAGGTGACCAAAGCCACCTGTGGCGACAAGGTTCTCCCAGGTGTCTGCTGGCAGGTGGGTGAGCAGAACCAGGATGGGAAATAGATGAGAAATCAGCCTCTCACATTGCAGCCTGCCTGTGATGATATCCCAGAGCTGACCTGGCAAGCCAGGCTGGCTCTGTCCTTCTCCATTCCAAAGCTCAGCTGCCCCTCGACTCTGGGATCTCAAAGCCCCAGCTAAAGCAGCCCCTATTGCCCAGCCCAGCTCAGTGCCAGCAGAGTGGGCTCACACACTGCTCCCAGCCAGAGAAACACGAATTACACCAAATGCTCTTCCATGTCTGAGCAGGGAAGCCAACAGCTTCCAACAGGCAAGGAAAATATCACATGCTTGGAAAACACTAGTCAAGCATCATGCACCAGAGCGATAGGAACCCAGGCAGCATTCCCAAAACATCCCCCTCTCCAACCAAACAGCACCCCACAACAACCCCCCATCCCATCCCATCCCATCCCATCCCATCCCATCCCATCCCATCCCATCCCCACAACACCCCACTCAAAATTTGTGATGCACGAGCAGGGAAATGACCCCCATGGGGCCAATGGCTCTGCTCCCCCAGGTCTCCAGTGCTGCACTGAGAAGCTCCCAGGACACAAAGCACCCTCAGGGTGCTCCTCACTGCCACAAAGAGAGGGAGGCAGAAAAAAACCCCAGGGAAACACCAATTGCTCATTATATCCCCTTCTCATCACCTTCCTCCTTCCAGCTACACCAGCTGAGTTGCTTTATATCATTTCAGTATCACTTAATTGAGGTACAGGTGGTTCCCTTCTCTCTCTGGCCACATGGCAGCCCAAGTTGCCTTCTCCATGTCCTGGAAGCATGAGAGAAGACACTTCAAAGTCCAGGCCAGCCCAAAGCACCATTCCCAGTGAGAGTCCTGGCTGCTATTGCAAGGGAAAGAGAGATGGTGGGAGAGGCAGGGATGCAGAGCAAGTCAGCAGATCCTACGTGACTGGGCAGAGCAGATCCCCCTCAGGTCCCCATTACCATCAGCATGTTGTGAATGTGGAGGTTTACCCTGCAAAGTCACAAAAAGGAGCCCTTCTGTAAAAGGAGGAGCCTTCAAGCAGGGAGAAGGGCTGAGGAAGGATAAATAACAGGAATAATCTCTCTGGGAAAGTTGGAAAGGGGCAAAAGCTGAAGAAAAAGACATTTTCTGGGAGTTTCAAGAGGACATCAACCCAAGTCTTGTCACACTGGCTATGTCAGCTCTGGCTGGGTGCAAGGCTGAGATGCAGGTCCAGGGGTGCCTGGTTCCTGCAGCCCCCACTGACCCCCCTTTCCCTGTCATGGCAGTGGCAGCACTGCTGGCAATATTGACAGCCAGAAGGATTTCTCATTTCCCACAGCCCCACAAGGTAAATTAAAGAAAGGACAAGTCAAAGCTATCTCTGGCTGCTCGCACTCAGGGACTCCCAACTCAATACATCTTGGTTACTCACAAAAGATGCTTAGTAATAAGCTAGAAAGGCAAAGTTAGTCCTGCAGGCTGTGGGGTCACTGGTTAAAGGATCACTTACTTCCCAAAAACTTTGTGGAGTGGAATACCTGGACAAAACCAGGAGCTCTGGCTGCTCCTACAAACTCTTTCCCGTTTTGGAATGCCACGTGGAAAGCTGTAGAGATAAACCAGTATTTGCCTCACTCAGCTCCAAGATCCTGATGGCATGAACACCTCCTTCCAGGCTTGTGCAAATGTGCCAAAAATTACACTTTAGCTGCAAGCCAGGCACAAGAGAAACTGCAGTCAGAAACCATGGAAAGTCTGTGAAACTTTATCCACCACAAAACCCTGTTTCCAGACCAACTTCAAGGCAGCAGAGCCTGCACAAGTCATACTGGCGGCCATGTGCCTTTTCTTCAAGCAAGGGTTTCCTGCTGTTTTCTAACCTCAAGGCAAAAGAGAAAACATCCATCCTTTCACCAGCTTTATTTCCATCCCAGATGAAGAGCTGATCCTCCTCCTTTTTTTTTTTTTTTTTGAAATTCTTTTTTTTTTTCCTGGTGTCTCAGTGTCTGTGAAGCGCTGCCTTCCACCGGCGCTGGTGGGAAGCAGCTTGCCCGGGGACAGCCAGATGCCACTTTGCCAGGGATCTGCAGGAAAAACCCAGCTGGGAGCTGGCTGTACACCCTGGATTGTTCAGCACAAGGGCTGTGGAGCAGGACCTGCCCAGCCTGCCAGCCCTGGCCAGTTTTGTTTTGAGGCATGGACCAAATACGTGGTTTGGCAAACCGAGAAAGCTGTGAGGACAGAAGAGGGTCTTGGCTTTTGAGCAGCATTTGGGTGTCCCACACTGGGTGTCAAATTATCTCCGTGTTACGAGCCTGGTAAAATCTTTTGCTACAAGGATTGTTGTTTGCATTGAAATTCATGACAGAACAGTGTTTTCCAAATATTGATGTGAGTTCCCCATTCCTTAAAACCCCAACTAGGAAAGATCCCCGAGTCCTTAGCCCTGGTTGTCCAAACATGGGCCATTCAGCTGTAGAAATTCTCTGCTTTCCCTTTTTTTTTCCACTCTTCACAACAACAGGGGGGGGGGAAAGATCTCTTAGAAAGCCAAACTGGATTTAAAGGTTTGCCTTCCACTAGTGAACTGGTTGGAGGAGGGTGGAAAACAGGGTGAAGGAAACTATAGGGCTGTTCAGAAGAAAGGACGAGGCACCACAGCCACCCTGAGCTGTAAACAGGTGCCTGCAGACCAGCCTGGGCTGGGTTCAACTTCTGCCTGGGTTGATACCAGGCAGAAGTTGAACCATAAACATTCAGCCCAGTGCACAGACCTTTTTTGCATCTTTTCATGATAAAAATGTTGTCCCAAAAGGTTTAAATCTCACATGAGTGAGAGCAGGACTTGAAGACCTGGAAGACCTGGTGGGTGTCATCCCATGGGGGCTGCACCCCCATGTTATGGTCTCACTGGACCTCTGCTGAGTGGTCCTCACTAAACACATTTGTGTGGCACAAAATATCCAACAGCAACAGCATCTGCTTCTCCCCAGGACCACAAGGAGCCAAATTCTTCACAGATCTCCCTCTGTAAGGGACTGCTCCAGCCCTGACAGGAGCACACCCCTGGCCCACCACTCATCTTCCTCCCAGCATTTCACTCATTTCCCCTCTGCCTCCCAAAACTCCGCTGCGGAGCAAAGCTCATCCAAAGCGCTGAGGCTGTGATTTTCATGACACCACCACTGCCTGGCTCATTTCTCTGCTGTCCTCTCAGTTTTTGTGAAGGTTAAAGGCATCCTTCCTCGGCGACTGTCAGACTGTTATCTGGGCTGGAACCGCCTGCCTGAGCTCCATGAGGAATATTTTATGCAGATTCTCTGCTGCACCTCGGATGGCTCATCAGTAACCACCCTGCTGCTGTGGCTTTATTTTCTCTGAGCCCACCCTCTTGCTTCTCCCCAGCCCAGCCTCCCTTTTACAGGTATAAAACTGTGAGTATCCACATGCAAGGAATGCAAAGATTTTCCCTTGGGCTGATGCAAGGAAGAGTTGCTGTGTGCAAGAGGCTTTTAGGGAGGGATTGGAGCGAGCTGGTTTGGAAAAAGATGATTTTTTTCCTTCTGGAAGACAGGAAGATCAGGAGACTCCTGTTAATCTGCTTCAGCGTTTTAGTCCCAGCACTCTCCTCCCAAAATCCATGCCAGGACAGAGAGCATCAGGAGAGAGGACATCTCTCTGCCTTCCCCTTGAGAGCTTCCAGGCAGGCATCAAGAGAGCCACAAGCAGTGCTGGGCACTCAGGCTGGTCTCTGGACCCCCTTCCCCTGGCAGAGGGGTGTATGAAGAAAACGAGGAGAGCTTGGTCGGGCAGCTGGAAGTCTGAGGATGATTTTCACACCCGTGCCCCTGGCAAGCCAAATGACAGCCTGTTGTCATCCCAGCTGGCTACAGGGGTTTGTTTTTTGGGTGGGAGCTCACCTCAGCACAGCAGCTTGAGCAGCAGCCCAGGCTGGAGGAGGTGGAGGGCGTGCACCCACCAACATCCCCAGAGGCCCACTCCACCTCTCTGAGTACCAGGGCAGAGCATGGCACCTGGGAGGCTTCCCACTAAATGCTGATTATAAATGTCATGATTTCAGAGGGGGAAAGAAAACAGCTGGATTCATCAGACAGCAGCAGTGGCAGCTAAAAAAAATACCATCTTCTAATGTGTGAGCTGAGTACAGAGAGTGGCAGAATAAACAGGAGACCCTGTGGTAACATTTTTACAAGTCCCCTGGCTGACTGTTAGAGCCCTTTAACTAAAACATGACTGAGCGTCCTGGTTTCAGGATCTCAGCAGCACGCCCGGCTCCTCCGGGGATCACCAGGCTTCAACGACAGATGGATCCAGGCAACAAAGCTCACATCTAGATGGAAACCCAGCAGGACTTGCTTTTGGACCCATCCCCACCTCTGCTTTTAAACTGCACTGGCATGAGAGGCTGTGCTCCTTTGGCCACGCTTCCTCGCGGCCGTAAATCCGATTTTATGGCACCCAGTCCAAGGCTGAAAACAATGCAAAGCGCTGAACAGATATAAACTCTTTCTGCTGCTTCACAAGATCTCCAAAGGGGCCAGAAGACTTTCTGCTGAATCAGGTATTGTTTTGTGCTCCTGCCCCTGGCAGGGAGCCAGGTGCACACCATATTGTAGGAGCCGGGTAATTTGGCAAAAACGCGATCATGTGCTCACCCTGATTCAGTCCCAATTCCTCCCATGGGGTGACGGGGTAATGTGCAGATCTGGTATTAATTAGCGGGAAACCACAGCCCCAGGCTGTGATCTGTCATCCTCTTTTGGAGGCAGCTCGTGCCTGCTAACAGCTTCCCCACCCTGGGCTCCCCCAGCCCGCCGCCCTCTCTCCTGACAGGCACCACCCCAGCCCTGGGGATCCCCCTGCTCGCCCATGTCAGACCAAAGACCCAGATAACCCAGGGCCTTGTCTCTGAGAGCCACGAAAGCTGGGCTCCTGCTCCCAGGAATGCCTGCACCCCGTGGGATTTGCTCTTCTGGCTGGGAGCATCAGCATCTCTGAGCCCTTGCCCAGGTCCCCATCCATGTGGGACATCTCCAGATGAGCTGAAGCTCGCACTGTCCTGCTGATGGCTCAGACAAGAGCCCAGTGCTTTGGGGAAAAAATCTCCCAGCTCCAGCAGAAAAGGCAGCACTGGTACCCAGTGTGCCAGAGATTAAGCAATTTACTGAGTCAATTGTCTTTTTTCCAAGGACAAACATGTGTGATAGAAGATCTCCAGATCTGCTGGCACGCTGTGAGCTCTGGGCCATCAGCCCTTTCACTGTCTCCATTCATCTGTCAGGAAACCACCATGCCCATTAAGGCTGGAGAAATGGAAAGGGATGTTCGTGGTCCACTCAGCAAGGATTAAACACCCTGTTGCACAAATGATGGTTACCCAAGATTTCCCCGTAGAAATGCTGGAATTCCTGTCTCCAACACACGCTGCCCTCCTAAGAGAAGCAGGAGAGACAATAATATTATTTATTACCAGAAAGCCCTTGCAAGAGGTGGCATGAACAAGACAGGATCTCACTGCTTCAGGAAATACCTGGAAAACTGAGTAGTGCCAAAACAAAGAGGGAATTTCCTCCAATATGTGGGGAAGACACGAGGTGTCTGCTTGGTAAAGGTGGTGTTCAGCTTTGTCCCATTAAAAAGAAATCCAGAAGAAAAGTATCTGCTTTCCAGCCCAGCTGGCAGCTCTTCAGGACTTGGTGGACAGGCTACAGGGCAATGTGGGAGGGACAGAGAAGCCCCAGCTTTAAGCAGGACAGTCCCTGGGCTTTGTCTCCTGCCAGGCTGCCCCCTCACCTGCAGCATGAGCTGCCACCAGGTGAGGCTGAGGATAAACCTCGGGGAAATTCAAAGAAAGAACAGGCGTTTTAAGGGGGAAGAACATCCAGGGTTGTCACACATGAAGAAATATTTGTGGAAGGACACAAGCCCTCTCAGGGTTACACTACAGGGCTGGAGCACCTGTGCTATGGAGACAGGCTGGGAGTTGGGGTTGTTCAGCCTGGAGAAGGCTTCAGGAAGAACTTAGGGCCCCTTCCAACACCTAAAGGGGCTACAGGAGAGCTGGAGAGGGACTTGTGACAAGGGGCTGGAGTGACAGGACAAGGGGAAATGGCTTTGACCTGGGAGAGGGTGGGTTTAGTTTAGTTATCAGGGAGAAATTTGTCCCTGTGAGGTTGGGCAGGCCCTGGCACAGGTGCCCAGAGCAGCTGTGGCTGCCCCTGGATCCCTGGAAGTGTCCAAGGCCAGGCTGGGCAGGGCTTGGAGCAGCCTGGGATAGTGGAAGGTGTCCCTGCCCATTGGGAGAGAGCTTGGAATGAGGTGATCTTTGAGGTCCCTTCCAAACCAAACCACTCTGTGATTCTGATATTATCCCATCAGAGCAGCCCAGGAGGAATTTGGCAGAAGGAGGGGTAGAGGGATAAACTACCCGAGAGGTGCTCATTCTGGGGTGGTTTGGTTTTGTTCCTCCTTTCTTTATTTGTTTTTAACAGCCTCCTCCGGGGCACATTCCTGGGACTTGCTGGAGAGGAATACCTCAGAGCTGAGCCTCCATCATTTCCCACAGGCACCTTTGCAGAGCCCTGTGCTGCTCACCTGCCCAGGGCTGGAACTAAAACAAAGTCTAAATTGGAAAACAGACCTCAGACAGACCCTGGGATTGGGACTCACTTCTTGGATGTCTCCTGGAACTTTGTTACAGAGAGAAACAGGGTAAGGGAAACAAGGTAAGGGAAACTCGAGATGGTCTTTGATTTGCCTGCAACCTACATGCCAGGCCCTGCCCTTTTCACTGCCAAGTGCTTAGGAGAAAAAAAAAAACCAGGTGTGGATTTTCTGTGTGTGTGTGTGTGAGTGCATAGCAAACGGGCTAATTTAAAACAATTACGCAACAGCTAATTAAAATCATCTCTGTGTCCTCGGAAGGGAGGTGACTGGCCAGGTACTCAGCATGAAGCATTTGATTTTTGGAGCAGTGTGTCTTGTTAAAAGCCTTCATGCCGTGGTGGCAGCGCCTGGACCCATCCCGGTGTGCCTGTGGAGAGGGGCTGATGCCCTTCCCGAGTGAGCATCACTCTTCCTCCCTCTTCCTCCCTCTTCCTCCCTCTCCTCCCGCCCGCCTCAGCCCTGCGACCTACCTGAGGCACCGGCTGTGCTTTATGAAGTCTAAAATTTTCAACTGGTTGTGTCTTTCCATGCAAACTCATTAGACACTATTTACACCCGCTGCAGCTGTGCAGAGAGAGGTTTTGAACTCTGGCATTCTACAGTAGGCTTTGTTTCTCATTTACATTTGCATATTAAAGTGTTTGCCTGAAATAGGCTATTGAAATTAATTCAGGATTAATTGGTGTCTTTATCTCATTAGGACAATCTAATTTAAGGATGATGAAATTGTTTAGCCTCCCGTTTGCATAATTAGATTGCTTTGAATTGCTGTCATTATTGTGCTCTTTAGCATCATCTGTAGGCCTCAAACAGACAAGAGTTTCAACCTCATAAAGACCAATCATGTGTTACAGCAGAGAGCTGTTAACCCCTTTTAACCCAAACTCCCTCCAGTGCTGCAGCACAATGGGGTGGGTGCTCTGCAGCACTGTGGGATGCAGAGGTCTCCACACACCTGTCATGGGGTGTCCCCTCTTCCCCTGGACATGCTGGGGCAGCCCCAGGAGCTGCTGTTTCACCTGGCCTTCCCACAGGAAGGGCAGCAGCTCTCGGGGAGGGTGGTGGAACCCGTCACAGTCACCTGGGCTGTGGGCTGCTCCTCCCGAGGGGCTGAGCAGAGCCCAAAGCGCTCACTCTCCCTCTTAGAGCCCTGAAAAGGGCTGCTGGGAACACATCCAAGGCTGCCTGATCCCATCCCTCCAGCCTGGCCTTAGGAAAATCCGTGTGCTGATGGCAAAGACAGCTGGGGATGGTTGGGCCTCCCCTCTGTTGGAGCTGGGCTGCAAGGGGCGCTGGTGGCCACAGGTACCACGGTGCTTTCTCCTCTCCAAACACTTACCAAGCTCCATCTTCTCCTGTTTGGAAGCTGTTGCTGAACCTCCAGCTGAGGAGCATCTCCTGAAGATGTCCTGGCCAACATGCAGCCCTTGGGTCCAAGGTACCAAAACACTTCTTCTGCTTCTCTCCCCTCTGTGCTCACCGGGATGCTGAGGGAGAGCAGACCCAGCCCTGTGCCGTGGGAGCATACACGTGAGGAAATACCACCAGTACCCATGGGAAGAGCAAAGGGAGAGAGAATCACAGAACTGTTTGGGTTGGAAGGGACCTCTGGGGATCATCCAGTCCAGCTCCACTGCCCAAGCAGGGTCACCAGGTGACACAGGAACACATCCAGGTGGGTTTGGGATGTCTCTAGATAGGAGATTCCTGGGCAGCTGTTCCAGTGCTCTGCCACCCTCAATGTAAAGAAGATTTTCCTCGTGTTGGGGTGGAATTTCTCGTGGTTCAGGTTATGGCCAGTGCCCCCCATAGCTGTAAGAAGCAGCTGTGAGGCCAAATCTCCACGCTGGGACTGCAATCAGGGTGTGGATGCCCTGCTGCTCAGTGTGTGCCTCAACACAACAGTAGTGAAAGTGCACAAAGGACACAAGGACTGGGGCTGCAAGGGCAGTGTGTGCGTGTTGGGAGAGTGTGAGGGGTGCGTGTGGAGGGGACACTGGAGAGCTGCAGCCGTCCTGAGGATCCTCACAAGGATCACATGGCATGCAAACAGCTCTTCACCTGCTTTCCAGTGCCACTTTCCCCTGTCCCATCTCCTTGCCCATCCAGGGGACTTGGGGACACGTGTGCTGGAGCCACCTGGAAAGGGGCATCCCCAGCCAGCAGTGGCTCCTGGCAGAGGAGCCAGCTCAGCATCCCGAGCTAAGACCTCGCTTCCCCTTGAGTCTCTCCATTACAAAACAGCCTGTTCAGCCACACAAATGATCCACAACGTGCATCTCAGAAGTATTTTTACATGACAAAGCATCCCACGGCATCGCATCCGGCTTCCTCGCTAGCAAGGAGGACCATGGCCTCGTGCACTCCCCCCCTGCTCCGGCCCAAACTCTCTTTCCAGATGGCCACCAGAAGCCAATAGCCACCAGAGCGCCTGAATCCAGCCCTGGAGATGCTCCCAGGGCACCGGGAGCAGGAAGGGGGTCGAGATGGCAGCTCGGTGGTGGCTCCTGGGGCCGCTCTCCGTCTGTCCTGGCCCAGCTCGAGGCGAGAGCCCTGCTTCTCATTAGCGGGCGGCTGGCTCCGGAGGCGGGGGCTGCGCCAGGCAGGCTGCTTCGCCAGTCGCTTCACGTACCCGAACATCTGGTTGTGTCTCATCACAGTGCAAATTTATGACCCTGGAAACAACATGTTGATGATGCGCTGGGAAGAGGAGCCGGAGCTGTAATCCCGTGTCCAGAGCGCGGGGACGAGGGGAATCTCCGCACAAGGACTTGGGCAGGGAGGGAGGAGGTGAGGAAGGGCAGACCTGCGAATCCACAGGTGTGCACGGAGAGGGACAGAGCTCCTGGTGGTGCAGCACAGCAATATTTGTCACTCTCAATCTCTCTCCTCTAGGAAAAAAAAAATTAAAAAAAGCAAATTCAGCAGCAGCCAACTTCGCACAACTTCATCTCGATGAATTGCCAACTTCAAACCAGCCAACAGGCAGGAAAGCTTAAAGAAAATAGATGAAAGATTTTATTTGAATGCTTTTGAAAAGGAGCATATCCATTCGCAGTGACTGGCTAGTTACACTTTCCATTTTATGGTTAAAATTACACAGACTTTTAAAGTTATTTGAAATGGAAATGACAAGATCGCATTTCAGGTCCTCCAAAGGGAGCTTTGTTTGCCAAGGATAAGTAAATGTTTCATTATTTTTTCCAGAGATCAAATATATCAGTTGAACCAGAACAGAGCAGGACTTGGGAAGTCTTGTTTGCAGGTTCACACCAAAGATGTTTCAAGTTTTCAGCTTTGCCCAAACAAATGTTTTTAGTTAGGTTGCTTTGTTGCTGCAGCGGAAAAGAAAGAAATCCAGCTCTTGCCATCACAGTTAGGCAGCCAAAGAAGAAAAACAAAACCCTAAGAATCAGTGCGAAAGAAAGGTCTTAGTGTGTAAAGAAAGTTTGCCTGAACCCTTCTGTTTTTTAGATCCTTGGTATTGTTATCAGGTCTTGAATATATGGGAGAGGAGAATCCCTTTGTGATGCCATATATATAGGTGTGTCTAGCACAGGGGAAAACAGGGAAAAGGAGAAGGCATGACCAGCAAAAGCTAGGATGCTGTTCAAGAGGGGTGGGATGAAGTTTCCTCCTTAGCTGTCCAACAGCTCCACAGCACTAGCACCAGCTGGGAAGAGATAAGCAACCAAAGGTCACACTGGACCACAGGCAAAGGGGACTGAAACTGGTGCAAAAAATACCACTGCTCCTCAAAGAAGATGGAGCACAACTGGAAAGGAGAGGTGAGGGTGCCTGGAGGTCTGGGAAACACAACAAACGTGGATGGGAGGCACGATGCAAACACACCTTTGAATATAGCAGTGGTTCCTCTTTGTGTCATCAGTGGGAGATGCACAAGAATTCATTGTCCACAACAATGTCCAGAAAACTGGAGATGAGCCCTCAGGAAAAGCTGCTGGTGGTGGGCATGCAGCAGCCTGGAGCATCCACAGCATGGCAGACACCTGGGAGCAGCACCAACACACTTCCCACCACCTTCCAGCGTGGTCTGTTTGTGAATCCATGTGGCTTTACAGTGGACACACAAGTCCAGGTAGAGAAATCCCAGTGGAGCAGCCCAGCTCTGGTGTCACAGCCCGTGGTGTGGACAGCTGTGGGGAGCACTGGCACAGCTCCCCAGCAGCCTGGCTTACCTTCCCCCACTGCCCTGGCATGGGGGTCTTAAGTGAGGACATTGAGACCACTGGCAAATGGATCTTCCCCTCTTCTCTCCATAGCTGTTAATCTCTACAGAACAGCTTTCCTTCCCTGGCTTTGGAATTGCTACAGGCAGAGGAGACACAGCTCAAACTGCAGGCTGCTCAGAAAGCAAGGGCTGTAGGACCAACAACTATCTAAAGGACAAATCATGCCTCTGGCATGTGCTGGAGCATTGGGATCCTTCCAGCTGCAGCAGAAAGCACAACTCTTGCCACGAGTCACAAAAAGTTCAGAAGAACTTTGAGCAGAAACCTGTGAGAGCTTTAAATGCTCTTTGGTGGGGATGCAGGATGCTGCCAGCAAACCCAAGCTGAGGAAGAGACAGGGGAAATGTTCTGATATGGAGTAGAGAGCTTTGACCTCCAAATCAAGTTGTGACCAGTGGTAAACTGCAGTTAATACAGATTGCACACAGAGGTAGGTGGTGGATGCTCCATCCCTGGAAAGATTCAAGGCTGGGTTAGACACAGTTCAGAGATTCCTTATGACTTGAAGATGTGCCAGCTCATTGCAGTGGGGCTGGAATGAGAAGGCCTTTGAGGTTCCTTCCAACCCAAGCTGTTGTGTGATTCTGTGATTCTGTGATGTGCAACCAACACCCACAAACAAAACCATGGGGCTGTGGGGCAGAGCCCAGGCGGGGCTCACCATCCATCAATGGCCCAACACAAACCTCCACTGTGGATGAGGACCTCCCCACATCCTGGCTCCAGGCTTTCTGCTGGATGAGGAGCACAATGCCATGGATCTGGAGGGGCCACGCCATCCCTTGCCTCAGCCAGAGCCTGTCTTGGGGGATTAGCAGGGGCCAGACATAGATTTATAGCCCCCACTTCTGTCAAGCCCATGTGCTTCAGCCTGTGTGGTTCAGCTCTTCTTCCCAAAAGGATTTTGTTAGCAGAGTTCAACAGCACATCTTTATGTTTGCTTGTAGGATGGTTTTTAGAAGAAAAAAAAAGAAAAAGAAAAGGAAAAGGAAAAAAAAAAGAAAAAAAACCCCATAACCCCTCAGGGGAGTGAAGTAAAACATTTTCTTCAGTCTTGAGAGTTTGAAAGAAAAATGCAAAACAACCAATTTCTAAACAAAAAGTCTCTTCAAATTAGAAAAATCAGGCAGTCCCCTTAAGCAATGTTGAAATAAAATCTTAGAACTTTTTTTAAATCCCTGCACACATGAACATATCCATACTTATTGATGCTGTTTTACCCCACAGGAAGGGACCCAGCAAATCCCACCCAAATGAGGAGAGCTCCTGGGTCCTCCCAGCTCACACTGGGGCAAATGTGCTCCCACACTTCACTCAGGTCTCACCAGTGCAAGGGAAGGGTCTGGAAATGCCAGTCCTGACTGCAGCAGGGTGATTTACACCATCAGCCACGGAGGAGGGAGACTGAATCCCACACTGGAGCCCACTGGAGCCAGAAAGGGAGGTGCCAGGCAGGAGCTGCAGCTCAGAGAGCTGCCCAAGGACCACAAACCCATTGATCTCTTCCTGACCGTGGCAGCACCCGGGCAGGTGCCCCCAGGAGTGTCCCCAGCCCCTCAGAGTGCCCAGGGCTGGGGGTGAGCACACTGAGCTGTGTCCCTGGCATTCAGTGCACGACTCCTGACCCTCGCAGGTTATCGGTCCCATAATGTTTCCGAGTGTCAATCAGGCCTCTCCTTTGATCACTGTTATAATCAGATACAGCACTCCAGCATGGATTATTAAGTTTTAACAGTTGACACATCATTTCTGATACCATAATCTGGCAGCACTTTACAATAAGTGACAGGTCCTCACTAATTCCTTTTGTATTCACTGTAGCAACGTTAATCATGAGTGATGAACTTTGCGTATTCATATGGATGTAATAGGCAGTTCCCAAGGACTGAGACTGTAATTTAGCTTTAACCTAATGGGCACTGATTGTAACAATAAGTAATTATGTCAGCTAAATGCAGTGTTGATGGCAATTGATGACAGCAGAGAAAGCCACGACACCATTTTGGAACTAAGCTTGGAATAGTCATTTGTAAAGTCATAACGGCCAAGACTGGGAACAATGTGTCCTCTCCTGTGTATCCTATCATCCAGCTACCTTCAGCCTGCTGAGGACAGCCCCAGCTGTGACAAACACCCTGTCAGCTCCCTGTTTTACTGCTCTGGCAGCTAATTTCAGGGTAGCCAAAATTCCCACCTGCTAGATGGATGGGATCAGTGGTGCCCTGAAGCTCAAGAAAAAGAAGAGCGGCATCTCATCTAAAATGGGATATTGGGATCAATCCCCTGGATCACCTTCAGGTTCTTTGGGCAAGTCACACCAGGGGACACCTGGACAACATCTGGTAGTGTCACCTTTCCACAGCTGCTGGCTCTGTCCCCAAAGAGCAAAGCAGGGCCAAACTGCAGAGGACCTGAGCCCAGTGCTGAGCCCAGAGGCAGCTGAATTCAGCAGATGTACAATTAGGATGTACAATTAGGATGTACAGTCATTCTCAGGCCTGAGAATTGTGCTCGATAACCTAAACCAGAGCATAAGTACATCCAGAGAAAGATACTCTTCTGGGTACCAGTGTGGTGTGACCTCTTTTTGGATTAGAGAGGAAAATGAGGATAGGATATTTTTAAGCCAGAATGTTTGGATTTGGATTGCTTTCTTTAGGAAGGGGAAGCGTGGCAAAGTCATAATAATAATTCTGTTAATGACAGGAATAAGGCTGTAAGTGCTGGTATCATCTTGAAAGGGTGATTTGTGCTGCCAATAAGAATCCTGCTTCACTGTAATCATTAAGGTGGTCCAAAAATGTTCAGAAAATATGAAGTAGTGACAAGGAGGTAGAAAGGACACCTTCAAGGAAACAGTTTTGGGGGGCTCCCTCAGGATGACATCACCAGACTGTGAGGAAGAGGTTGCCTCCCTTGACATCAGCAGGATCTTCGGGAGAGCAGCAATAAGCACTTATTAAAAAATGCACAGCTTACTGCCTCAGATTTTCTATTTACTTACTATTTAATTAATTTCTTAAATTCAAAACAATTTGTTGTTGTTGTTGCTGTGGGTTGTTGAGTGAATTTAAGAGATGCTGGATAGATGCCTCCTGGTGTTGCCTTAAGCTTATGGTCATTTCAGTGGTCCTTAGGGTGGATAACAGTGGGCTGTGGGCAGGCAGCAGGCTTTGCTTACCCCATGGGTGAGAACAGCCAGGAAAGGGGCATGCTGGACTTGAGGGTCTTGCAGGATGCTTTTGGCATCACAGGCCTCTGTGATAGGGAAAAAAAAATTCTAGGATATTTTTCCTAGAATCATGGAATGGTTTGGTTTCGAAGGGACCTTTAAACTCATCCAGTTCCCACCCTGTGCCTTGGGCACGGGCATTTTCCATCAGACCAGAGTGCTCCATCCAGTCTGGCCTTGAACACTGCCAGGGATGGGGCAGCCACAGCTCCTCTGGGCAACCTCTGCCAGGGCCTCACCTCCCTCACAGGGAACAATTTCTTCTTAACATCAATCTAAACTATCCTCTGTCAGTTTAAAGCCATTTTTCTTCCCTGTGTGGCCATCCACACACAATGCCAGAGCCCAGCTCGGGGCACACAGGAGAGAGACCCCTGGGGCAGCCTGAGAGCACAGATGAGACAGGTCTTGTACTTCTAGAGGTTCAAATCTGCCTGGCAGAAGGCAGGGGTCTGCCGGGTGTATTTTATTGCTGGCCAGGGGCTCTGTACAAATCACAAATGGGACGGGATTGCTGGGAACGTGCCTTGAGCTGTTTGATTTTCCATCATCAGTCTCATTCCATGGTTATGACAGTGGGAAGATGCCAGCAGCTCACATCCCAGGCAGCAGACCAAGAACTCAATGTTACAACTTACTTTATAAGTTTTTCTGACCAATCCCACAAAGCAAAAGCACACTGACAGTGGTTCTATCCAACCACTATAAGCACACATACCTTTGGTTAAACAATGCCTGCTTATTTCAAATACAATACCTGCTTGTAAGCCTTAAAACACAATGCACAGAGCTCCATTATTAAGCTACAAACTTCCTAATATCTTGCTAGATAAACTTTTCTGTAGCTTAGAGAGTTATTCTAGCCAAGCCTTAATACACAGACCATTGTTCTATTTGTCCTTGCTTTTCTACTTTTTAAATAATTTTTCTGCTGACCAATCTCATGGCTGCTGCTTAGCTCTAATCACAGCTCTACTGTCTCTGAGGCCTGCCTTTTGCAGCTTTCCCAAACCCTCTGATTCTGTGGGTTCCCACAAAAATCTGCCTGGCAGAAGGCAGCAGGGCAATGCTGTGCTAGCAGAGGCACCTGTGAGGCAGGGAGCTGAGTCCTGGCAGCTCCAGGCCCAAGGAGAGGCAGCCCAGCAGCACTTCCACTCAGGAAACAGAGCCATGATGACATGAGCCAAGTTTTTCAGCAGAGCAGATGCATCAGCAAGGTTCTGGTGCCCCCCTGGGACCCCAGGACGTGCAAGGTGTGCACTTTTAAACGGGCCATTTCTTGTGGTTTGTCCCAGATGTTGCTTTGTGGAAGGAGGACACAGGCAAGAACCACAGTGCAGATGTCAGGTGGCCTTGAGGGAAGGAAGGTCCCACTGGTGGTGAAAACATTGTGGAAGGCATCACAGTTGAGGAGAAATCACCTGAAACCTCACAAAGATCCTAAAGCATCCCTCACCCAGGGATTGGCTGAGAATCAGCCCAAAGCACCTGCCACAGGTGCAGCAAAAACCACGGACAAATTATGATGCTTTCTCTTGATGGCCAGGTTCAAAGCCAAAAATAGCTGCCTTAAGTCCCTGATTTCAAGAAGTTGGGTAAAACACCTGAGACAAAGCAGCTGTTATTGCTGAAAATGCAGTGGGGATGTGCAGCCACAGGCAAAAAAGCCTCCCAGTAATTGCAGATGTGCTGTCGGGGGGATGCACTGCTCCTGATACCACAGAAGCAGCTGAGCTGAAGCAAGCAGCAGCAGCAGCCCTCACCAGGAGGTGGGAAGATGAGAAGGGGTGCTGCTGGCAGTGGATCAGCCTGCTGGTGATGGAGAAATCAACATTCCCCACCTCGCTGGGCAGCCGTGCCGCTGAAAGGGGCTTTCATCGCTGCTGTAATCAGTGCTGAAATGCACTGCCACACACAGCCACAGAGAGCAGGCCCTGAGAGAGGCTGGGGGAAATATGGGAAGGGCCCTTGAAAATACCAACTGGGAGAAATTCACAGGGGGAGCGATGAGGAGGGGTGGACTCCAGCAGTGACACGGGGCTGGCACACCCAGGGCTGCAATCACCCAATCTAATAAACCCTCTGCAGCAACTCCTTACTCCAGACACACTTGGCTGGGATGCACATCCCCATCCCAAACTAAAGCAAGGCCAGATCAGACCCTGGAAGAATCAGAGGCTGCTGACAGCAGCTTGTTCCTGCTGGGATTGAGGGGACCCCTTGGAAGAGCAGGAGCATCCTGCTCTGGGGGCACGTCCAGCAGCAGCATTCACAGCCACGAGTGCATTCAAGCATCTCTAAATGAGATTGGGGACATAGGGAGCAATACCTGCAGCTCAGTGCACATGAAGGCATGCCCAGGGACATCCCTGGGTTCCTGGAGGTGGTGCAAGCTCAGTGTGCCTGTAGTTGCAGAGCATCCCCACTGCCAGCATTAGTCAACACCTGGCAGGTCCGAGGCCCTGAAAAGTCTCGGTGTGCTGTCACCCTGATTTTTTAAGATTTTCTAAGCCTTCTGATGTTTACATTCTTGTAATGAACTTTTTCACGCACTTTATGTAAATAACTTATTGTTTTGTATTCTTTTACAGGAGGAGGAGAAATTTGATGGACTGTTGGTTTGTTCGGTGTCATTGGAGAGGTGGCACTGTCACCCTCCAATCCTATAAATGTTGGAGTCAGAAATCAAACTTCCTTCTTTTTTACTTTGGAGAGCCCAGTGCCCACATCGTTTTATTTCCTAGAGTGACAGTGTGCGAGCTCCTCCTCGGATGGCTGCAGAGTCACTCCCTGCCTCCCCCAGGTGATGCTGGCGAAGGGGGTCCCTCCCAATTACCACTTGTCAGTGCCCCGGCACGGTGCGGGCGTCGGGCCGGTGTCAGAGCTGTGACACTCACCGTGACACCGCTGACGTGATGCCGGGGAGCAGGGAGGGATTGGCAGCCGTGCCCAAGGCGGGAGCCGCCCGCAATTAGCGGAGCCGGAGCGTTTCCCCCTCCCCGCAACCTTGTGCAGGGATGCTGAGAGCATCAGGATTCCTGCCCCAGCCACGCTCCGGATGAGGGGCTGCCATGCAGGGAGTGGATGGCTTGGCTGGTCCCAGGGAGGCGGGCAGTAAATCCCGACTGGCAGCCCGGTGCTAATGACACCGGCTTGTCACAAGCTCTGCTGTCCCCCCTGCAGCAGATGTGACAGCTCCGAAGTAACCAGGTACTCACCATGTCCCTGCTTGCTCTCACACTAAAGTGACAAGTGGGACAGGTAATAAAAGTCCAGGCCAAGTCCTTGACAGAAATCTGATGGCTCGAGCCCACTCAGGATGCTCTTCCCTCCCTGCCAGCTTCCTTTCTGGTAAACAGCCACCCCAGTGGGAAGGGCAGCTGGCCAGAACGTACCCCCAGGTGCTGGCAAGAGAGCCCAACACGCCCTCCTCTCTTCCTTTCAGCTGCCCCAAAGGCTCCCATCTCCTGCATTCTCAGAGGGGAAACTGAGGCAGGGCTCAGCATCCTCTCCCAGCCACCCCGTCTCTGCAGCCAGGCACAAGGAGCCAGCCTTGGAGCGCTGACAGAGCCCAAAGCCTGCCTCAGACATGTCCAACAGCATCCTCTGGCCACAAGTCTTCCTCCCAGGGCGTTTTCAGCCAAACCTCTCTCCCATCACAAGCCCTCCTTGGTGCTCCTTTGCTGACTGCAACCCTTCATTTCCTCCATAGCCCAAATTCCACGGCAGAAAGCAGAGCTGTGGTGGTTACACTTAAATAAAAAAGCAGCAACAGCATCGAGTTGCCAGTGGCTGGGATGGGGTCACTAGAGCTGCTCTGCCAGCTCAGCAGCTGGTGCACAGGGATGGGTGAAGGATGGGCAGCAGCCTGGAGGTCAGCAGCAGCCCAGCAGAGGGTCCTGGCTGCTCTGTGCAGCCAAATCCTGCCCAGTGCCAGCTGGGATGCAGAGCAGCTCCGTGCCCCAGCTGCATTCCCTCTGCTCACAGGGCTGTCTGTGGAAGCCATGAGATCAGGGAAATGCTCTTTCCTCCTGATATGGGTGGATCTGGGCAGTCACAGACCCATGACTGGGACTGACCCTCCCTTTCTCACCAGCCAAACCTCCCCTGCTGCTGCTCAAACACCTGTAAACTCTGCTTCCTTCACAGCAGCAAAGCCTCCTGCACCAAGCATTCACATCTGCTCTCTCAGTACTGACCTGAATTCTTCTTTCACATCTAATTGGAGCAGCAGACAAATTTTTAGGCTGGCTTTAAGCTCCCTCATCCCCCTTTCTTTCTGTAACTGCTCCAGTTCTTCCTTCCTGGGAAAGCTCTGAGGGAACTTCTTCCATGGGTCTGTAGCAAACCATCATTTGGTACCAGGAGGAAGGAGCTGGATTTCCATCATGACATCACGTTGTTTCCAATTCTGTCACAAACCCTGAACTTCTGCTCTTCTTCTTTAAGCCTCAGGAGATTCAGCTTAGAGACAAGGAGAGGCTGCCTACCCAAAAAATCGGCTTCTAAAAGGCACATGAAAGGAAACAGAGGGTCAGAAACACTGGGGGAGGATGAGAAAATCCCCCTTCCAGGCTGCACTGCTGGGAGCCACATCCCCGTGGGTCACAGGAGGTGCTGGCTGGGGCTGCTGCCCCCACTGCGCTGGGGATAAATAAGGAACTTGGATCTCCAGGAATTCACACCAAAAGCTGGAAGTTAGGGTGAGCTCAAAGGCAAAGCTTGTCACTCACACAAAACCTCCTTCTCCACACTTTTGTTTCCCTCCCAGGTGACAAACCTCTGGGCCAGTGTGGACCCTGCTGAGATGACACCAGGTTTCCAGCAAGGGGGACGCTCCTCCAGCGCAGGGCAAGCAGCTGAGGCGCTGCCAGGAGAGACAAAGGCGCTGGCAAACTTTGAGAAATGCCTCTCATTATTTACAGAATGACACAAGAAAACTTCAGACTGAAACAAGAAAGGCAATTAGTTTCCTGTACGGAAACAAAGAGACATCTGTGCCAAGTATGCTAACATATACACAAGGGGCAGGTATACAGTACATGAGGAATTTCTTCCAGCTGCAAATCCACCCCCAAATTCTCAAGTCAATCTTGAGTACTACGATGCTCAGCAATCCTCTTAAAAGTGTCCAGATGCTTTAATAACTTAATTCTAATCTTCTCAGACACCATTTTCCATTTAACTGCTGAAGCACTGGAATGAGACAGAGGGGTCAGGTGTGAAAAGTGGGGAACAGCAGGTCTGTTTTGGAAAATCTGAGGAGCCCAGTCCAGCTATGCTGGTCCCAAAATCCTCGTGGATGGTGCAGGGTGTGCCATGCACTGCGTGGACACAGACGTGGTGAGCAGGTTTATGTGCCACAGAGCGCTGCTGGGACTCGGCCTCAGCGGTGTTGGACTCGAGGCTGGACCTTGCAAATAGAATTGTGGAATGGTTTGGGTAGGAAGGAAAATGAAAAATCACCTTGATTCAGCCTCCCTGCCATGGTCAGGGACACCTTCCACTATCCCAGGTTGCTCCAAGCCCCATCCAGCCTGACCCTGAACACCTCCAGGCATCCAGGGGCAGCCACAGCTTCTCTGGGCAACCTGTGCCAGGGCCTCACCACCCTCACAGGGAAGAAATTCTTCCCAATATCCAATCTAAACCTGATCTGCTTCAGTTTAAAGCCAAAACCACTTGTCCTGTCCCTCCATGCTGTTGTAGATGAAGAGCTGAACTTCCCTGGTGGATTGGGTTATGGGGCACACAGCTCAGGCTGGCATCCAGACCCGACCAAAACCAGTTTGGTTTTGTGCTAAAAATGCTAAAAGAGCTCAATGTCTCCCTGCTGCACGTCTCAATTCCTCCAGAATTCCCATCTCAGCCAGCTACCTTTCAGACGACACTTTCTCAAGATTGCTTTAAACAAAGGGAGGAAATTTTGGTGACACTTTAATACATAAAGTGCCTCTCATTTTCTCCATGCCAAAAAGCAGAGCTTTCTAACACGCTTCCCGAGTTAACATCAGGTGTTAAACAGACACACACGTTGTTTTAGCAGGAGCCCACGTTTATAATAGGCTTTCTCTCTAACAGCTTGATATAGCCTCTTCCATTAAGCATTTATTGCTAATGCTTTGTAAAGTGCAACATTGCTAGATGTGCTATCAAAGAATGGATCTGCCGCGCACTCACCCCCGAATAATGAAACACTTATGAACGGAACCGTAGGTGAGAGAGTTGTGAATTAAGTTTAATCTCAGGGAGATCATCTGGAGCTCTGCCAGTGTATCCTGGTGTGCTGGCAGCAGGGGGGCTGGGATCCCAGCCCCTGGGGAACCCTCCCTGCCTTTGCTTTGGAGAAGTCCTTGGTGGAAGTGATCCCCAAGCAAGAGTTTGCCTAAATACCACCGGGCTGATGAAGAGCTTGAGCTCTTCCTCAGAGGGACTCCCAGAGAGCCACATACCCTGATTATTGACTCTCTAATAATTCAACACAAGCCCCAGTAGTTAGGAACCGTTTTAGGTGACATACACCTGCAGCTTAGCATTATCATATATTTTTTGTTATTATTCAATACAAAGAAAATTAACCTTTAAAAAAAAAAATGGAGCAAACTGCATTCCCCTGGCAATTAGCTGGGGTTTTTACCCAATCCTTGCCTAGATGAGGGCACAAGGAGCAATCACTTGATACTATAAGGTAGAGGCATAACAGAAAGTGGTGTCAAGACTGTTCCTTTGGAAAGAGAAATCATCTCAATCTCTCCCCTCCTGCTGGTCTCACCCTCCCAGGGATCTATTTATACTCACGCTGCTGCACAGCAAGCCCTGCCTTTGTTCCTTTTCCCTGCAAAAGCAAGCCCCGGAGCTTCAAAGCCGTTGCCCTGCAAACCTTGCAGCAGGATCTTGGCAGAAAGCAGGAGTGGGACTTCTGCTTGGTGCAAGGGACTCACCTTTTTCACATCTGTCTATGTCCCCTGGCATTTGGTGGCTTTGGGATGACCAACTCGTGTGCATGTCCTTGAGGATTTAATTTATACATTTTGGGGTGGGACTGACCTTAGGCTGGTTGGCAGAAGGGATTTTCACTTAGGAATAACTCAGTTTTCATGGGGCAAGGATGAAGAATATCCTGGTCTTCAGCAGCACTTGTCAAACTCACGACTGCTGGGCTTTTGCCTCACATCATGAAATTCAAAACTATTAGCTTTTTCCAGTGTCAGAGCTAAGTGACAAACCCAAAACCTCAGTGACATCTCTGGGGTGAGCCAAATGGCAAGGCATTTAGCATGGTCTGGGCTTTGGTACCCGATTCAACATGTTTCTGAACAAAAGTGCTCTGAGTACCTGGATCTCCCACACAATAAAAACCCCTCAGGTTCTCCAAGAGGCTTCTGTGTGGTGAAGAAGCCAAGTCCTGTGCCTTTTTGGCCTTCCTCCACATTACTGAAATAAAAACACCCACTGAGGGTTGTGTCAGGCTCTCCCCAGCCCAGCCAGCCCTTGTGGAGCCAAGATGTGTCACCTTAGGACAGTCTGCAACTTAGGAGGGAAGAGCAATGAGGGACAGTCCTGTGATTTCCACAGAGCCTTAAAGCAGAACAGGCTCCAGGGATAAAGCACCTCAAAGGGCTCATGAAGTGTCTGGTTGTGTAGCTGACACAGGGATGGCCACCATTCATGAGTAATATTGCAAATCGGGTCCCACCTACACACCCCAGTGCTCTCCTGGGTACTCCAGTTACTCAGTGCTCAGCTGCTGAGCTGTAACAGGGCAGCTCAGTTAATGCAGACACAGGGCACACTTGGAAGACATGGAGAGGTTGAACCCACAGGCAAAATCCCTTCACAGTTTGAAAACATTTAAAAGAGGAGACCTCCACAAATGGCTGCTCCTTGTCCTGGAAGTCAGATCAAAATCAAACACAGAGTTTTGTGTGCTCCCCCTCTTTGGATGATACATTTTCTAAACTTCTTCCAAGTGTTTCCAAATGAATAGAGGAAATGTTCATCCCAGGCTGACATATCAATATTGTTAACACCCATGGGAGGCCTTCTGAGAGCCTCTTGTCCCACCAGACCCTGCATGGGCCTGCTCCTTGTCCTGGAATTCAGATCAAAATCAAATACAGAGTTTTGTGTGTTCCCCCTCTTTGGATGATACATTTTCTAAACTTCTCCCAAGTGTTTCCAAATGAATAGAGGAAATGTTCATCCCAGGCTGACATATCAATATTGTTAACACCCATGGGAGGCCTTCTGAGAGCCTCTTGGCCCACCAGACCCTGCATGGGCCTGCTCCTTGTCCTGGAAGTCAGATTAAAATCAAACACAGAGTCATGTGTGTTCCCCCTCTTTGGATGATACATTTTCTAAACTTCTTCCAAGTGTTTCCAAATGAATAGAGGAAATGTTCATCCCAGGCTGACATATCAGTGTTGTTAACACTCATGGTAGGCCCTCAGAGAGCCTCTTGGCCCACCAGGCCCTGCACAGGCACAGAGGGCCCCATAAAATCCCCCTGGCTGTCACTCCCGGAGTCAAACGAGGTTCTTGGTGAGGGAACCATGGAGTTTCCCCCACGACAGTCTCCTTTCTTGCTGGTGCCCGTGGTTCCCTTTGTGTTTACGATAACACAGGGATGCTTTATTGCATTTCGCCCGCCCGCTGCCATGGCAACCGGCAGTTGCTGCGTGCTGTAAAAATAACCCTCCTTCTTTGATAGATTTCACTTGAGTGAAAATAACCCTTAAAAATAGGTTGAAATTTCCATACTAACTCTTCCAGGAGGTTCCAGGGAGGTGAGAATGAATTCCTCCAGCCTTGGCACCGAGCTCTCAGAGAGGAGCTCATGAGGATGCTTTTTGGGAGCCCCCACTAGCCAGGTCTGGGTTATGGTGGTGCTGATGGCATAGAATCATGGAATGGTTTGGATTGGAAGGGACCTTAAATATCATCTTATTCCAACCCCTTTGCCATGGGTAGGGACACTTTTTGCTAGACTCAGGGTCCCATCCAACCTGGCCTTGAACACTGTAAGAGATGGGGCATCCATGGCTTCTCTGGGCAACCTGTGCCAGGGCCTCACTGCCCTCATTGGGGAGAATTTTTCCTGAACCTGTTCTCTTTCAGTTTGAAATAAATCCCCCTTGTCCTTTCTCTTAACACCCTTGTAAAAAGTGCCTCTCCATCTTTCTTGTAGGCTTCCTTCAGTACCAGGAGGCCAAAATTAGGTCACTCCCAAATCCTTCTGTTTTCCAGGCTGAACAATCCATATTATCTCAACCTTTCCTCATAGGAAAGGGGCTCCACCCCTCTAATCATCTCAGTGGCTTTCCCTGGGCTCACCCCAGCAGGGACAATGTCCTTCCTGTCCTTCCAGAGCTGGATGCAGCAGTGCAGGTGGAAACATGTGGGAAAAGGGCTGTGTCCACTGCCATTACATGGCCCACGGTGCCATTTCTGCACAGCCAGAGCGGATGGGCCAGTGGATGTGGTGGATCTTCTGGGCTTCTTGGTATTTACTGCAAAAGAAGAGGTGGTGTCCCCTTAGTGGCTGTTCAGGGTCTAGCTGGGTAAAGCTCAGCTTCATCTTCTCAGCTCCTGTGCATCACAGCCTCACAAAAAAAGGCTCTTCCCTTCTCCAAGGCACAGGGGCTGTGGAAGCTGGTGCTGTCCATCAGCACATTTTACAGCTGGCCATCAGGAAATCTTCATGGGTTTTGGACAGATAGAGCAGAGTGCAGGAACAGCCAGCACTGGCTGTCTCCCCATAAAAACACTCTGCTCATGCCTGGGAGAGCTGTAACGGCCATCTCTCCACAGGCCCCATGCCCAGACTCCTGGGGCAGCAATGCTGTGAGATTCATGGCTGATGCTGATGCTGAGAGAGGTTCAAGTCTCTTTCCTCTGCTCCAGAGCACCTGCACCAGTCCCAGCCAACAGAAGGGAACTCAGAGCCCTGCTCTGGATCCGTGGGGGTGTTGCTCTCACACACACTCTTGACTCATCCTCAGCCCAGAAGGTCTTTTTTTCTCTTCTGGCCCATTTCTTTCCTTTTTCTTCTCCCAACCACTCAACTCCTCTACCTCCAAATAAAAGCCGATTCACATTTTAGAGGTGGCCTCTGATTCCTCCCATGAGTTTAGGTGAGTCGAACCATAAGAAGTGGAGTAATGAGATTATGATTAAAAGCACACCTTGATAGTGGAGCATCCATCAAGCTGTCATAGAAATCGTATCTCAGAGGCTGCTCTCATCAATCTGACCTTTCAATTATTACCCAGAGTTCATGACTCTAAGTGTATATAATTCCTACCTCAAATCTGGGAATACACGCCTTTGTTTTCTTGGCTTGCCTTCTGAGTGGCTCTGTGAGGTCCCCTTCCCTGGCACATCAGCCATGCTCCACGATGCAAATTAACTTAAATTAGCTCCTCCCTCACCCAAAAGATTGGGAACAAGATCAAAATACTACCAGGGCACCTGAAGGCAGCTGTTTGAAATTTTTATCAGTATGCCTTTGGCTTTTTCTCAGCTATTTTAAAGCCAGTGGCCACTAAGGCCAACTCCAGGAGTGTTCCCAGCCCACACTCTGCTTTGGCTCATGTCCCTGTGGAGAAGGAGGCTGCTCCAGCCATGCCACAGCACTTCAACAACAGGGAAGGCCCCTCCAATCCAACCCAGCTCACCCAGGAATCAGCACAGATGACTTTTTCTGCCCAAGCACCACTGGTTTTGTGAGCTGCACCTCAGCTAACACAGTATTTCAGGAGCAGGATGGAGTCTAATTCAGCTTTCTGTTGGCATCATTTGAGGATTTTCTGCATATCCCTAGGACCAGAGCACAACTCACCTCCAACCAGCTCCATGCATCCCACCCCACCATCTGTCCACTCTGGGGGGGTCTCAGGCTGAGATAAGACACAACTTGCTTGGCACCAGCCTGGCACCTCGTTGGGTCCAAGTGAGTTTCCATAGGCCACAGAGTTACCCAGCAATAAAATCCTGCTTAAGCCTTTTGTACAGGGGAATACACAGCACCTGGGAATGGTGCTCCTGCTCCATGCCAGCTCTGCTAAGAGAAGGACAAGAAAGAATTGGCTCTTCCCACACAGCAAGTTAGGAAGTGATTCCTAGACTGAATAAAACAAACTAAGCCATTCACTTTATAGTTTCCTCCAAAGGAATTCTGTGGGTTTTTTTTATAAAAGTAAACTTCACCACTTGTGACTTTTCACAAGCAAGAAATCATAACACACACCTTACAGAAAAAAAGAAATCCCTGGTTGGTAGAGAAAAGGCAGAGGAAATAGATATGCCTGGGGTTGGGATGTTTGACAAATCAGGCCCTGAGGGTGTTTTCTGGTGTTTGTATTATTGAAGGGTCCGTGCAGCTTTCTTGTATGAATGACTACTGAATGGAAAATCTTTTGCAAAAGTCTCTGCACTGTTCAGGTGCCTGAACTGGGGGAATTTCCGCAACTGCCTCAAAACCAACACCAGGCTTCCAGTGTGACCCTTGATTCTGCAGGAAATGTGTTCAGGTGAGGTCAGGCAAAGGGTCAAAGACACCCTCAAAGGAGGAAGCAGCTTTCAGCAGTGACCCTGAGACCAACACAGCACTAGGGCACTTCTCTGCTGGCACCTGCTAATCCTCACAGCCCTTCCCAGGGAAGCTGAGGGTGGATCCCACACCTCCCTCCATCACAGCCCAGCATCTCTGCAGACTCATTGCTGAGCCACTGCCATTATTGGCAAACCAGATATCTTTTCCAGGGAGAAAACACTCAGCAATATTTTAGGCACAACTCTGTTTTGAAAGCCTTACAAAAGCCTGACTTAGAGAAAGATTAAAGGCAAACAGCAATGCATCCCCAGCACCCAGCTCCGTGGTGGGGACTGTTGTCCTTCAGCTTCAAGATGAGCACAGGACAAGAACTCATCAACCACACAGCCATCACAGTCTCTTTTTCTATATAACCCTTGTCACCAGTCCCAAATGCTGCACTGCAGAGCTCTGAGAATTCTCCCACCAATTCCAGTTTAAATGCTTCCATGGTACAGGTTTCCCAAAAGCCAGCCAAGAGATCCCATCCAGCTGAGGGACCAAATGCCTTTCCCTCATGGGACTCAAAATGAACCTCAGGAAGCTGAGCCCAGCACTCAGAGCCCAGATCCTTGTGCCTTGCAAACTCTTTGGGATCAGTTCAGTCTTGCTCCAGATCCTTGTGCCTTGCAAACTCTTTGGGATCAGTTCAGTCTTGCTCCAGATCCTTGTGCCCTGCAAACTCTTTGGGGTCAGTTCGGTCTTGCTCCAGATCCTTGTGCCTTGCAAACTCTTTGAGAACAGCTTTGCTCCAGATCCTTGTGTCTCGCAAACTCTTTGGGATCAGTTCGGTCTTCCTCCAGATCCTTGTGCCTTGCAAACTCTTTGAGAACAGCCTTGCTCCAGATCCTTGTGCCTTGCAAACTCTTCAGGATCAGTCTTGCTCCTGGAAGCCCAGTCCAGGTTCCTCTCTGTCCGAGGAAGAGGCCAGAGAGCCCCGCACCACCACTGTCCTTTCTCTCCTCTCTGGCAGCCACATAAACAAGCAGTCTGGAGGCCACTACATCTGCAGTGCAGCCACAGGTTGCTCCCTCCCAGCCTGGCCTCCACACATCTCATGCCAGCAGAGTCTGATGACAGCACCAGCTGGAGCCTCTCTGTCATGAAAAGGAGATCAAACCTGCAAAAGCCCCACTCCCAATATCCCATTCTCCTTCCAAGACCAAGCCATCACTCTCAGGAGTCAAGTCTCTGCTGTTTTAAGGGAAAAATATTTCATTTACATCTCCAAAATATCCCAAAAGGAAGAGGGTGATTACAGTTATCAGCCGTGGCTGCTGTATGAAAGGAGCTGATGGGCTCGTGTGTGTGTGTGTGTGTGTGTGTGTGACCAAGCAGTGTCCACCTCACCCAACCCAAAACTGTCCCTGGAGAAAGGTGTGCCTGGGAGGAGAGGAGAGGCCATCAGTCGTGCTCCTAGAGAGAGGAAAGCTCCCTCTCTCCAAGAAACTTCACTTCCACTTCACCTCCGTGCTTAAAACGATGCTTAATGCCTCCCTTAAGGTGGTAACTGCAGTCGAGCTGTGCTGTCAGGAAGGCTCTAATCCTGTGCTAATTTATTTTATCAAATTAAAAAACGAGCATCCATGGAACACCAGAGACCTCCTGTTCTCAGGGTCCCAGCAGAAAGCTGCATGATCCCTTTGTAGAGAGGGTTTGGGGGGATGTGGTTGTTGTTTTGCTTCTTTTTTTTGCCAAGAATATAAAATTAATAAAACAGGATTAAGGGAGATATGGTTTTAACCAATTCCTTAATCCCAGAGAATAATTAATGAGAGCAATGCACCACTTGGCTCGACTCTCCCCACATTTGAATAATAAATAGCATCCAAAAAAAAAAAAAAGAGAAAAGAAAAAAAGGAGGGAAAATATGGAAAAAGGAACAAGAAGGTTGAGCTGTAAATTCTTAATACAAAGAACTTTTGCCATATGTACGTGTGTATCGCCTTCTGGTCTTGGATCCAGAAAATACAGATTATAAAGAAAGCAGAGACCAGTTTTGGCCACACACAGATGTGTTCAAGCCAAGATTTACGGGAATCTCCACACTTTTAAGAAACAAAATACCACTAAAAGTCTGCATAAATTGCCCACGCTAAGCTCTGCATGCAAACATCAGCCAAGACTGACTTGTGTGCCATGAACCCAGTGCAAGGTACCAGCCTCAGTCAGAGCCACTCACTCTTCATATTTTATTATTCCTCTTAATTCAAATATTCACTCTGAATTCCAGCCTGCATAAATTACAGAACCTGAACTCCTCTGACATTCATCTCTGTGTTCCCAGCACCACCACATGCCAAGGGCAGGGCTGGCCTGCTACAGGAGCAGCTCTGCAAAGATGTGATTTAGGCACATCTAAATCTGGACTTGGACAATTGAATAGTTGGTTAAGTATAGGGTTACCTGTAGGGTCTTGTGGCCAACAGAGCCAGGAGTGTGGGGTTAGGCACCTGTTTTATGGTGGGAAGAACCATCTTTGGGAAGGACAAGGAGCCCTCTGAATTGAAGCCCCTTAAATTCAAGTATATCCCTACTGCCTTGCCTTGGAGATGGAACATGGCTCCTTAGGGCTTACTCCAAGAGTTCCCAGAGACCATTGTGTCTCACAAGTGTCTCTCAGGTCCTGGCCACTGCCCACCTGGCCTGAGGGGTTGTTCTTCTGAAGAGTCCCAGCATGCAGAAGGAAGTTCACCACCAGGCAGCTTCTCAAAGGATCGTCTCGCCACTCTTCATTAACCTTCTTGACCCAAAGGGGAAACAAGGACCTCTTGAGGAGCCATTTTTCAGCTGATGAGCAGATACTCATGGTGACCTGTGTCAGACTTCCATGTGACATCACCTTGACCTAGACAAGACCAGGCCAGCCCTGTCTGGGGGTAGGATGGCCTGGATCCTTGAAGGGCATCTCAGCTTTGGAGGCCCACACCAGCTGACCAGGGGGGAGGTCAGGGACGTAAGGAGGAACATGTGAATAAACATGGCCCCATCCCTGCCTGCAGCCCTTGTTAAGGCTGGCCTCTGCTTTGAACTCGTTCCTGATGAAATGATTAATGAATGCCGTGCAGACCTCTTCCCTTCCTTCCTCTGCTTTCACCTGCCACACAGAGCAATACCAAACGAAGTGATCATGACAAACACAGCTCTAATTCTTTATTAATATTAATCAGAGGCAACCTTTCCATTGACACCAGAACCCGTGTGTGTGTTGGCAGGGAGGGGATAACACTGCAGCAGTGACATTTCTTGGGTAGGCAATTTTATTTTTTTAATTTTTTTTTAATTTTTCTCATCTCACACCTTCCCTTCCCCCGCTTTAATATGGGCGAGCGATACCTTGTACAAACAGAGGAAGGAAGAAGCTGATTAAATAGCAGAGTTGGAGCATAATGAAAGAAAAAGCCCACTGCAAACATCTGCTGATTGTTTTAAACGGGAGGCACCGGGAGGTGGATTTCAGGTGATACCACGGTGGCTTCTCTCATAATCCCAGCTAAGGCAGCATTAGGGATTTGGAGCTCAGGGTGAATTTCATCCAGTCCCTGCTGGCAGGGAAAGAGGCTTAGGCAAGATAGCAAACCTCAGTCCCATCTCGGAGCAGGGCTGGGAGAACCACAAAGACACACCACAAAGCTGTCCTGAGCCAAAAGGAGCCCTTTCCTTGTGCCACCAAGCCCAAGGGGAACTGTTCTGGGTAGCAGTGTGGACACAGCCACCTCCCCTTCAGGTGCTCACCAGCACTTTCTTGCTGCTCATGTGTGGCTCGAGACAGGAAGCAGAAGCCGAAGGTCTCCAGGTCACCTGCAAGATGTGCACCTTTCCAGCTGTAGGTGGGTTCTCATGGGAAGCCACTCCCTGGGACCCTCACGGGCTGGATAAATCCCTTTGGGCTGGAAAGGAGCTTTAAAAGTCACCTAAAGGTTAGATCTGCAGGGTGAGGAGAGCTGTTCGTGGAAGAAGCCATCCAATCCATAAGGAATGGAGACAACCACCTCCCACTCCTTGCCCTAGGGGAGCTGGGGCACTCTTCTTCAGCTGGGAGGATGGTCACTGAGCACAGGAAAGACCTACAGGTTTCCTTTGCTGCCCAGTTGTTGATTTTCCAGCTTTCCCATCCTAATAGCCAAGGGACTGCAGGGAGATCTGTACTGAGAGAAGCCCCTGGTTCTCAGTTGAGTGCAACTTCCCCCTCTCTGTCTCTTAAAACAAATAGATTTTCATTGAAATCAACATATCTTTCTGAATTGAATAGGTTTTCATGGGGACAATAAATTTCTTCAAAACAATGCATTTTTATTACAACATATTTTTGTTCAAACCAATACTTTTTGACAACCAGATATTAATGACCAGGCCAAAGCCATAAATTTGCCTCAAACTATGTGTTTACTCATGGAAGGAAATAATTTTTCTCATACAAATACATTTTTATTTGAATCAATCCTCTCTTTTTCCACCCCCAAAAATCAGATACACTTCTGGGAGGGAAGGGGGAAAGCTGTGTGCCCAGGAAAGCCCCTTCATTTCGAGAGGGATCAAGTGCTTGTGAGGATTGTCTCACTCTCACCTTCCAAAGCCCAGAAGCTCCAGAGGTCACATGAAGCTTAAAACATAAACTGTTTTTCCCATTGCCCACGTACCCACATTGTCAGCTTCTGGTAGGTCCTGCAGAAACAAAGGTTATGTCTTGCTCCCTTTGCTTTGCTGTTTGTTTGAAATCATGTTTGAGAGCTCAGTTAAATAATCCAGAGCAGGGCAGAGATGATCAGGCAGGGCAGCCTGTGCAGTATCTCCATCCACTTTTAGGAAGCTTTTTGTTTCTCTTGGTTTTGGGAAAGGTTTTCATCTGAAGTGGCTGCTGCAAGGCCCTGGGGACAGAACACACAAGGGACAGGTAGGTCTGGTTAGTCCTGCATGTTTCCTTGCAACCCACCTCTCAAACCTCCTTGAAGCCAATGTGAGGGACCTGTGCCCCCCAGGGACAGGGCCAGCACAGCAGGTATGTTGGTCCTGCACATCTCTGGCCCTGCGGAGTCCAGTCCTAACCCAGAGCACCCAAAGACATCACAATAATTCCAGTGAGAGAGATGGAGCTGCAGAGGGGAGGGCCTGAGAAGCACAGGAGAAATGAGGACAAGGGCTTGGCATCAGGGCTGAGTTTGCTGGAATTGCAAATGCTCTGGCTGCTACTTTTGCTACTGATTCAAAGCCTAAGCAGGAGCATACCCCTAATCTCCTCCAGATCCCCATTTCCCCAGCTGACCATCCATACCAGACACATCTCCCCACCTCAGCAGCTGCCCACGCTCACAGACACCTGAGCCCTAATCGAGAAAAATCATTTTTTGGTGGCAAGTAGCTGCATCCAACTGCTTAGAGCCACGTTTCCAAGCCTGGGCCTGAGTCAGAGCCTGGGGATCCCAGGCGCTGGGAACATCAGGGGCTGACAAGGGTTCATTTCCCGTGGCCCCCGTTGGCCACTCTTTGTTGAGCTTCCCCAGCCCATGTAAACATGCTAATTGCTTGGGCTCAGCACAGGGCTGGATGCCGTGCTGTTTGTTTTCCATTGAATGGGATTAGGGATTCTGACACCAATGATTAATCGCCGTGCTGCAGACGGCTGACGAGCCCGGGGAAGGCGTCCTCTCCGAGCGGAGAGCGCGCACAATCTCTGCCAAGCAGCTGCCACTGACTTCTATCTAACCCTCTGCATCTTGCCCTTTATCCTCCCTCTTCTCCCAAAATGCCTCACATTCACCAAAGCCAACCCCGGGCTCCCAGGGAACAGTGGGAGAGGGGCCCTGGGCATCCCCTGCCCTGCTCTCAGCCACCACAATGCCCCATCCTCTGTGCCAGTTCCTACATCAGCTTATCCCCACATCCCGTGCTGCCAAAGCCCTCCCAACACGCTGCAATGCTCCAGCCAGCCCTTCTCAGACTTCCTATTAGTGGCCAGGGAGATTCACAAAATTTTTCCAGCTGCCGTCGCCAGGGCACGGAAATGTCATGCAACAGCCACGCCTCTTCACCAAGCTCTGTAAAGGCACCAAATGTCCTTAATGGGCACAGGGCACCCAGCACTATCCCCCAGACTGCTTTGAAGTCCAAAGAATGTCCAGAGACCTGAGCAAGGCAGAGAAGAGCAGTGGGGGCACTGAATGCCTTTGCCACATCTACCCTCTGCTTGTGGCCACAGAAACATTTCTGTGCTCCTGTTCTGCCCAGCAGCAGGTGAGGAAGGGACGAAGTAGAAGAGGTGGGAGAGGAGGAAGACTGGAGAAAGCGGCCTTGAAGGAGGCAAACCTCAAATAGATGCAACCTTTGAGATTACCTCTTCTCCTGACCTTGCAGAAGGAGTGCTGGAGGCAAATCCACCCATCTCTGCTGGTGCCTTGTGCGACATACTGTCACTCAGACAAGCGACGTTCTTAATGGGTTTGTGGGAAAGGCCTGGCCTGCCTTTCCATCTGTACCTTCTGCCGGCTCCCCTCTCCAGCACTGCCTCCCCATACGACATTCCCTTGAATTATTTAGACTGGTAAATCTTCCTGCATCTCACATCTTTAGTCCATCTGTTAGCCAGGGCTTTGCCTTTATAGGAACTGTCCTTTATGCATGCCGGCATCTGTCAACAGTACACTTGCCTCTTTTATTCATGATCTTCCGTGGGAGATGGTACAAGCTGCAGAAATGCCTCATTTCTGGTATGCATTTCATTTTAATGGAAGATTACATGACTGGGGCCCATTTTATTACTTCTTGCCCTGCACATTCATCCATCACAAGCCCCATTTGCTGAGCCTGCACTGGGACGGCAGCCATCAGCCTGCTCGTGTCGGATTCCTCCCGTGCCGCTCTCTCCCCCCCTCCGGGATGGGGAGGAAGCGCATTGCGTTCGAGCAGGGGAAGGATAGCAAGGGGAGCTCATCCACCACGGGGCTCAGAGTGGAGTCAGCCTGCTCGCTAAGCCAGGCACTTCTGGGAAACAGGCCTGGAAGTCCAGGGGTCTCACCCCTACACCCGTGTTCAGCTTTGCATTGTCCCTTCCCAACCCACACCAGCCATGGGTGTTGGGGTGCGGCCACCTGGTACCTCAGGGCTCTTTGAAAAGGCTTCACACCCCCAAATAAACACACACATGCTCCTCAGCTCCCTCCCTCAAGCCTCAAGCCATCCATGATTCCCTGTGCATCCCACCTTGCACACACACACACACACACACACACACACACACACACACACACACACACACACACACACACACACTCTGCTCACACACAGCTCTGGGAGCAGCATAAATAAAATCAACGTGAACCAACAGTGGTAATTAAACTGCCGGTGGTATTTGCAGCCTCTCTCTCCTGTAAGGAAGGTTGCATGCAATTAGTGAAAACATTTTGGACTGGGAACAGTGCCAGTTTGCTCTGTCCTTTCTTTCAACTCCCACAGAAACCCGAGGACCCCTGATTATCCTCCAGACTGCAAAAATAAAACCCCAGTAAAAACATTCCACTTCTACATTGTGGCTCCCTGAATTAAGGGTTTACTGTGACCTGAGACAGCAAGTGGGGTCAGAGGGGCCAGAGATGGAGGTGACCTCTTCAGAGATGTGGGGACTTCCCCAGCCCACAGTCCTCAGGCAGCATGAGACACAGGTGGCCATTTTAACCCAGAAAACAGTATCTGTCCTCAAAAATCCCAGCAATGAGACTTTTCACCAAGGAGAATTTCTTCTCCAATTTGTTTAGATGAGATTTCAACATTTTCACTAAAGACTTCCTCCAAAAGTTAAGGCAACCCTGGTGTCTTGATGAGGTTCAGACGACACTTTTTGTTTAACTTGGTTAGAAAATTGGAATTAGATGAATTAATGTGAGCCAGTGCTCAGCTGAGACTCCAAGCCAGTCCTTGGTGGGCATCAAAGCACGGAAAACGTGAATGATAATCATTTGAAGCATGGAAAACCTGAACCATAGTCATCACTGTTGGCTGGGATGCCAGTTCTGGCTGGGAAAGAAAAAATGAGCAGCTTTTGGATGACAAGGAGCCCTATGGAAAAGCCAGTATTCTTGTGCAACCTATGATATTAGTACATACTAAAAAAAAAAAAAGGAAAAAATTGCCATAAATAACGTGCTAACCACCACAGCGGAAATTCAGGGGGAGAGAGCCCAGACATGCCTGGAGAAGAAATATGTGAGGCAACTGTCTCCAAACCGGCTGGGATGAGCTGGAAGAGGCCGAGCAGCTCCTGCAGACGGGGAAGGAGCCCTCGCCAGAAGCCGCTCCCACGCACACGCACCGTGCTTCGGAGCCGGTGGGGAAACCTGCGAGCGAGCGAGCGAGAGCTCCTCACCCAGCAGCCAGGAGGAAACAGCACCACGTGTGTCCCATATGGCAGGAGAAACCGGGAAGAGTCTGGGCAAGCAGCTACAGCAGAGACTGAGGGAAGCAGACGATGCATTTCATCAGGTTGCTCAGCTAAATGGTCACTGTAAATTCCATCTAATAGTCAAAACAACCTCAACTCTGCCCCTATTTCACACCCAGTACCCCCCTGTTGTAGATGCTCTCCATATTGTCCAACCTGATGGCATAACTCAGCAATTTCCTTTCAGGAATCAATGAGAACAAATGAAAATTTAATACGTTCTCCAGACAACCCAACTCCTTTCTCTCCCCCATGGTAAATAAATAATGTGCTAGTCAAATGATGGATGGAGTGCTTGGAGATCAGTGGCCGAGTGCTATTAGGGGCCGGGGAGGACGGTGGAGATGTAGTCTAGCACAGGATGACGTGGTGGCCATGGGTGATTTGAGCACATAAAGGAACCAGGAGTGAGAGGGGAAGTGTCTGGTTGATGCAGGAAGGGGGCAAGGAGCAGGCTGGGCTCTCCTGTAAGGGCTTATGCACAGGGCTTATTTGTTTTCTCCACATGACTAGATCCCAAGTCTGGTGCTGTCAATGAGAAAAAAAAATCAAGGGAAACTCCTTTTGTCTTCAGCCTGGTTTGGGTCAGGAGATTTTGCTGGATGAGGATGTGAGATTTTGGCTTGTTTGGCAACAAGTGGCTGGAGAAGACTGAGAATGGTCTGAGGGATCTTCAGCCAGCACAGCAGAGGGACAACTGAACACAGATGCACTGCACATGTCGCAGAGCCAACAGGAAAGGTGGAAAAGTAGAGCTAAAGAACTAAGGAGGGGAGACCTGACTGCAACATCACCTGGACAGGAAGGAGATGAAGTTTCTCAGTTGCTCCCCAGGTTGGGTGACCTTGTACAACCTGTGTCCTGGGACACATGCTTGTTTAGGAATTGTATCTCACCTCAAATTAAATGTAGAGGTTTGCCTTTCCCTTTGGGCTGTGAAAAGTGTCCCTAGGGCTCTCCAGGTGGAATCAAGGGGAACTCTTGGAGATGGAGTTGGGTTGCACTCGCAGGACCTGCTGGAGAAACACCTGTCAAGCTGTGACATGTGGTGGACAGGACAGATGGTGGCTGCCAGGGACATGATCCTGGGCCAGATCTCCACATCTTCACCAGAACAGGACACTGCACTCATTAACTTGCATTAATCCACACCTTCAAGCCCAGGTTTGGGGCTCGGGTCTAGGGGTCTGAGGGAGCACTGCTGGCCCCATTTCTCACTGCAAGCCCCTGAGCAAACACAACATCTGTGCCTCCAGAGGCCAGGTCCCAGCTGGTGTGTGTGGTCCTGCTCGCATCCCCCTCTCCCGCACCACACAGCTCTGGCTTCTGATCCCGCTGAACTTCAGGATGCACAAACAACAGTGCCTGCTCTGCCTGGTCCCACAGCTGTGCTTATCTCCCGAGCTGACTGTGTACCTCCTTATCTCTGGGGAGAGCCTCTGTGTAAATATTGCTGTAAATTCTTTGGCTTCCCTTCCAAGTCGTGCTGCTCTTTAATGCCTTCCTTGTAAGACCTGCTTGCCCTACCCCAAGCCATTAGCTGTAACAGGACGTTAATAAGGAGGGGGTTTGGTATCTCTCAGGGATGTTGACCTCTTTCACTAGAAGCAAGGCACCCATTACAGAGCAATGATAAATCACAAGCCTTCCACTCCTTCCCCAGCAGGCACTTCTTTGCATGCATAAACACACGCCAGAGGCGCACGCGCGCCCTGCATTAGCTGTGGCAACACCCAAAAGCTTTGGCAAGCCTGGGGCCAGCTCATCCCCTCAGGTCTCCCTCACCTCTGTGCATCCTCACAGAGCAAGGCACCCTCCAGTCTCTGTGTCCCAGCGTGGTCCTCCTTTGTGCAAGTCAAAGCTACGTCCACGTGCAACTCTGAGATCAGTGAGCCAGAGCATCGACCCTTAAACCACGGATGGTGCTGCCAGAGACACCACAGATGTTCACACAGCACCAGGTGGGCATCCAGTGGGCCAGAGAAGGACAAAATTCATCATTGAGCTCCCTCAGGGTGGGGCAACACCTCCCTATCACCTCTGCCAGCCAGGCTGTCTGCTCCAATCCCATGGGACAGAGCACAGACTCTACCCAAAGCCTCCCAAAGAAAGCAGCATTTCTCCAGCCAGACCATTTTTTGTTATATTGAGGAGCTGTTGTGTTTAATGTTGAGTGTAAGCTTTGCCCATTGAGCTCAACCAGCAGAGAAGACACAGCAGGCCTCATAACCTGCACAGGGAGTGGGACACACACTAACAGGGACCTTGAGATGTCACCAGAGCTGGGCTGCCACCATCCCTGTCCCTAAGCTCGCAGAATCATAGACTATTCTGAGTTGGAAGGGACCCACAAGGACCATCAAAGTGCAACTCCTCCACAGGACCACCCCAAGAACCACAAGCTCTGCTCCATCTGAACCACCCTCAGACTCACAACTACAAGCCATCAAAGAGTCTTACAGAAAAAAGGCCCCCAGTAATTTTCCTGACATTCTTTAACATGTGTTTTTCCACCATGACAATCAGTTCTTAAAAACCTTTTTCCCTTCCTCTCTTTATTTTTTTCTTTTGACATAAAATCAAAAATACACTTGGAGACCTTGCTGGCTTGAGCCTTTGGATTCAGACTCTGAGAGCTGACAACCCTGTTTTCAACATTGTTTTTTAAGCAAGGAGAAAAAACAAAGCCTCAAGCACCAAAAGCAAGAAATTTGGCTGAAAAAGAAAGAAAAAAAAAAGAATAAAAGAAAAAATAAAAACCCAACCAAAAAAGCAACATCTGCTTGACACAGAATTGGTTTTGACAGGAAACTATTGACAAGGTCTAACAAGCAGAATTGGACCTGTTGGAGCAGGAGCATGGGTTTGCTCACCCATCCCGCAGTTTGTAGTGCTGAGCCCAGCCAGCCCTTGTCTGAATTAGCAGCCAATTTGCTCTCAGCCTTTCATGGAAGAGCTGGAAAGCTGGAGAGCATCTGAGCCATGCACATCCTGGCCCAGGGTCATGCTCCTGTGCAGCAGTTGGAGCTGGGAATGGAGCATCTTCCCGGCATGCCCTCCTCTGCACTCGTAAACAGCCTCTTGCAGACGCCTCTGCTCATCCTTTAATTACATTAAGGCAGGATTTCTGCTGAGCCCAGCACAAAGCTGGATGCCTGGTGGTGCAGGGAGAAGCGGGTGTTCCTCCTGATCCTGGTTCTGGCCGCCCCATCCTGGTGTTCTGCCTCAGTTTCCCTGGTTTGACAAGTGTTCCTCACCCTCACACAATGCTGCTGCAGTCTGCTTGCTGCTAAATACTAACTCACCCTCAGAGTAATTTTTTTTTTTTTTTGCTTAATTTGAACAAACAAATTTAAAAGCCCCAAATTCTCACCAGCAAATTCAGAGCAACAAGTCTGGTCAGAGCGGATTGAAGGGTTGGATCCAGCCTGCTGGGGATGGATCAATCCCCTCCATTCCTGCACTGTGTCCAGGCACAGCTGTTTCCTCGGCTGTTGTTCTACTTTGGACTCTGGCTGCTGCATTTAAAACTTCTCCACTGTTCCTCGCTCACCTCCTTCCTGGCAGCTCAAGGGCTTTCGCTCCCTGGGGCTGTCATTAATCGGTTGTGATCAGAGGTCGGCTATAACCCTTTCACAGCAGCCTCTTGACTTCACTCTCACCCTGGGGGATGCACTCAGGGACAGAGCAAGAAGCATGTTGAAATATGGCTTTTTCCCCCCTTTCCTTACAATAAAGCCCTTGCTGTCATCAGAGCTGCTCACACTTGTGACACAAAACCAGGAAATCAGGGCGCTCTTTCTCCACACTCTGCAGCTGGTTAATGACCGTGGGCAAAGGGCTCCATTTCTCTGTGCCTTAGTTTTCAGTGATACTTTTAAAAAAATATGGGAGAAGAGAAGGGTTGTATTTCTAATAAGGGTGCTGGCTCCAAAGATGAGACCTAGAGGGCAAAGTCTGACAGTGACACCATTAGCAAGCCACGTTGCCAGCTCTTGGTGGCAGGGAGAGTTTTCAAGGAAGGTCCTTTCCAGCCTAAATGTGATGGGAAGGTACAGGCTGGTGGTGAGAGCTGGGCTGGGCAAGGCTCATCAGCCCTGAACTGAACATGGTGGTCACTGAACCACTGGGAAAATGGGGTGGGGACAACAAGAATTCACTGAGGGATCCAGCTCCATCTAAGTCAGGAGCACACACATGCAACATGGACAGATCACAACAGCCTGAACTGAACATGGTGGTCACTGAACCACTGGGAAAATGGGGTGGGGACAACAGGAATTCACTGAGGGATCCAGCTCCATCTAAGCCAGGAGCACACACATACAACATGGACAGATCACAACAGCCCTGAACTGAACATGGTGGTCACTGAACCACTGGGAAAATGGGGTGGGGACAACGGGAATTCACTGAGGGATCCAGTTCCATCTAAGCCACCTTCTCCAGGAGCACACACACGCAACATGGGCAGATTACAACAGCCTTGGTGCAGCCCAAGCAGCCCTGCAGGGGCAAACATGACTTCAATTGTTTGTGATATAGGCAGTCTGGTGTGGCAGGCTCTGCTCTCAACCTGCAGCCACCTCACCATGGAACCTGTTTGCTCCCAGCACGTTTCCATTCCCACCTGGAGCAGTTTAGCACAGGAAGATCTCTCTCCCAGGGAGCAACACAACAAGACCCAGGCTTCAGCTAGGCATTAATGCCATATAAATTACCACAGAGCCATTAGAGGTGCAAATCCTCTTCGCTGTTCTACATGATAACACCCTTATAAAGGGACACCTCATTTGGCAGGTTATTCCCTGCCAGAATGAGGGGAATGATAAGGACATTGGCTCTCCTAACCTGTTGGCAAATTGATGGGAGGTGGATTCCACACAACCCCATAAAATTAATACCTACAGATCAATCTTTCCTCACCTATTTTCCTGCGATTGCATGGCAGGCAAAAATATGCACAAGGGATGATGAGGTGTATCCAATCTCCTGCTAGTGGGAGATGGGTTTCCATTCAAGCCCAAGATTTCAGGATGTCCATAAAGGCAACTCTCCAGCCTAGTGTGAAAGAGAGCCTCCAACATCTCATTATGCAGAGGGGTAAATTATGCCAGGGTAAGTCATCAATTCTTCTCATCTCTACTGGACAAAGATGGCTGAGAGGACCTGGCACTGAGGATCATGTTGGAAAGGATGGGAAAAAGAAGCCAGTGTAGGGACATTGCTTAGGACACGCTTTCTGCCTCTGTGGGTTTCTCAGTCATGGCCCCACAAATGCATCAAAGCATGCTGCTGCCAGGTACAGTGTGAGGATGCAGCAAGAGTGACATGTCACACACATACTGGTGTGTTGTCACCTACCCACAGGTTCAGCTGTCCAGACAGATCTTTAGTGGGTGAAAACTTGAAGATTTTAGCCCAAAGTCATGGGAAATTGGACTTTTAGCAGGAGCTTTGTTCCTGCTGGGTGTTTAAAATGGCACCACAGAGCAGGAGGCAGCACCACTGAGGGGTGAGTGAAACTGCAGGTACAGCTGGGGCCTGGTAACAGAGCTGGCAAATTTAGTCCTGAGATACACAGAACATTCAAATCCCGTTTATCTGGACACCTCTGAGTGCTGCTGCAGGCAGCACAGGAGCTCAGAAGCAGGGTCAGCAGTGGGTGGGAATGCCACTTGATCCAAGCACAAGTGCAAGGGCTTTAAACATGAATTTGTACCTGGGAAAAGTTCATGTTGGCTTCAGAAAAGTATCAGGCACAGTACCTGCGGGAAACCCTCAGCATCCAGTCAAGCAGAAAACTCCTTCTAGAGGTATCAAAGCTATAAATAAATTAATTCACACGTCACTAGTGGCTAAGAAGTTTGGGGAGAGAGTCAGGGATCAAGTGGCATAGGCAGGACATGGGGCAGAGCCAGGATGGCTCAGAATCCTGAAAGTTTCCCCTTCTTCTTCTCAAAAGGAGCAGAGAAAGGAAGGGGCTGTGGCAGGCAGCACAGGGGCTGGGGACCAGGCACAAGAGCTCTGTGAAAGGGATAAGAAAAAGGCCAGAAGAGGCAAAAGAGGACAAGGAGTGAACAAAAGGTGCTGGGACAGGCTGGGAGAGGGAGGCTGGTTGCAAACCACACCTGGAAAGCCAGATCAGCCCGTGTTAACCCTTAAAACTCACACAGGTTTTCCATGGAGATTTGTTTCCAGCTGCTGCAGTCAGAGGCTAAGGGTTGTAGGAAGCATCCCACAGATTTCAGAGGTTTCTTGGCTATAGCTCTGCTCAACAACACCTGCTTTGCTGGAAGAAAAAAGCCCAAAAAGCAAAGGTTGCTGCATGTTGTTTCCCAATAGTGTGCAAGTATTCATCCATCTGTAAACATCTGGAAGCTGGTGGAGTTCAGCACTAGCTGGACTTCCCCAAATGAAGAGGACAAAAGTGACACATTTTTGTGAAAAACAAGGGCATTAATAATGAGATCCTTCAGGGAATCATTGGAACTGGGATCCCTTGGAAGCTCTTGAGCGGGTTAACTCCTGTTGAAGTGAGAACATCAGTGAGCAAGGGCCACGGGGACCCAAACAAACTGAACTGCAAAAGTCTGTGCCACTCAGCTAGAATTTGGGCTTTTTAATAAAAAGTTGCTGTTCTGGCCACACCAAGTCCACTTACCTTTCTGGCCTGGAGACATGACTTGAGCAGGGCCTCTCAGAGGCCACACATGGACAAGTCCTGGAGGCTGACACAGCCCCTGGATCAATTTTGAACCTGGAGGGGGACTTCAATCTCAAAACAATGCAATTTGGGTCACTTCTCCTGCTTATATCCAGTACCAGTTCCTCAGCCCTGGCAAGTTAGACCCACTCTGTGTCAGAGCTCAGCTTTCTAGAGCCAGGTTTGAACACTTGGGTCCCTGGAGCCTCGCCTGAGCTGTCAACGGAGTGAGGGGGAAGGAGAAATGTACTGTCAGGAAATGTAATCTCTGAAAAGTGCAGAAATCCAACTGTGGGAGGATTTACAGGAGTTCAAAACTAAGGGACGCCAGGAAAGACAGCTAAATAAACACATAGATCATGCATCTTGAAAGCTGGTGTCAAGATGGTAAAAAATCAACTCGATTATAGGAGCAGACAGGTGGCGATTGGTGCAACCCCTACGCGTCGTGTCCTGGAGCCTTTGGCTGGCCCTGTCCACTGCAAAGAGCACCCAGCAGATGTTTTCCTGATTATAAAATGCTGTATAATTTATAATCCACAGCCTTGCACTTAAAACGATCCCGGGGCTGTGGGGAGGCCGAGGGGTAGAGAGGCCAAATCCCTCCCGTCCATTAATGCAACCAGGCCTCATCACTTCCCAGTGACACGGAGAACAGGCTGTTCCTGTGATGTGTTAAGGACTGGGTGCTCTCAGCAACAAGTGGGGGGATCTGAGAACATCATTTTGATGCCATTGAGGAGTTACCTGCTTTTTCATCCTGCTCCAGAGCCACAAGGAACATCCACCATGCGACAGCAGCAGAGGTGTGTTGCTCCCAGGGAGAAAAGTCCCTCTTGATGCTGTGCTGGGCTCTACAAAGAGCAATCAAGCTCTTTTCATCCTTTCCTCTCTCTTCAGAAGTTGGCTGAGTCTTGCCAAGGTGTCCGTGAGAAGTTTGCAAGTGTTATGGCTCATATCACTCAGGATTTGGAGAGCAGCACCTTGAAATGGAAAATCCAGCACTTCCTCCCCCTTTAGAGAAATCACATAGAGGGGCCCACGAGGGAAAACAATGAGCTATAAAAGTGTTCTGAACATCTCTTCTCTTCTTGGCACAAAACACTGCTCTGGGCTTTGCTAGCAAAGGAAATTGAGCACCTTGAATGCCTGGTTTCAGAGACAATAAACAGACTTGCTCCTGGCCAGCTGAAATTGCTCCAGAGATCCCAACGGCCTGATGTTCCTGGGCAAATCTCAGTGCCTGGCCCTTCAGCAATGGCTGAAGCTACATACCCTGGCCTGGACAAAAGTGACACTGGGGTGTCACTTTGCAGAGCCACGGGGCGTGCTCCCTGCTTGGACACGGAGGAGCACAGCTCGATGGAGGGATGTCCACCCACAAGAGGTGGAAGAAGGGCCAGAAGAGCTGACGGGGTTTTGCCCAGAGCTGCCTCAGGTGGTTTCAGCCTCAAAGAGAAGACTTTGGGGGACACCACTCAGGTGGTTTGAGGCTCACAGAGAAGACTTTGGGGGACACCACTCAGGTGGTTTGAGGCTCAAAGAGAAGACTTTGGGGGACACCACTCAGGTGGTTTCAGGCTCAAAGAGAAGACTTTGGGGGACACCAGCTGGCTCAGGGTTTCAGAGTGCTGCTGGAGCTGAGCTCGGTGGGCTGCGGGACTCCCAAGCTCGGCTCCCTGCTAACGCAGCGCTGCTCACACGGCCACATCCCCATGGGGAGAAAGCGGAGCAGAGGCATCCAGCCCGTCCTTCCCCAGGGAAAGGCGCTGGGAGCCGGGGAAGGGCTGCGGGCCCGGGTGGGGCCCAGCCCGAGCCCCCCAGCCGGGCTTCCCCGCAGCCGGCAGCCCAAGGCAGCAGTCTCTGACCCCCCTCTAGTGGCTATAAAACATAGCCAAGTTCACGAACCCGCCGCCACAGCCGCCTGGCAGGCTCTGGGGGGTTGCTGGGGGGCTGCTGGCCCTGGCAAGGCTCTGGACCAGAAGAGCGAGGGGATGCCCTGCCCGGCTCCATCTCCCGGCCCTGCTGCGGGGAGGATGCTGAGCCACGGGTGTAGGAGTGTCGGGGGTAGCACGGTCGGGACGGATGGAGACCAGAGATCTCTGAAGCCAGGGCTTGGAACTTGTGGTTTATTGCAGAGGGCCTGGGTGCAGGGCCCTGCTGGGAGCTGCCAGGCACAGCTCAGAGCAGGCCCCAGAGAGGGACAGAGAGGTAGAGAAGGCAAGAGCCTGATAAAGAGGATGAGAGAGAGCAAAAGAGTAAAAGAGAGCGAAGTTCCTGTTACAATACCATAAATCTTCTGTGCTGAATATTCTCATTCTCACTAACCAATCTATACAACATACAAATCCTGTAGCATTTACATACAGCCTATAAGAATCATTACATGACCATTCTGTGTTACATTTTAAACCCTAAAAACTCCTCTTTTGACCCCTTCTGCTAAACTGGCAGGGTCTGCTCTGACCCTTGGACCTGTCTGCAAGCAGAGGGTATTGTTTCATCAAAAAGGGATTACCTTCAGCTGGCCATACCATTGTTTTCCAGTTATTCAGTAACTGAGGGATCTCAAAGCTTGCTCTCATTTCAATCTCACTTATAGTTTCCATATTCTCAAAATCTTTTGCCAGGCAATCATATTTACAAGGCTTTCCTGTTTCATCTTCGCCAATACATGGGGACATGGTGATGCCAGGGCCCATGTGACCCCAAGTTTTCCATCCTAACCCCTCCATACATTAATAAATAAATGCATTAAAATATGAAAGCAAAGATCTTCCTCCAAGTGTCTGTAGAGCGCAGAGGCAACGTCCCTCCACACTGTACAGCCCTGCGAGGCTCTGCCCTTGCTCTGGAGCACAGGACACACCTGGGAGGAGCAGACACACCTGAGGGCCACCTGCACAGCAGGGCTGCAAGCAACCGTGTCCCTGCTCCAGCCCTGAGGCACAGCCTTCTCCAGGGACAGCTTTACTCCAGCCCTGAGGCATAGCCTTCTCCAGGCACAGCTTCGCAGCCACCGTCAGCCGGGACAGGACAAGGAAGCAGGCAGCACTTGCCTGCTGCAAGGCCCAGAGGAGATCCCACTCCCTGATCCTGAAAGGATGAGAGTTGCAGTTTTAACCTTCTCATGGGAAAGCAGCAGCCCTAAGGCAAAACAGAAGAGAGGCAGCAGCATCCCCTTGAGAACTCCTTCCTCCAGCCCCAAGGACAAAACACGGGGAGCAAGGCTGGCTTCAGAGAAGGCTTTAGATGGTAACAGACACAGCCTCGCTAGCAGGGTTGATAACAACACCTCTGCTGGGCTGGGATCCCAAATCCCAAAGGTTTTCCTGCTGCATGCATCCACACACACACCCTCCCAAGGAGGCCCACGGGCTGTGTACCCCTCCAGCACTCCTCGAGTTCACATCAAGACAGAGCTGTGCACATTGAAGCAGACACAGAATGATTGTTATAATAAGTGCAGTAAAACATGCTGCTGCTTTTTAGCTTGGTTCCCAAGGAAAGTGGCTTATGCAATTACACCGTAGACTTCTGTGTTTGAATCGCTTTGGAACCTGTCAGCTAATTTTAACCCAATTTAGCAGAGAGACAGAAAACTCAGAGAGTTTTAGTCTCACTAGGCTGTCAGCTAAAGGACAGACACCTTCTCAGTGTCCTCCCTGGAGAAAGGGCTGCAGTGTGAGCTCAGCCTCTTACCAGACACCAGAGACTCCCCATGGCCTTAACAAGCAGCCCAGTGCAGGAAAGGGGGATTACAGGAGCCCCCATTCCTCACCCAGCCTCACGACAAACCTGGGTGGCAAAGCTGCCTTTCCACCTGCCTCCCTTCTAACCACTAAACCCCATGACATTTTGTTTTTCTCTGGGAAGCTTGGTCCTTTTCATACTAAACAAGTTAGGTTTCCATTGGCTAGTGACAGCTCTCAAACATCATTAAAAGAAAAACTTGAGAATGCTTTTTACCAAAAATTAAGTTGGTCTTTCACCTCTTTTTTTCCCCCTTTAAATTCCTCACTAGGGAAGGGAAAGAGAATGAACTGAGCATTTTTAAGACAAAAGCAGAGGGAAAAAAATCTGATTAAATACAAGGCAATCCAGTCACATTTGGATGGAAGAAATGTTCTACCAGCTACAGAGCGTTGGCACCTGCCAAACATCCGACCTTGAAAGATCAGGCCAGGCTTAGTATGCATGGTACAGACAGGGTTTTAATACAAGAGTTTCAGCTATATATAGGAACCCATCCATTTTCATTCTTTAAAACAGAATACAGAAGAAAAGCCTTGCTGGAGCCAGGGTGTTTGGGAGCCAGTGTACCCTGGCAGCACTGACGAGGCAGGAGAGCCCAAAGGAGGCAGCCCAGGAAACCGCTCCAGGGGACGTGGTGTGAGACCATGGTTAGTGGTCAGCTCTCAAAACACTCTGCCTGTGTTTGGCTGGGGCTGTCAAGATGAAATTAATCTTGCCTGGGCAGTCAAAGTTTGAATCTACCTTCGCTAGCCTCTAATGAAAAATGCATAGTGGCAAGCATTGGAAAATCCCTGACACTCAGCACCAGAGGGTACATTTAAATAATTCTGTGAATATAGATCAATAAAACTAATGCACTTATAGCTGCTGTGTGAAGTATTCAAACCAGAATAAAAGTCATCTTGTATTACAAAGCCCTGTATTAATTCCTTGCACCTATTGTTTTACATATTCAATTAATCTTAGTCGGCAGAGAGCAACTCATAGATGGTATTAAAAAGCACAAGGCACGTGGGGCTGTACCAGAGAGCCCAGACATCTTCATAACCAGGAGTGAGCTTGGAGGAAGGTGTCCCTACAAGATGTTGAAGATTGCAATGCAAGATGTTTTCCATTGCCATCTGTATGGCAGATAATCTTTGTCGAGTGGGCAGTTTGCCTTATCTTTCTCTTTGAGTGACCACACCCACTCCTCCCTGGGAGGGGACATCTGCTGATAACAGACTATTGAATGTCACTGCATGGCTGATAAGAACTATAACATCCCATTGTGAGATGTGAGACCAGAGGGAAGAGCCAAACATTTGTACCTGGATACAATCTGAGGTTTCGGACATTCCTACCTGGATATGATCCAGAGGTTTTGAGACACCAGCACAGCTTTCTCCACTGAATTCCCCAGAGGAACAGCAGCTGCCTCTTCTGCCACTGGATCTTTGGAGGAAGAATCCATCCTTCTCTACAGATCCCCCTTGCTCCAACAGAACCACACCTGACACTGCAGGAGGGCTGCAGCCACATTTCCAATGGGACTGCCACCAACACCCTGACCCACAGAGTGGGTTCTGACTCTGTCAGTGTTGTTCTAGTGGACTGCATTGTTTATTTTATTCTTTTATTTTTTCTTTTCACTATTAAAGAACTGTTATTCCTGCTCCCATATTTTTGCCTGAGAGCCCCGTAATTTAAAATTTATAGTGATTCAGAGGGAGGGGGAGGGTTTACATTCTCCATTTCAGGGGAGGCTCCTGCCTTCCTTAGCAGACTCCTGTCTTTGCAAACCAAGACAAAGAACCCACTGCCTGCAGGCTGCAGGATAAGACACCATGCGGGCTGGAGGCATGAGGGGACAGCTGTGGCCATGCTGGGACTTCCAAACCGCTGTGTGTGTGGTGTCCAGGTGTCTCTGGGCACTTCTGCAGAGAGGGATCTCAAAGCACCAGGAGCAGGAACCACAGGAAAAAGCACCTTCCCAGCAGAGGTGGGGATGGAATGAGCACCTGGAGCCCTGGCCACTACAACTCCCAGCCATTTGCCTTTGATTCACAGTCAGAGAAGCAAAGGAGATGGGAAATAATCCATAAGGTTGTGGGCTGGTTTTCCAAAATCTCTCAAATGCCAGCACCTCTCACTTAGCTGCAGGGAAAAGCTTTTCATTGAGCAGCTATTTTAGGGATCTCCTCAGGGAATTTGGAACAGAAATCTGTTGGACGTGATAAAACATTACATTAGAGGTCTGGACCATCAAACCAATTAGTCTAAAAGCTGTCAGCCTGGACTTGCCAGCCCCTGCATTTTTAAAACCGTACTTTGCGTGGACCCAAAACCACTTCATGCCACACCACTGTTGGTGTTTGAGTGCCCCACACTGCTGTGAACCAGACCAGCCTTGGGGCTGGGCAGTCAAATCCATCCATGGCTTTGGGAAGGTTAGCCCTCAGCTGGGAACTGAGGGAAAAAGAGGCAAAGAGCTCTCTGGTATCTCCCATGGGGCTACAAAGATTTGGAGGTTTGATTCCAGCCACACTGCAGGTTCTCTCTCAACTCTGGCAAAACATCCAGCCACAACTTATCCATCTCTGACTGTTCAGAGCATCACCCTGGAGGCACTGCCCAGCTCTGCAGAGCAGGGACTGTCTGTCACTGCCCTCCCCACTGCCACGATGCAATCACCAATATGCTCTTGGAGTCTCTTTCTCCTGCAAAGGCCATAACCTTTACCACCACTGTGGCCACTGTGACACTCATGAAGCTGGCAGTGCTGAACACTCTGCTTGCTGTGATGATTCTGGTGTTAGAGGGCTGCTCTGCTCTGTCACTGGGCGAGAAAGTGCCCTTCAAGGTGGCACTGCTGGTGCCTTAGGATGTAGCTTTTATATTTTTCAGATCCTATACTGCTTTAGTGAATAACTGTAAACTCCATACAGAGTGTTAGCTGCTGTCTTCACATTTTGGCTAGATAAAACTATTCCTTTCTAGGCCTGGGACTCAAGGACACCCTACTGCCTCAGGCCCCAAAGAGTATAAACAAAAGTGAGTTGGGGGCAGAAAACTGGGGGAATATTACTTCATTAAAGCTGTAATTGGAGGATTAACCCCTGATATGTAAATGGACCAAACTTGCATCTGTCTGAAAAACTCAAGACCATTGTCCATCCTGGGTGTAGCCACTTGGAGGCTTTTGACTGCCCAAGGTGTAGCTATTTGAAGACCTTCAATAAATACCCACTTTTATTCTCTTAATCTTGTCTAGCCTCTGTTTTAGGTAGCCACTCCAAGGCATCACTGCTGGCCCACCCTCACAATTGCTCACCATATGTCACTTCTGACTCACCCAGCACTTTAAAAACCAGCCCTGGACTCTTGACCAAAATGACAGCACACTCTACATTGGCAGCAAAACCTACTCAATGCCTTCAGAAAAGCCCTGTACCTCCATTTCAAAAGACAAAGGAATGCTTAAAAAAAATCCAAAAAAGCTCACTGAAAGCATCCAACGTGATCCAGCAGACAGAGAGCACCATTGATAGAGATCTGTGTTAGCCCATTAATAACACAATGCTAGGCTTGCATCTGGACTCATTTTGCTTGTGTATTAATCATGTACTTTCAGTATAATAAGCCCTGTGTGTTGCCACAAGGTAGGACACCCTTATTCCCACATGGCTGGTTTAACAACTTTGCAAGCTTAACAAAGCCCTGCTTTCTGATAGGAGCCTGGAGCTGGGTCCCTACCAAAGTGAGGTTCTCAGGAGGTAATAAAACACCAAGGAGATGCTATCTAGTGGATTTGGAGCATTTCACTCCCTTGAAAGTCAAGTCGACAGCTGATTTAAAGTTTCCAGCTAGGTCATACAAAAGTCAACAGCGGCTGCATCCAGCCAGGTTCAGAGTTTGAATATTTATGGTGTCAATCTGAAATCCAGATAACCACAAATAATCTAAACCCATTAACTCCCCCCTCATCCAGAGGAGAAAGCTCGCTGGACATTAATGCCCATATTTCTAGGGTTACCACGGGATCGTGGGCAGAAGGTTGGTTGTTTTTTTCTGTTTCTTTTCTTTCTTATTATCCTTTCTTTTCCCCCTCCTAACTGAAGGTTATTTTGCATCCATGGCGGCGTGTCAGGCAGTTCCCGCCAGATCCGCCTGCCTTCCAGGAAAGCTGGAGTGGGCACCACGTGAGTGAGTGGAGCTGTTTGGAAGCACTGAGGCTCTCGTGTCCAGGTCAAGTCCAGTCCACCAGGGAGCAGCCTGATAAATTGCCATCATCACTGCACTGCAGTGCAGGACTGCAAGGTAATCATCCCCGCTCGCTGCCCAGCACAGCCACGGGAGGAGGCACGCACATCTCCCAAGGCCTGCAGGTGATGGGGGGCGGCAGGAGACGCCTAGGAAAAAGGGGGGAAAAATTAAAAATAATAGGAAAAAAATGCCAAAAATAGAGGCTGGATTATCTGAGGCTGAGCCGGGCTGGCATCCCGGCAGGGAGAGAACTCCTTCTCTCCCCACCCAGCAGCTGGATCAAGCTGAGGAGTCGCATTACAGTGACACGCTGGCCCCTGGGGGAGGCCGTGCCTGGGGCAGGGAACGGAGCCTTCTGCAGACATCCCGCCGAACACACCAGTGGGTTACAACGAGGGTTTCATGGGCAGGAATGTGCTGCAATACCCCAGACAGGAGCCATCCCGGGAGATCTTGGCACGCTGCCTCTGGCCTCTCCGCAAAAGCTCCTGAAGAAATCAATCTCAGAGCTTTCAGTGGTGCTTTCGCATCTCCGTTGGCAACTTGGATGGCCCATCCACGATGTCAGCTGTTAACCCCATCTTTATGGCTTCTCCCTTGCACAAAGGCTTGGGGAAAAGTCTTTTTTTAAAGGAAAAAGGAGTGCTGCTGGTGGGCTGGTGTGCTCTGTGGGCAGGGTTAGGGTTAGGGTTAGGGTTAGGGAGCAAGCACCTGGAGCAACACTGGGCATGCAGGAGCAGCAGCACCCCAGATTTTGACACGGCCAGCACAGGAACAGCCCCACACAGATGTGTGTTGGAACAGATCTGCAACACAGCTGCTGGTGCTTGCCAGAGCCACGAGCAGCCCGAGGTGTTTGCCAAGTCCTGGGACTTGCTGCAGCAAGGTTGTGGGGATGGCAAGCCAAAGGAATCAGTGGGATGCTGGCGAGGAGGGCAGAGCAACTTGAGATAAGAGCAGAATCAGAGTGAAGTGAATGGGTTATTCTAGCAAACATCTTCCCACCCAGAAATACACCCCTAAAGACTCGGCTGAGTCTTCCTGTGCTGCTGGAGCAGAATTAGTGCCCCTTGGTGGGTTTTAGAAGGATTAGTAAAAGTATTAGGGTTAAAAATAGCTTTGTAACTGTCTTCGTGGACAACATGCCTAAATATAACATTAATTTCCATATGTCATCCAAATGGCTGCTTAATAAAAGCAGGGACTGAAACAACATGAAGCACAGTTTTGCCATCAACTCACGCGGGCTCCAGCGTGCACCCTGTCACACAAACAAAGCAGCTCCTGCTGAAGCCAGCAGAGCTGATGTGGGCTGGAAACATTTTGCTTTTTCACCTCAGTTCAGATGTCTGGCATGAGGCTGCTGGCCTTTTACTGCCCCTCCCTCCAGGCAGCTCTTTGGGGCTGTTCTAGGTACCCAATCCCAATGATAAACTGGGAAGTTCATGCAGGTAGGATTTTGATGAGAAAGGCATGCAGAGGCTGTGCCTGTGCATTCTACCCACTGCACGATTGTGAAATTACGTTGAAAATCGATTCATCTGAAGGGGAAAGGAAGTTTGTTCCCTCTGTTGTAATAGCAAATTGAGATGTTGATACACGTCTCTGTTTTGACAGATCTGCGGGGCAAAGCTAAGCTTGAGCGGGTGGTGGAAGTCATTCGGGGTGATTATCAACACACAATAATTACAAGGCAAAAGGGGGAGTTGGCTGGATACCTTAATTATGCATTTTCAGACTTTCTAAACATTCAAGGATCTCACTAAATCAGCCTGCTATTTTCAGAAAGGAAAATATTATTGTGCGGTTGGAATGTCATCAGAGTACACAGAAATATTGGTATGTGGAGTGTAATTACACTCTGTTCTTTCTGGGCTCAGAACAAAGAGATTTAGGAGAGGAATTGCCCCTGTTCTGTCTCTCCCACAGCACACAAGGGCTACTGGGCTTCACCAGAGTCATTAGCATAGCACAATTTTGGGGCCAAAGCAGAGAAGGGACATGTCACCTGGGCCTCTGACCCTCAGTAAGGTGTTTCTCCTGGTGCTTGCAGAAGGGTCAGGCCATTCTCCAGCAGCTGAAGAGTTCAGACTGGGGAGAACAAGCTGTCCAAACCACCATTCCACTTATCCCTTTTTATCAAACTCAAGGGTAAGAGAAAAAACATTCTTTCCTTCAAAACAAACAAACAAAAAACTTCGCTTGGAATTGAAACCAAAGTTCCATCTTCTAACTCCTCGTCTCCACTTGAAGCCAACACTTCGCTTCAGAACAAAATGCTGCTCCTAGAGTGAAACTAAAGCATTTCAACTTGCCAAAACCTTCTCCCCCAAAAGAGACTGTTTCAGGTCAAGCCAAAACATTTTTTGGACCTGCCAGCAAATTTAGCAACACAATTCTTTGTGCTGCTGTAATTAGTATGAATGGGCTTCCTTAGCACCATTGTTTCGGGAGCAGCTGTGCTGCTTTGATGAATACCCATATTTTTGTGTGTCACATGCATTTGCTGTGGCCTGTTTATAAAAGTTTCAAATCATACAGTCAGGGAGCAGAAAAGAAATTATGTCAGGAGACTTGGGTGATCTATCACAAACTGCAGACAAAGAGAGAAGACAGGGATCTTGTTCTGGGACATGGGACAAGGACTCAGAAAACCCAGCTTCAGTTCTTGGCTTGGCCAAAGACTGAGCTGGGCAACTGAAAAATACTCTTCTGCTGGCAGGCAAAATTATCCAGAGATTAAATAACCTGCCAGCTTGTCTATTTAAATTCTAAGTTTTTTCACCAAAGAACTGTGCTAGCTACTCATTTACTGTGGAAGTAGGTAAAAAATGTTCCATTACCACACACACATACTGTGTCTATAAGCAGGGGAAAATGCAGATTCAGGAACATTGATACACTCCTCAAATCACTCCGGACTCCTTCACATTGAAAGCTCTTCAGACTGAAATATTTTAATTCTGAAAAATCAGGATGTCTATCTGCAATATTTCTGAGCCCAGCAGTTCAGTTTTCCTCATCTTGAAATGCCTTTTGCTTCAAATTCAATTAAAATTATATTTGAAAAGAAGCATTTCAGTGACAGCACTTATTACTAAATATCAACAAAAATATCAGGGCTATTCTATCAAAAGAAATCTATTAATTATCCAGAATGAAATGTTGTATTTCATTTTGGCTTTCAATTGAATTCTAAATCCTTAAACAGTTGTTTTTCTTCTGAACCTGGACATATTTGCAAGATTCAGACTTGCCAAGAAGCCAAGCTCAACGAGATGAGGTTTGGCTTCAGCAGAGGGGCTGATGTAAAGGGAACAATAAATAATGCAAGTCAAAACCCAAAGCCAGCAGGATGGGTTTGAGAGGTAGGAAAAAGCCTCAGGATATTGGGGACAAGAGGGGCTGCAGCATTATCCAAAGCATCTTTCTCCAGAAACCCAGGATCTGCAAGTAATTAATGAAAGTCAGGAAAGATCCACAAAACTGACCAGGCCAAAATACTGACCAAACTGTTCCAGACCTGACCAATATTGACCAAAATATTGACCAAACTGTTCCAGTCACACACCCAGGCCAGCTGCCTGCCCACTGACCCTCTGCCTGGGCAAGCTGTCTCCCACCTTACAGCACACCAAAGCTCCCATCCAAGAAAAATCTCACATAATCCGTTTTAATTAAATTTACAGCAAGTATCTTCAGTTAAGCTGATAATTGGTTAACGACCCCCATTAAAACGAGATGCAGGCAGCACAACTGGCCAATATCCCCATGTTTCATGCAAGGGCTCTTCCACCAAGCCTTCTCCCAACACAGAAAGTTGGGATGACATCAGGAGGTGACAACTTTAATGGATGAGGGACCAATAAAAATAAAGGCAGCCACACAGAGCACACAGAAGTGCAGCTAACATTTCATTTCTAAGCAGGATGGGGTTTTTTTCAGAGAGCTCCATTAATTTCTCCAAGGTCCATGGGCCTCACTGTCTCCCATCTGTCTAGCAGGGAATGAATATAGTGCCCTGCCTTAAACACTTGGAGACCTCAAGTCCCCTCTTTGCTCTCTGCACAACCCACTGGCTAAGTCACTAACCCTCTGCAATATGGACACATTAATACTCAGCACTATGAAAGGAGTTCAAGGCTGATTCATAATTCACCTGGTCCAAAAAGACACTGGGTTTCTTAAGCCTGGAGCCATAACTTTAAAATGTAGATGCTGTCAGGAAAAGGAAAAAAAAAAAACAAATAAAAATCAGAGCAGTAAAAGGCTGCGAAATTTGCACAGAGCAAAATTATTCCCCTTTCGCAAGGTTCATTTGAGAAGTTACTGTAAATAGTTCCTGCAATTCACACACAAAACAACATTTCCAGAACATTAATGAACCATTTTTTAAAGCCCCCCTTAAAGTTATTCCTGGCAGAAAAGGGGAAAAGATGCAAGCTGTGGAGTCTGTGACTGCATAAGGGAAGAAGCTGTCGGATCCCATCTGTCGATGAGGAGGATAAACGACCGCACACATCTCTCCCCTGAGTTAGCTCTAGCCTCAGCCTGAGGAGGGGGAACCTGCTCAGCCACAGCTCTCAGCAGAGGAGGCAGGGATGGCAGCAAATTGGAGTTTAATCCACAGAAGGTCTTCTTCTCCCACAGTGCCTCCACCCACACTTTGGGAGACAACAGGCTCTGCAAAATGAACCAGTGGGGAGGAGAGCGAGTGCTCTGCATGACAGCAGGGATGGCAGGGAAGTTATCCACCATGAGATGATGAGAGACACCCTCCTGGTGGAGCCAGAGCCTCCCTGTGACATCTCTCCCATGCAGGAGAAGGGTCCACATCCTCCTGGGCAGAGAAGTGTCCTTCAAGGCTCTCAGAGGAGCCACGGAGCAGTGCAGACAAGGACAGCACGGGTCAATGCTCCAGCAGATTCCAGCAGTGCTCCTCAAGACTGGCGTTTGATATATTGGGATTAAGAGCCTGCAAACTGCAGCATTCCTCCACGCCTGCCTGGCTGGGAAAGAGCTGAGGTCAAGGCCAGGAGATACCTAAAGGTCAAAGTGCTGCCAAGAAAAATAATGAAACAAAGGCCAGCATTTCTCCAGTCAATGGCCCAGGCTTATAAAGACAGCCTTAAACTTAGAGTAAGGAATTTAGGATTCATTTTAGGCTTTCTCCTTATTTTAAGAGGCTTTTCTCAGCACCAATACCATTTCATTTCAGTATCCAGCTAAAACCAGCCAACACTAACTTGAACTTCTGGGGTGCTGAGAACTAGGGGGTCCACAGTTCATTCTTTTTTTTTTTCCCACTTGGAAGTGGTTTTTGGTTTGTGGGTGTGTTGGCTTTTTGGTGGGAATTTTTGTGGGTTTTTTGTTGTTTGTCTGTTGGTTTTTTACTTATAATGGACATTTGACCTATCTGTGAAGCGTTCTGGTGGGGTTTTCTGTGTAACTGGCCTGCAGCCACTCTTCTGCCCTCAGTGCAACAACAAAGCAGGATTCTTACCTTCAAGCAAGGGGTGGACAAATCCTTCATCTCCTTTTCCACATGGCTGTAGTCAGCTGGAGGTGAAACCCTGGCAAGAAGAGCAGCCACAACTCACCACTTCTGTTACCACCACCTCAGCCTAGTCTGAGGTGCCACCCCAGCAACACAGGATTGGTTTAGCAGCTCCTGGAATCCCTAGGACCTTCCAACACCCAGAAGATATTTTCTGAAGAGATTTGCCCACTACAATCCTGCTCCTCATGAGCCACCACCATTTATCTGACAGCATTCCTTACGCTGCCTTATCTACACACAAATAGAAAGACAGATTTCTATTGAAACAGCTCTCAGTCAAAATCTTGCTTGGGAATCACGCAATTTCTCTCACAAAGCTCTCTTGTGTCAAAGCTGTGACTTCCCAAATATTCAAGTCAGAGGGTATCCCTACAGGGTGGCAGCAGGCCACCAGAGTTCCCAAGTCGTGGCTTTGCTGGAACACAGACAACCAAACTTTTTCCTCCTCCCTGGGCTTTTGCAGTAAGGAGAAGCAGAGCATCTTCTTCCTGATCTTCTGGCCATCCAACACCGGGTTTCTGAAAGTCCTTTTGCATACCACAGACAGGATTTCACAAGGAGCACAAACAGAAACTGACTCTTCTCCAGCAAATGGAAGAGTTTGGGCTCTACTGGACTTAAAAGGAAATACTGTGCCCTGTATTGCATTACCAAACAAACCCATTAATGGTTTCCCAATGGCCAGTCTACAGCCAGTTCAGCCCAGTGCCAGCTCAGATGACAGCATGGAAGACCATCTGCAACTCTGTGAACTCAGCAATTAGCCCCTGAGCCCGGGGAAGAGTTTGTCAAGATCCCATCACAGGCGGACAATAACACAGAAACACGGCTTTGAGGGGGAGACAATTTATCAAGCTGACCACAGATGTCTCCCTCGTTTTTTCTTTAATAAATCCAGCCTAGCTCTTGGCTGTGCTCAGTATCTTGTCATTGCTTTCGTCTCCTTTCGGGAATGCCTCCCACCTGCAGTCTTCAGGCCCTTTGCAACCCTGAAGCCATTTATTTTCTCCAATATTTCTCCTTAAAGAAATCCAGATTTTATGCCCATGGAGAGGAGGGAAACTGAGGCACAGCAAAGCAAGCTCCCTGGCCCTAGGCTGGGGAAGGGGACAGGAATACCTGCTCATTTGGGATGGACTGATTTGTACTGCCCATTTCCTCATCTGCAGAAGGAGCATCAGGAGGCTTTCAATCCCTCCTGTGAATGAGCTGTTTAGGAATTACTCAGATGCTCTTTGCCATCAGATTTTAATCACCAGGAGTGCCTTCCTTGTGGGACTCCATGGGGCTGTTCAGGCAGCCAGCCAAGCTCCTGAGAGCCAGGCTTCATCTAAATACATGCACTGGTTATTTTTAATAATGGTGGGCAGACACCAGCTTGGCTCCCACCTCATCTCCACCTCCTATCGCCAGCGCGGCATTTCTGCCTCCATCTCCACATCCCCATGGTCCTCGCGGGAGTGCAATGGGGATCTCCAGGCTCAAATCCCTTCTCCAGCCCTTGGAGACCCTCCTGGGAAGAGCCACACGTGGGTGGCCCTTTGAGGTCCAGGGGGAAGGCTCTGCTCAGGCTGCCAGCTTTGGGAGCACCAGGTATCAGCGCCGCGAGGCTGCCGGCAGACACGGTTGCCTGGGCTAATTTCACGCCCATCCTCTTCCCTCTCTGCGAAATTCCAGGCAGGCCTTCCACTTTGGCTGACATTCAAAACTGTCACCTCTCTGCAGACATTAACTTGGAGGCCTCTGTCATCCCTCACATTAAAATGCTATCACGGGGAGTCAGCAGAGCTCGGCTCAGCCAGCTAAGGGGCTGGCTCCGGCCACGCGCCAGGGGACAGCCGGTTCACGCTTGACATCCGTGGTCAATTTGACAGTGATGGACATGCTACTTAGGAGTCATTTGCTGATCTCGTTTCCCCAGGTGGGAGGTCGTGCCACGGAGCTGCTTTCCCTGGGGAGGAGGAGTGGTGATGCTCTCCAGCCTCTCCAGGAGCAGACACACACAGATGGGCTGCTGCTCTGTCTGCTTGCACCCTGCCGAGCCTGCTGTGAGCGCCAAATGCAGCTGCCCCTTGTGCCACACACAGAGGTGGCTTTGCTCACAGACAAGCATCTTGCTCCCAAAAAAGTTGTGTATGTTTGTGTGGACATCCTCCACGTCCTTGCTGAAACCTGTGCTCCTGGGACAGCCCTTCCTGGCCAGGACAGGGAAGTCTCAGTCTTGTCAGCAGCTGCTTGCACTGTCTGAACCACACATGCTGTCAAAGGCACGAGAGATGCTGTCAAGCCAAGACACACCTTTGCTCATATGCAGGGCCTGGTCATCCTACCCTGACCTTCCTCACAGCAAGGGGAGGCAGAATGTGATGTTCATTAGGCTCTAAATCACTATTTAATGGGTACATCACCATGCTCCTTGTTCCAGGTCATGTCTCTGTCTGGAGGTGCCCACCCTGCCCCTCTGAGCAGGCAATAATCACAATCACAGCCTTGGGGGAGCAGTGCTCCAGAGAGGAGCGGGATTTCTAAACCTTCCCCTGGCATCACCACTGGTGCACCCAGCCCTGGGATGGGTCATCATGAAATATGGTTGACTTCGGAGCATTTGGTCCTTTGGCATAATTTTCACATAGGGCAGAAGACTCAGCAGACACTTAAGCCAAGCTCAGCCACACTCCCCTTTTGCCTGAAGGCCTCCCAGCACCTGATGCCCAAGCACTTTCCTGCCATAGCTCTGTTCCCAGCAACTCAGTCTCCAGTACCTCTGCAGGCATTTCTACCAACAAAGCCCACCTGCAGCTCAGGGAGTGCCAGCTCGAAACCAGCTTGGCCATTCTGGTGCGAAAATTCCAATTAAGCTCTGCTGGGTTAAACTAAACCAAAATATACATGGAACTAGTTAAAGGTGAATTGAAAATACAAGTTGCCATGCAGGCATGAAGCCACCAGAGCTGTGGTTTCTTGCGTCTTTATACCACAGGCAAAGCACCTTTTTTGTTTTTTGAATGTACAGAGAAATTTACAGCCTAATCACCTAAAAACTCCCTCCCACTTCTTATTGCCCCAGCACAGTGTCATTGGTAACACACTCAAATCCCAGGGCTGCAAAAGATAATTAGGGCAGGGGAACTCGGCCAGCTACTACTGGGAACCACTTCCCAGCCCTTCCCAGTTTTGGGAAGGCTGAGTTGAGCCCCGTCCTAAACACCCTGTAAAACAGATGTCTTATGCAGCATGCCCAGAAGGCCTTCCCCAAAACGAGACACTTTTGGATCAGACAAGGGGAGCAAATTCCAGCATCCTCCGGCCCTCACGGCGAACATGGCTCCTTTGAGAGCGAAGCTTGGAGAGTGCCCGTGCCCACAGCTGTGGTGCCTGGCTCTGGGACAGTGGCACACTATTTCTGTCACCGATGCCACCTGTCTCTGATGAAGGAGACTGAGGAGATTCATTCCCCCCAGAGATGCCCACAGAATTGATCCAAGCCCTCAAAGACTTTCTCTCTCGAAGGTGACCAAGCACCAAGGGCACAGCAGCAGCATCCTTACCCAGGGTGGTTTGGTCTCTTCCCTGGCCTCCTGTCAGCAGAGCTGGGTGGGAAGGGACCCAGTGACAGACAAGTCACAGACGTGACACCTTCCCAAGCAAAGCCCCAGGCCCTGACACTGCTACTGCTCCGTGGCTCTGGGACAGCCTGGCTCTGCTCCACCACCCCCATCCCCATCCCCAGCCAAGGCAGGACGGGACCACACTCTCCTCCCAGTTACTTTTCAGTCCTTTTATGGGGAAGATCATTTTATAGCAGGGTCTGGTAGAGTACTCAGCTTTCCCTTCCAGACTCCAGCAGAAAGAACTTGACCTGTGTCCTCGGACCCTCTTAGTCATCGGGCTGAGCTGCCTCTCCCCTCCTCCCACCACCCTCCTCTTTTATGGAGTAGCAGCAGCAGCAGAGCATGGGGTGAGAAGTCAAGGGAAGGACAACTTGACTGATGGAGCTCAGGTTGTGGGGTCAGCGCAAGGCGTCGTGATCTGGGCTCAGACAGAGCCATTTCCTCTGTGATTTTATCCGCTGTGATTTTTATCTTTCGTCTGTTCACACGTCATGCCACCTGGACATAATACAGAACAAGCTGAGTGCTCAGCTCCACACTTAACCCCTTCCCTGCTCCCCAGGAAAGCGGGAGGCCTCAGGCACGGCTCAATTCTGTGCCTGTGGCTTTGCCTGGCAACAAGGGGCTTTTCTTTACGGTCCCTTTTTATTGCCTGGAACATCTGTAAGTGGCAGGTTTATCCTCCTCTGCTGACCCCATGAACCACATTATGATTTACCCACAAATTTCACATTCCCGACTGCATTCATGAGATGAGATTTTTGGTATTTGTTTCAGGAGACACATGCTGGTTTGGGTTCCCACTCTAAGCCATGTGAGCACAGCCCTGGTAGTTCACAGCAAGAGCTCCTCAAGTGATAGCACAGACATGAAAGGCAGGCAGAAACAATTTCCTCTTACTGCACCAAAGATATTCAGCCTGTGCAGCTGCTTACACGGGGCTGGAGTAATGAAGAGCAGCCCTCTGCTCCAAAGAGCCCAAACCAAACCCGTGGGTGGAATTAGGTGGTGTCTGACATGAGCACAGGTGTCCAGGCCAAGCTACACCGAGTTAGACCAAGAGCAAAGAACATTTTGAAGGTCTACAGGGAAATTGGCAATAATCCCCTACCAAAGTCTCAGCTGTTGAACATGTCAGATCTAAAACTCTTCAAAAGGCAGATGAAAACCATCACCCCCATTCTGGTGAAGGACCAGCACAAAGAAGGAAGCAGAAGAAAGGAATATCAAATCCATGACGTGTCCCAGAGCTGTAGCACATGATACCTCACTAACCATTTCGTCACCAGATATCAGCTCACCTCCTCAGGGTGGGCAGGAGTCCAAGCACCTTCATGTGACATCCTCTGACCTTCCTTGCAGGTCCATGGAGCACCAAATCCCCTGGTCCAAACAGGATGCAGCCCAGCAGCAGTCACACGGGACACCCAGCCTGCAAAGAAACAGTGGAGGAGCCTGCAGGAAGCGTGGTGACCCCACAGCACACAAACCACCCTTCTCCTCCAGACAGGACTCACCTTCCCAGCCTTTCCTGGCTCCTCCAAAGAGCACAGGGCTGGCTCCTGCATCTGTCCAAGTCCACTGCCATAAATTACCACCGGATGGGACAAAAGTAGAAACCGCTTTGAGTGAGAGATATTTTAAGGCTCTTATGGTTTTGGAGTTTTTTTGTTGTGGTTTGGTGTTTTTTTCCCCAAGTTTCCTTATTTGTTTCCTTTCTTGCTCCTGATATGATAACGGGAGAGATAGATAAACAACAGGGAGTTTCCATCTAGAAAGTCTGGGGGAAAATACAAAGTGCAGCCAGCCACAAAAGCTGTACAGGCCTTGAGGTTATTTTTATTTTAATTTCTGGCTTCTTAAAACCAGTGACCTCACTTCTTGAATTAGGCAAAAAGATGTGGATAAAACAACACATCCTCAAATAAAACCCTGCTGGCCTTCATGTGTGGTTGCCAACTAAGCAATCTATGAGTGGCAAGGTGCAATATTTTCAATGGCACTTTCACACCAATTTAAAGCATCTTAGAAGGAGCTGTAACCAGTTACAGTTCTGGTTCCTCCTTTCAGGAGGACTGTGGTAGAGGGCAGGGATGACTTGGTTTTTCAATAAGCTGTATGCACAATGAACACATCCATTTTGAAAGGTTATGTAATTCCCACACAGGAAGTCAAGTCCTTTTTGACATTAAGAGACTCCTTAATCTGGGACAGTCCCTACATCAAAGCCAGGTAGATAAAGTGGGAAGGGTCTGCCAGCTCTCATACACTCCCAAAGCATCTGCTCTTGCCCACTGTCAGGAGGAGTTTGCTATATCAGAAATGAAATGATCCATCCAATTTGGCAGCTCTGATTTTTTCTTACAGGCACACAACTGATTTCAAGAGAAATGGGCCCACCTGGCTGCAGCTGAGTGCTCACCCCGTGGAGCATCAGCTCTGTGAGACAGGGAATTGGTGCCCTGTGTCTCTGCTGCACACAGCACAGGGGGATGCTCAGTCTTGAGAGCTCCCACCAGGTTTGCACGTGTCCAGGAGTGTGGAACTCAGCCTTGGAATAATTACTGGTAAAAGCTTTACCCCACACCAAAACTTCACACAAACCCCAGTTTGCCACAAAGTGAAAACAACTCTTTGACCCTGGTGCAGGAAGCTGAATGCAGAAAGAGGTTTGGTGTTGTCACACCTACTTGAATGCTGTCCTCAGGCAATTCCCCTTGGCATCTCCCCTTTCCTTTAACAGTTTGCATCAATCACCCACTCTCTGGCTGTGCCCTTGTAGCACATCCCCAGAGACTGAAAGACTCCTGCCACTCTGCTCTAGAGAGGACACAGACAACTGACGTCACTTGTGGGTGTTCAAACAACAGGCATTCAAAATGTCCATCCCCAGACCTGCTTGTCTCCACACACACACAGAAAATCACCCTGAAGAAAACCCAGACCACAAGAACAGTTACAGCCTCTCCCTCTGGACTGGTATCACAGCCACTCCCCCTCCCACGCTTCTTCCTAAAATGACCTTTCTGGATTTTTAAGAACTCTGGGTTTCCAAGACATCCATAGAAACCAAACCCAGCTTTTCGTGGGAAGAATCACGCTGTGCCTCCAGGCTGGAGGCAGCAAATGCTGCTGTGCCTGCATGTGGACAACACCCCCGCAGGGAACAGGCAGCAAAGCCAACCCCAGACCATCTCTCTTCTCAGCAAGCTGCCAAGGGAGCCCTCCAGCCACATAAATTTTGGGGTGCCCTTGCGCTGTGGTCAGCCCCAGTCAAAGGCATCTTATCGCCGGCCGTTTCCCCATGCGGCACGAATTCATGTCCCTATCATTAAAGAGACACACGGTTTATTTACTCATTACCATATCCAGCTGTTGGCTTTCCTTTCCCCCCATATTTCAGGGTAAGTAGTGATTTGACATAAATAATACCCCATTCAGCTATGGCCTGAAAGATATTGTAAATATTAAAAAAAAAAAAAAAAAAGTCTTTGGCTACAATAGCTCTTTCCAAGTGCTATTTCCAAATCCTACTTAGTATGGGAGTGGGGGGGAGCTTGGGAAAGAGAAAACCCAACACCATTACCTAAATAGCCCCATTAAAAATGAGCCCAGAGTGAGTTACAGCTTTATTAAACAGATGACATTACATCAGGAATGATGAATCATAATGTTTCTTTTCGGGATTACAATGCTCTACGACCTCTTCAGCTGTGATTGTTTGCCTCCTATTCCCAGGCACCACCAGGTGTGGTGGTCCCTGTCCCCATCACAGCAATGCCAGAGCTGGAGACCTGTGAGCATCTCGTCCTTAAAGGCTCACAAACTGTCACAGGGAAAGGGACAGAGTGGGACAATCCCTGAAGGGATCTTGGTTTTTATTCCCAGCCCTGGATGGGCAGGGATGGCTTCCCAGGAAAGCACAGGGTGTTTCTCCACATTTGCAGGCAGGAGGGGGTTTGGATTCCCAGACTCACCCTCCTGCCTTGGCCTCTCCTGTGTCAGGGCTGAGCAGGGTGAAGCAACAAGAGGCATCTGTGGTTTCAGGGCTGTGCATCTGTGCTGCTTCCAGCTGGGGCAGGGTTTTTGTCTCCCAGAGGCTGGTGCAGGGCTGTGTTTTGCATCTGTGCTGAACACAGAGATGTTTTCCTTGGGGCTGGGCAGGGCTCACACAGAGCTGAGGCATTTCTGCTTTTTATATGGCCACCACTTACATGGTGAGGGGGCTGGGGGTGCATGGGAGGCTGGGAGGAGGCACAGCCAGGACAAGTGACCCCAAGTGACCAAAGGGATGTTCCAGACCACGTGACATCATGCTCAGCATATAAAGTGAGAGGAAGGTGGTTTTAGTCTCTGTTTTTACTTCTCATTATCCTGCTTTGATTTTGTTAGCAACAAATCCAATGAATATCTCTAATTCAAGTCTGTTTTGCCCATGATGGTATTTGGTGAGTGACCTTTCCCAGACCTTAACTCATGAACCCTTTGTTATTTTTTCTCTCCCCCATCCAGTTGCAGAGGGGAGTGAGAGGGAGGCTTTGGTGGGTGTCTGGCACCCACCCAGGGTCAGCCCACCAAGGCTTTTAATACCCAATTAATTTTTCCAATTCCCTTCCAAGCTGAGGGCTGCACTGGGGCACGTAGTAGGGATTGCAGGAGCAGTAGAAATATGGGAAATTGCACAGTGCAAGATGACTGGGACCACAGCAAAAGGCTGTGAGAGAAAGGACCACAGAGTGCAGCTGGTAGAGCACTGCTCTGCTGGTTCCCCCATCAGAACAGCAGATCCCACTCCCAAAACACCACACATCGAGCTGGCTGCTCACTGCCACTGTCCTTTGCACTGCTCTTCATCCATCCATCCATCCATCCATCCATCCATCCATCCATCCATCCATCCATCCATCCATCCATCCATCCATCCATCCATCCATCTCTTGTGTGTATAATAGTTGTTGAACTGTTAGTTTTTTGTTTTAATTATAATTTGAGTTGTTATTTTTATAATTGTAAAATTTGGTTTTGGAGATGTGTAAGGAAGAAAAACTTATTTTATTATTCAACTACTATTTCCCAGTTACAATAAGCTATAAGCGTTTCTTGCCCTATCAGCTTTAGCCACACTATGCTGTAAATGCCTTAAAGCCAATCATCTGAAATGTGTTTAAATCCACATTGTCCCCAAGGCAGGTCACACACGTGGATCAGAGAGAAGACCCCCTCTGAAGATGGGACCATCCTTGCAGGATTGGTGGAGGCAAAACCCAGGGCTCCCAGTGAGCATCAGCACGACCCAAAACCACCATGTGAAACATTTTCCTCATTTTGCTCCTCTCATCCTTCTCCCAAGGTGAGGGATGTGGGACTCCAGGCAGCTCTCCAAAATGCAGTTTATTACATCCAAGACATTACAGCAGCCCAGGGTCATGGGTGACAGAGCTGTGCCCACAGCTGTCAGCTCCAGCTGCAGGCAGGCCTGGAGACCCTTACTTTAGGTTACAATGCATTATAGACTTTTCTTTGCTGAACATCTTAATACAGAAGAACCAATCTATACCTTAACTTTTACCTATAGCCTATCATAACTGCTATAATTACCATATTCATGTTACTGTTCTCCAATCACTAAAAGTTAGCACATTACAGTTTAAGCTAGAAGCTGTTTTTCAGTTTTCTTGCAGTGGAAAATTCTGAGACCTTTTTGCTGCAACATTTGCTGACTTGTTTGCCTGTGCTATCTTTCTGCTTGGTAAAAACATTTTTTTGTTTAGGGTGGGTTTATCCTTTGCTCTAACTCATAAAACCCCTTCTAACTAACACACCCTTTGCCTCCTAGGTTATCCAGTGAGACTGGCTCAGCAATTCTTTTCTTCTGTATCAAAACTTGCTTTCATCTCTATTCTTTCTTCATATTCTACATTCAAAAATCTTTCTGCTAAGCATACATATCTGTGAGACTTTCTTGTCAAACTTTCATCCTTCCCAACACCAAGGTTTGCGTGCCACCTATAAATAACCAGGAGAGCACGACACCCAGTTCCCAGCTAAAGCCGCAGCCCCGCACAAGCCGACGGCTTCTATTTTTACATCTCTGGTGAGAACCACGTGGCAGCTTTCGACAACACACACACAAGGGGAAGAAAAAATAAAAGGGGAAAAAAAAAAAAAAAAAAGCCCCAGCACTCAGATCTCCACTCCCCCTGCACCTTCTGCTCAGGCAGACCTCAGACAAGCGCCCGGCAGCCCCATCTGCTCGTCACCTGCTGGCATTTGGGTAGCAGCTACGTCAAACGCCCGGCGCGTGTTCTCACATGGAGGAGTTTGCTGTCTGAGCGATGAGGCTGTCTGTGCTCCCATTGTGCTTCGCCATCCAGGAGGTTTTTTGGGAGCTTTTGCAGAATGCTGCGTGCTAGTAGCTCTTATGTAAGTCACCGACCTCCTTGCCCCTGTTTTACAGACTGGGGGGCTAAGAGAAAGCAGAGAAACCTGTGGCTTCCTGCATCCTCAACCCTCTAGCCCTCTGGCCCCCCAAAATTCCCTCCTTTTGGCTCTGGATTAATCCTCTGTCCACTCTTTTTCACAACTATAGCTGAATCTGAAATGAAAATTTAAAAAAATAAAAGCAACATCCAACAATAAAAACTTTGGCCCATGGAAAGGTCCAGGTCTCTTTGCAACCCTGATCACACTGCAGGAGGCCAGGGAGCAGGACTCCTCACCTGCCCTGGCACCAGCAGGAGCCTTTCAGTGTGCCCCAAACAGACACACCTCTTTCCTTAGGTGTTGGTTTGACTTCTCACCCCCACCACAAATTATCAAGTCCTAAAAAAGGGCAGAGGTGCAGCCCTAGAAAAGAGTCACTAACGTGATAAGGGATCAGGCAGTCAAGGTCTCAGCTGTGATTCCTACCCCCTAGGTGAGCAGCAGCATTTACAGAAATCTGTGACTGCGCATAACAACAAAAAGAAAAATAAATCCAGCAACTATGAAGTTGGTAAGTGGACAACTTAAGTTCAGCTTTCACGCATTAAAATCAACAACGGCAATAATTTCTCTTTCCACTGTAATTGTTGTAACAGCACTGACTCTAATCTTAGAGAAAAAAAAATATATCCACCCCAGATTTCACTCCAGTCTGGAAGTGAGTCAGCTCTCAAACCTCAGTGAGAAAGAAAGGCTCTTGCTAGGAAGGATGTGGGAAAATAGAGGGTTAGATTCACCAGGCTCCTCTTGGGTCATGCTAAAATTACTACGATTTAAGTTAATGAATAGATTTCCTTTTGTTCCAGCCCAGCTTCATTCTGCAGTGTTACAGCCCTTATCCCAAGCTGGAAGCAAGAGCTATTCAGATAAAACAAAGCCCAGCTTCCCTTTAGCATTACCACCAAGACTTCTTCATAATAATATTTATAAAATAGCTATTAAGATGGGAGGGGATAGTAAAACCATGTTGGTAAAAGGCACTCAGGTTATAAAACACCAGGCATTAAATCCACCCTGCAACACAAATTCCCTTCCCACCCACGTGTTTGCTTGTTTCAAAGCATCTCCCAAGACAGAGCTGCATCCTGCTTATTCCTTGGGATCTCTGGCTCATCCAGGCTGTGGGGTGAGCAAAGGGGGTCCCTGAAGCTCTGCTGCTGCATCTCCACACATCTCACTGCTCTGAGCTCCAGACCTGCTTGGCACTAATTGCAGGGCCCATTTGGGTCAGGGCACATCCATTTGGATTGTCCCCAGCTCCCAGCAGAGCAGGGAGGGTCAGCCAGGCACTGCTCCGAGCTCCACAGGGCACAGAGATCACAGCAGAACCACGGGCCACCCGGGCAATGGGCCTTGCTCCTTGGCAGGCTGGGTTTGGCACCTTCTGTGCTTCTTCCAGGAAGCAAGAAAGCGTTTTTGTGCTGCTTTTGGCAAGAAGAGTTTTCCAAGGACAATCTCGTGTGCAGCACATCCCAGCAGACTGCAGGAGCAGGGGTCTCGGGTAGCTGTTGTTCATTGCTGCCCTGAGATGTGCAGGATGTCTCTGCTTCGGCCCACGCAACTGAAGAACGAGTCGGGACTCTTCACTGTTTGGTCTTGAGGTTGTTTGTTAATTCTTATCTATAAAATTTTCCTTCTGCCCAGCGGAGATCTGCTCAGCAGGGCAGCCACAGGCACTCTGACCGCCCCTGAGGTGGTGTTGTCCCTTTGTACTACAAACTACCTATATCATATTTACACTTAATTCCCAATACCTATCATCTATGGTAGACAGTGCACTTCTACTCGAAACCAATCCCAAAGTGCCAACATCACAGCAGAAAATGGAGAACAAGAAGAAGAAAGGAGAAGGACTGGACACACCCTGATTCCTCCATCTTGTCCCCATAACCCCCATACCAAAAATCCTAAAATCTACATTTTCACCCTGTGATCATTTTGTTATTACACTATTCAAACCTGTGTGACTCTCACATCCTCATATAAAGCTGGTAACTTGCTCCAGGGGTCAAAATCAAATCCCCAGGTGTTCTGGGCAGCATGCCAGGGTCTCCAAGCCCCCCAACGAGGTTCTCGGCAACTCCGGACATCCAAAGGGATGTGCTGAGTTCTGACACAGGGGAAACTGCTCAACCTGGGAAACACATCTGCCCTCCGATGCCTCCCAGTCCTTGCCCTACATCCCCAGCTCCACCAAAAGGCAGTTCCACCCTGCATTCCCAGCAGGATCAAGCTCCTGGGAGGTGTCAGCAGCCAGGACATGAAGCTAAAAAGGTGAAAACTTCCCCCAGAAGATTAATTTGCTGGAAGTAAGCATCAGTGCAGTCACCAGGACAGTGAGAGGGAATAAAAAGCACACAGCCAGCCCCTCTGGACCACCACACAGACACGAGGTGAAAGCAGAGACCGAGGGGTCAGGCTGCAGCTCTGCCCATCCACAGAGGCAGGAGCACAGCAGCACCTCTACCAGGAGAGCTTTCCAGGCATTTTTCAGTGTCTGCAAGAATCCCAAACCAAGAAGTATCATCTTACTGCAGAAACATTTTTTTCCAGCATAATCTCAGCTCTGGAGCAGCAAAGAGTCACAGAGCTGGCCTGCAAGCACCAGCAAGCCAAGGGCTGGGAGGGAAGGCTACACCTACAGCCTGCACCAACATTCCCTGGCCTTTTCCAGCATCTGAAAGGTAAGGAGGGAGTGGGAAAGGGGATTTGAGAGAACAGAAAGAAGCACTGTATTTATCCAGGCTGACACTTCACAGAGCACCAGCCAGAGCATCTCAGCTCTAACCCCTGCGCCCGCCAAGCGCTGACACTAATAGGACAATAGCTGAGCAATTAAAAGGAGGAGAGACAAGGAGATATCAAGTCAAAAAGGCTCATGGACAAGAGACAGAAAGCCCTAATTTCTGCTTGTTTGCTTTGGTGAGTGGAATACTGTCAGGCACATACCATTCTCAGGAAAAACTACATTTCTGTCACCACCAATTAATGCCTCTTTCTTAGGAGACTGGAATCCTCCTGCCTTTTTGCTGTACCAGGTTTTTTCATGGACCTCATAGAAAGGGTGTCAGAATTTAGAGTGCATAGCATCCTTCTGTGCAGAGAAGTGTCTCAGACAAGCCACTGGTGCTGTGCTAACTCTCAGTTAAAGACTGTTCACAAATGGTGGGGAACAATAATTTACAGCCCCTTTGCATGGGGAGAGCCTCGGAATCAGGAGGCAAACAGCATTGCCCTGAGGTCTTATTTACACCCTTCCCCAGCAGAGTTAACAAGCAGGACAGTGTGGAAGTGGTTGTACTGGTTCGGGGGCCCCAGCTACAACTACTTCAAAATCCCTGTGCAGGGGATTATTCACCTCTAGCTCTGAAAGTCCTGGGCAGCCTGGCTGGTGAGAGGGGAGCAGGGCTGCAGGTTTGGGCAGGTGTCTCTTCCAACACATCATTTATGTGGGAAAAAGCAATGGGAAAAAAAAAATAAAAGAAAAAGCAAGCAGCAAGGAAGAGCTCCCTGCAGCCAGGCACAATTTACACCCAGCCCAGAGCCTCTGGACTCCTGTCCTGACAAACACCTCTGAGGTCTCACAGAAAAACCACAGCTAAAAGCCACTGGGAGGGCTGAGGACAAGGTCAGGAAGGAAACTCAAGGGCAGGGAGGAGAGGTAGCCAGTGAGTGCAGACAGACTGAAGAGATAGACATCAAACCTGGTGTATGGGAGCAGCTGAGAGGAAGAAAAGCAGGACTGCAGGCTGTGTGTCCAATCATTGCTTTCACTAGATTAACAGAAATGTAAATTCCCTGCGTACCAGTCTGCCTTGGAGAGATCAAGAATAACAGGAGGCAATTAGGAGTAACAGAGTCACAACAATGGCAGCAACAGGCAAATGTCTTTGGGAAAAGAGCAGGTTTGGGTGAGAGGCACGAACCCCCCTCTTTGGAAGATGCATGGGGAGGGGGTATCTGCTCCAGCTCCCAGTTTCCTTCCCTGCCAGTTTAATGCTTCCTATCAAGCAGTGGCTGTACCAATTTAATCTGGGTTAATAGAACCGCTGGCACGCTCAAGGGAGACATTGCTGGGAAGCAGCACAGGCAATGTGACCTGTGGGCCTTGGAAAGCCATGGACACATGTGCCTCCAGAGCCAGATGTGTGCTTTGCAGCTGGATCCTTAACAAACCTGGATAATACCTTCCAGTGAGCCAGTGGAAGTGGACACAGCCTGTGATGGAGCAACACCACATGGACAGCCCATGGGGACAGCCCCACTTCCACCCCAGCCAGGAAGTTTAAATGAAGCAGAAACCCAAGATTTAGACAAGAACAGCCAAAGCAAGAGAAGAGAAATGCCAGGAAATATGGGAAACCTGGAAAAAAAAAGTGCTGGGGATGAAAACCCCTCAGCAAGCTGGAAAAAGGGGGTGAAGGAAATCTGAGAAAGAAGAGATACAGAGAAGGAGATGGAGTTGTGTGGAGGCAACTGGCTTACAGGCAGTCTTACATCAGTTTATGAAAATATCCCATTAATCTTCATAGCGCAATCTTAATTGCAAAATCTTTCATCAGCCTTGTTATTTGTGCACCTGTCACTGGAGACACTGGGAGCTGTTTTGTCGTCATTTCTCACACTAATTAGAGGGGCTTGGGGTGGTTTGAGGGGTGGGGTGGGGAGTGGGGGGGAGGCTGTTGTTTTTTAATTGTCCTCGAGCATGGCTCAGCTTTATGGTAACGCTGCCAATTAAGGTCCTGCCCTGTGCAGGGCTTGTAGGCCTGCTAGGCACGTTACACAGGACTAGAGGGGTTGTTTTAATTAAATACCCCCAGACTAGTAGGGAAATATTTAGAGCAATTTAACAATCTGCTGCAGAGTTGTTAAACCTCCAATATATCTGCTTAATGTTCATTTGGGTATTTAATAATCTCCCTACCTTATCTAATCCTGTTTAAATTTAAAGAGATGCATCTAAGCTGGTGAAGTAGCAAGCGCTTATTAACAGCCTCTGGTTATTAAAACATATTTGAGATGTCATCACCAGTGAGCAGTCCCAGCAGCAGGCAGGGGACTTGGAGCCTGCAGATGTATTTCTTTCTTAACTGGGGCTGCCCAGGGACAAGACCCAGTGGTTTCCTCACAAGCTCTGCCGTCACCACACCAGTACCTTCAGTTCCCAGCCTGCTTCCCCTCCCTGTGGAGGAGAAGGTGGTGGCCTTCCAGGGTAATTAGAGCTACTGCTTGCTTATTTTTAAGGCTATTTTCCAGGCCTGCAGCTACTCAGGCTGGGGCATTTTTAAAGAAATGGATGTTTTGTTTTCTCTGTTGAATTACAATTATCTTTTCTTCTGCTCAGTGGGGTCCACAGGAAATCATTTGCTTGAGCATATTCTACAAGACCAGAAAGAGTATTTTGCCAAGTTTTAGCCCAGCTGTGCTTACATAATCTGCGTGTTTCTGGTCTGGCTGCCCTGTGTTTGGCAGTCTCCTTACCTCAATTGGATGCACCTGTCCTTTCCCATCTCTGCTCTCTTCCCTCCAATTCCAGCGCTCTTCAGAGTGGTGCCACCCAAAACTCTGATTAGGGCCGGTCTCAAAATGCTGCTACCACAGACAAGAAGAGGTTGTTATAGAACACACAGCTCTCAACTTAGGCAACTTACACAAAAGGAGAGTCAAGCCAACAATTTAAGTTCCTGTGCAAAATGCCCTCCAGGCAAAACAAACAATTTTCAGGACACGAACAGTAAGTCACTCTTCAATCCCATGAAAATGAACAGCCCAGACCATTTCACAAGCACTAACCCACCCAATCTTAAAGTACCTTCAACTGCTGAGGGTGGAAGTAACAGCTGTGTAAAGAGAGGGGAAAACTCCACCAGACAATTTAAAACAAGAAAACACATCTGGGAGAAATCTCCCTGCCCAACAAGACAGGCAGTTCTGAGGAGCTGAGGCTGTGATGCCTTGAAGGTTTAATGTCAGCATCCTCATGTGAGAGAGGCTCCCCATACATCTCATTCAAGCAAGAGTATCTCAGCTTCTTACCTTAAAGGCTGATTTTCATCATAAGGCTGGTGCTCTGCTTTTGGCCACTGTGTTTTGAGACAGAAATGGAGCATTTGGAGAGAGTAAGCCCAGAGCTGACACATCTGTCACATGCATTGCACAGGAGCACAGCCATCCCAGTTGGTCCTCCCTGATCTGAGAGCAGCTTTCAAACGGCCTCCTGGAAAGGTGAAGGAAAATGTTTCCTCAGCCATAGCCAACACAGAACATAAAAATTGAGGCAAGGAAGAAAAGTAAACAAAAAAAAACCCAACACACTATATAGGCTTGTTACAATTATTCATGTTAGAAGTCCTGGAAGAGGTTGAGCAACCTGTATCCCCAAGGGTCTTTACAAACAGATTAGTGCAGCAATGACAGAGGAAGAGATGATCTTACCTTGAGGCAGGGAGAGACACTCACACAACCTTAGCAAGGTCCTTCAGACGCTTGTGAAGCGCCAGCGACACCGAGCTCTGCCCCACTGCAAGGGTCTGGTTATGGCAGCACTCAGGGGAGTCTGGACACCAGCAACAAGCTGAAACAGAGACACACACTCCACAGAGTCCAGCAGAAGCAGCGTGCTGGCCTGCCAGGCCTGTTGGTGTCACATGAACAAAGCGAACCCCTCTCATATCCCCAACCCAGAACCCCCCAACCCCAGCCCTCCCTCACAGCCCCCACACCGGACTGGGATGACAGATGACCAGAGGGGACCAAACAGAGCAGATAATTTTATTTGTTTTCCCTTTGTTCCCCGTCTCTCAGATGCTGGTGTCATTCAGGATTTTTTGTGGAGGAGACACATCAGCACAGTGACGGATCCTGTCTGGTCCCATCAGCAGCACGGCGGCGCGTGCCCAGGGTAACGCGAGAGGACTGCCATTCCTGCAGGGAAGGATGCTCAGCAGGAGGTGTCAGCCCGGGAAACACAACCACGGCTTCTCTCCCATCAGTTTGGAAACTTTCAGGATGGGGGGAAGGCTGAGTATGAAGAGGTGTGCCAAGGACTTGCACTGAAGGCCTTGGAGCAGACTTCACACCCAGGCGTCATCATCTTATGTCTGCCAAGGGAAAAGGAATAAGTGTACTTCAAGTGGCTGTTTCCTACAGGATGTGCCCTGTGGGGTAAGGACTGGAACTTCTGAGCCCTCCTCCCACAAGCTGACACTTCCCACTGCACTCCCTCGTCACCTCTGTGTGCAGAGCTGCAGTCACAAATCATGGGGTTACTTAGGCTCTTGGAAAAAAAAAATGAAAGGATGCACATGTTTACAATGCTATTTCCTTAATTCTCAATAAAGGATCCTATTTGCTTCCTCCTCCATAAGTCACCTCTGGCTGAGCAGTGTGGGAGCAGGATGGAAGGGATGGTGTGAGTTAACACTCCAGTGCCCTCTAGCCAGCACAGCTTTGGCTGTAGCAGGAGGTCTCCACATCCTTTTGCTCCATCAGAGGACTTCAGATTCTCTGTGGTCATGTGGAGAAAAGCCTGGTGCAGTCTGGCCGTGCTGCTCTGCCTGCCAGGCACACAGGGATCTGAGGTGCAGAAAGGCTGAGCTATTCACCAGCTGAGGAGCACCAGCTCTCCAGACACCCAGCCACCAAACCATCCCAATCACCATGGGGTGTTCCCCACCCTGAAGATCTCAGCTAGAGCTGCATGTTTTTTTATATTTTATACAGCAGATGAGGGAAACTGCCTGCAAAAAAATCATCCCTGCATTTGTCTTAGTGTCAGAACCCAGGACATTCCTCTGGCTGCCCTGGAGGGCTCGAGCCCCTGGCAAAGGGCTCAGAGACCTTGGCACGGAGTCAAAAACACCTGTGCCTTTGATTTTAACCCATGGAGGAAATTACCAACTTTATGCGAAGATTTACAAGCCATGAGAGTTTGAGTAGAATGATAGTTAATTTGTCACAGGGTGAAAAATTAGAATTTTGGGGTTTTTAGAATGGGGGTTCAGAAGCCAAGATGGAGGGATTTGGGCATGTTCTGTCCTTCCTCTTTCTTCTTCTTGCCCTCCATCTTCTGGCTGATGGTGGCACTTTTGGATTGGTTTAAGGTAGGAACACTCTGTCTAACATAGGTGATAGGTACTGGAAAATTATTGTAAATAATGTACAGGTAGTTTTTAGTATAAAAAGCTAACACCATCCCAAGGGCGGTCAGTGTGCTAGACAGATCTCAGCAGGTCAGAAAGAGAATGTTATAGATAACAGAGAATAAACGACCTTGAAAACCACAGCTGAAGAATCCTGACTCTTTCAATCTCAGGGCTGGGAAAAAGAGACTTTTTAACACCTCAGGGTCATCTTGACCACAGAGACCCTGAGGTCTTAGTGGGAAAGTGTTGGAACTCAGCACATCCCTTTGGATGTCCAGAGTTGCCAAGGACCCTGTTGGGGGGCTCAGAGACCCTGGCACAGCCCAGAGCACCTGGGGATTTGATTTTGACCCTTGGAGCAAGTTACCAACTTTGTATGAGGACACGAAAGTCACAGAGGTTTGAACAGTGTAATAACAAAATGATCACAGGGTGAAAATGTAGATTTTAGGATTTTTGGTATGGGGGTTATGGGGACATGATGGAGGAACTTGGGCGTGTCCTGCCGTTTTCCTTCTTCTTCTTGTTCTCCGTTTTCTGCAGTGATGCTGGCACTTTGCGATTGGCTTAGAGTAGAAGTGCACTGTCTAACATAGGTGATAGGTATTGGGAATTAAGTGTAAATATGTTATATGTAGTTTGTAGTATAAAAGGACAACACTGCCTCAGGGGCGGTCAGAGTGCCTGTGGCTGCCTTGCTGAACAGATATCAGCTGGGCAGAAAGACAATTTTATAGATAAGAATTAATAAACAACCTCAAGACTGAAAAGTGAAGAGTCCCGACTCGTTCTTCAGTTGCACGGGCCGAAGCAGAGACATCCTGCACATCTCGGGGCAGCAATGAACAACAGCTACCCGAGAGGAAAGGAATCTGATCCTGGGCTCTTTCCCTGAGCAACAGAGCAGGAAGCACCAACACTGAGCGCACTTGTAGCACAATGCCACGTTCAGGCTCATCTGTGCAGCTCAGATGTAGCCAGGCCTTGTCTTTTGCCAGCAGGAGATGCCACGGCCTGGCTCTTCAGCACGTGGGAAGTGCTTGGAGGAGCTGCTGGTGAGCAGCAGGCTCAGAGGGATGAACCAGCAGAGGCATGCACAGAGCAGGTGATAATTTCTGTGCTGTGCAATTACAGCTGGGAAGGAGTAAACCTCTGGTGCACAAACCTGCCAACAGTTTACTGCCGACGAGGAAACAAAACCGACAGTTGACACTGGAACAGCTACTGATACCCTGTAATCATCTTAAAAATAGACTCTTTGCAAACCTGCTTGTTAGTAGTGAGAACATATGCTCTTTTTAAGAGTAGGGGGGGAGAGAAACCTTTCAGCATCTCCAAAGCTGAATCTGCATTAGGCAGAGCACGTGTTTGGTGAAGCTGAGGCTGGAAGCTTCCCAGAACCTGGTCCAGTACTGCTGGGTGACCAAGGCACACTGAGATCCTGCATTGCTACAGCACATTTTGCAGCATGAAGAACTCTTAGCCCTCTGAGCCCTGTTAGAAGGGCCAGTGCTTGCACAGCTATTGCAGGCAGCCAGCTTATTCCATCTTGCTGCACATATCTGCTCCCCAGGCTCCTGGTGCACAGCTTTTACTCAGGGTGAGTCCTCCCCATGGCTCCTTTTAACCACAGCCCCGACCAGGGTGAACATCATCTCTGAGCCAAGGCCTCTGGAGTCTTGTTCCAGCCTGGAGCATTGTCCATCATCACACAGAGCTGGATGGCAGCACAGCCCTGGCCCACAGAAAGTACCATGAGTGAGGACTTCCCAGGAAAGATAGCACTGCTCAGGACTAATCCAGGGTCCATCAAAATAGAGACTGGAGCCAGGATCTGATCTGTTCTAGGTTGTTTTTTTTCCTTGATTCCAGGTTGCTTTTGTTGGATCTCTTAGAAGACAGAGCGTGCACCCAGAAGACAGGCCTGGTTTGCTTCCTAACACGTTCAGCACAAAATTCACTCACCCACAAGTTTCTGTCCCCTCTGTGCTCAGCACAGCAGCACTATAGGAGAGAGAGGGACACGTTCCCTCAATAAGTGGATTTCATTTTGGTATGAGCCATTTAGAGATTATATCCACTTCAATTTGGGCAGGGATCCAAGGTTAACCTCCCTGCTCTTGTTAACAGAGCTTTGCTCTCAGAAAGGCCATCAGCTCAGTTTTACATCTTACTTGGGAAAGTCAGGGCAAAGTTACACTGGGCACTGAGTGATACCTCAGGTTTGAGCTTTTATATTTTTCAGATTCTGTGCTGCTTTAGTGTGTGGGTCTGGGCTTCATATGAGGGGATGGTGAGCTCTGTGCACAGAGCAGGGAGACAAAACAATTCCTGCTCCAGCTGGGGACCAAGGACAAATGATCCAAATCTCAGCACCAAGAGCACAAACAACGTGGGCTGGAGAGAGAAAAACAAGAAGGATGGGACTGCATGGGCTGAAGCTGGAATTGGACAATAAACTCCAATGTGCAAATGGAGCAGAACTTAAAAAAGTGAGAGACCCCGTGACAGGTCATGCATTTTGGGGCCATTTTGGTTCATCTTGGCTGTAGCCCTGGCTGGGCTCTTGTGCTGCCCAAGGTGGATCCATTGAGGCCTCCTAATAAATCCCTACTTTATTCTTTAGCTCTGTCCAGTCTCTGTTCTAGGTCAGCCTGCACAAGGCATCATGAGAGGAGAGGAAAGGCAGATCTTGTAACTGCTGGAGCTGAGAGCAGCTTCCAGGATTCCTGGGCACACATCCCTGGTCTCCTCTGTCTGCCACTCATGGCTACAGACATTGCAGGCTGTTATTGTACAGCCCTGAGGTCACCTTAGAAACTTTCCTGTGTCTCCACATGGCCAGGAAGGAAAATCTTTGCCAAAGAGGTACAACGCACAGCATGAAGGTGGCACCCTCCATCCAGGATCACAGCAGCACACACAGACACCTGATCCGTTGAAATTCACATTTATGCGAACATGGTTTCCCAGTTCCTGGAAATCACATCCATTTCTAGGGGGATGCTGCTCCCTCAGGGTCAGGTCAGCCAATGTACACTTTCCTGCCTTACAATCCCCTTGGGAATACTGCAGGATGTGCCTGCACACAACAGGAGCGACTGCAGAGTCCATCCTGAGGACCACCCTATCACAAAAATTATTCCAGCCACTAGCAGGCACAAGAGTCCACCTGCAAGTTATGGAAAGCTGCTCTTCAATAGTCTGCCTTCTCCAGACATCTTGCAACACTCCAAAAAGCAGAATAGGAACATGCTCTGGGTAACAAGAACCAGTCTTGGCTCCCAGAACTGCCACCCTGGAGGGGATCTGGCAGCTACCTTGCCATGGGGAGACTCATTGTTGGAAGCCTGGATGCTGAGAATTTTAGACTTTCTGTGTTAAAAGGCACAGACCCTCAAGAGAACACCACATTTTGACCTGAGGCTGTGGAGAAGGCTTCCAAAATTGAATGACAGACCTGAGATTACAGGTGTGTAGTTTGACTAGAAGTGTGCAATATCACAGGGTGGAAAACTTAAGAGTTTAAGGTTTTAGAATATAGTAATATATATAAAGCAAGATGGAGATTTTAGGGCCATGGCTGGTCCTTCTTCTCCATTAGTATTGGGTGGTATTGGATAAAATACCTTCTTCTCCATTGGTATTGGGTGGTATTGGATAAAATACCTTCTTCTCCATTGGTATTGGGTGGTACTGGATAAAATACCTTCTTCTCCATTGGTATTGGGTGGTATTTGGGTGTAATTGGATAAAAAAGTCCACATTGCGGGCATGGGTGGTTGGTTATTGGGCTAGAAGTAAAAATAATTTAGTTGTCATTTCTTAATTAGATAGCTTTTCTTAGAAGACCTTGTAGAGGTAGATACAGAACATCTTAGTGAAACACTGCAGAACTCATGGCCTGTAAGCCTGTGATGTAGATAACCCCAGCACCTGAGCAGGAAGGCAGCCCCTTCACCCAGGGCGAGGCTCCTAACAGCTCCCACCAGTCAATACCTCCAGCATGAATTATTAATCCCTGTGCCATCCAGCCTGGGAAGCTGACACATCCACACCAGCAGCAGGGAGAAAGCTTTTAGCAACACTCCCTTGTCAGCAAAACCGGGCTGAGCTCTTCCTGATGGCCCTGAGCTGAGCTGGGAGCAGCAGGAGGGACCCTGGTGCTGCTCCTGTTCCATCTCCAGCACGGAGCTGCTCCTGTTCCATCTCCACAGGAGCTGTGTATTCCACATGGCTGTGTACGACGGAGCTGCTCTGTATTCCATCACGGAGCTGCTTGTCCATCCCACACGGGATCTCATCACAGCTGCCCTGTCTTAAAGCTGTGTACCAGCGCCTGTAGTGCTCTGTTCCATCAGAGGTCTGTATCCCCAGCAGGCTCCTGTTATCTCCATATGGAGCGCCTTATCACATGAGGTCTGTATAAGTTTTCCAGCCCCGTGAGCTCAGCACATCCACCTGTCACGCGAGCCACTCGCTTGGAAAATTATTCTGCTGGAGCATCACCGAGGACACCTTGCCAGTGAAATATCAGACAACATCAGGCGGTGTTTACCTGCTCCAGTGCGGATACTACACATTTATTATTTACACTTTGCAGCGTGTTTTTGGATTTGTGTCAATAAGACTGAGGGTTATCAAGTGATCTGTTTGCAGTCAGTCAAAAGCTGCTGTGATTCCCAGGGAATTTCAGGACGGGGATTTGCCTTTTTGCATTGGCCTAATCCACAGCACAAGGTGGCACCATGGTGTTTTCCGAAAAATCCCTTCACCAGGATTTTTCTCCTGGGAAGCTAAGAAGCCTCAGAAAAAAATGAAAACAATAATTATCTGATTGCTTTGGAATGTGTTCTGGAGATTGTTTACCAACAGGTGCATGTTTGATTGGTTCATGTGAATTGTTTTTAATTAATGACCAATCACAGCCAGCTGTGTTGGACTCTGAGGAGTCAGTCATGAGCTTTCATTATCATTCTTATCAAGCCTTTTGATGTATCATTTCCTTTCTTTAGTATAGTTTTAGTATAGCATTCTTTTCATATAATATAAGATCATAAAATAATAAATCAGCCTTCTGAGAACATGGAGTCAAATTCTCATCTCTCACCTCGTCCTGGGGACCTTCAAATATCACAAGAAGAGGCTGAGGATCTGGGAGATGTTGGGATTTGTGGGACCTCAAACTGAGTTTGTGTCCCTTGCTTTGCCTGCTTCCTGCACAAGGGTTCTCCAATGGGAACCAATCCCAGGGGGAAAAAGGCTCCTGAAATGATGTAACAACAAAGCGTAGATCTTCTCCCTCAGTCCCAAGCATCTGAAGAGATGGTTGGGTGGATGCAGCTCATCCAGCCTGGAAAAACTTGGGAGAGACCAGCTGGGGACTCCCTACACACAGGGAACAGAGATGGGTCTGGAGAGTGTGTCGTGGCTGTCCCACCTGCAGGTGTCACCTCCTGTCCTAGCCAGTATTTTCTCCCGTCTTTTCTACTGTCTTTTGTCAGGGGTGGGGAAAACAATGAGAATTTCCAGCTCAGACATTGCACAAGTTCATTAGCCCCCTCACTAAGAGTTTCTTAACAATAAATTTAGAAGTATCTTCCATGGAACCTAAACATATTTTAAATATCTTCTTTTGAACTGCTTCTTGAAATCAAATTTTACACTGAAGCTAGATGGACAACTAAGCCATTCTCACATTTTTGATTACCAGGAGTGCCTTCATGGTTCTGGCTGAGAGACCAAAGCATCCAGCCACACATCCACACAAAGCCACCAGCTACTTTAGCAGCCATGATCTGCTGCAAATCCCATTTCCACAATGGGAAACATTTAGGATTTGGTTTCTGAAAAGCCCCTTTTTCATCACTTCTTGAGCTGGGCTAGTTGTGGTATTCAGCCCAGCAGAGATCTGAATTCTTGGCCTAGTAATGAGTGCCAAGGCAGTTGTTTTCATCTTATTCAGTCAACAAGAACATGGAAATCAATTTTTCCCAATCTCAGTTATGGCTAGAAATCCATTCCTTTTAGGCCAGCTACAGGATTAATCTATTGAATGGTTTGCAGGCATTTTGCTGACATACAAACATTTGAAGAATACATTATGCTTTCCCCCTCCTGCTATAGCATTAATGCTTTTTTCTTTTTTTTTTTTTTTTTTTTTCCTGTAAACATCTTTGTTCGGGAATCCACGAGACAGGATGTGGAAATGCGTGTCTGCCTTGCAAACAAGCCTGGTGTCTGCAAAGTTTCTGCACTGAAATCCTCAGAGCTTGACGGCTTCAGGAAAAGAGCAAAGAGGCCTCGTGCTGCACGAAGCAGGAGCTGAGCTGCCTCTCCACAGCCGGTGCTGAACAAAGGAGCAGCAAGTTTAAATGAAATAAATTACAGAAACTCCAGTTTCAGTGGAAGCCTCGGCCTAAAGAGCTGCCAGTCTAACAAGGAGTCTCCTCTGCTGGCTGCACAGCATCAGGATGGGAGTGTAAAAAGGCATCTCACAGCTACCCCTGCAGCAGTCTCGTGCAATTCTGTCACCCCAAAAAGGGGGTACTTGGCCACAGTTTGTTCTCTTCTCATAGGAAAAGCAGAATCTCATCTCTTTTGGCCCTTACTTGGGGCTCCAGGAAGTTTCTTGCCCTGTTCTCAGCAGGATTGCGAGACACTCTGCAAACTTCTGGAAGAGTTTGGCACACTTACTGACATAGCTTTTAATTTTTATTTTCATTTTCCCCTGTTTTACAGAAGCAAATTTCCTTATTTCATCAGCATAAGCAGGTCTTCCTTTCAACACTAGACCTTTTTCCAATTCCCAAAGACTTTCTGGGGATACATCACCCTCCATTCCAGTATCTGCACTTCCTCACAAGGATCTAAATTTCCACTTGTCCAATATCACAGCTTTTCCCCACCCAGACTTCAAATATCGGGATTGTTTGTAAAACTTTCCACAGGTGATGTATTTCAGGCCAAAGGCTAAGATTTGTTTTAAAATGTTCTTCACAAAATTTGATCTGGGCAGCAATATCGAAATGGTTTTGGAAGAACAGAGAAGGATAAAGCAATTATATCCCACACAGCAGGACAGCAGAAAGTGAGTGCATCCATCTCACCACAGCTGTCCTTTCTTCCTGCAGCAATCTGAACCCAACAGAGTGTGCAGGTCTATTTCCCACTGCTGGGGAGGGCAGAACAGGTATTTCTGAGTCAGAAAATACTCCCTGTACTATAATGTGTTTGTCTGACCAGAAGGGACATATCTAGCTATGAGGATATGATAGCCCTGCTTGCTTACCCACAAAAAAACCCACTGTTCCAGGGAGGGAGCAGAGCTGCTCCACAGCTGTCCCCACACCTGGGCACCCCAGAGATGCAGGCAGCAGTGAAGACCTCAGCATGTTTACAGGACAGCTCTCAAAATGCCCCAGACACAACCTGGGAATGAGAGCAGAACAACAGCACCAACCACACAGCAGCCATTCCTGTGAGCTCCAAACTTTGGAGCCTATCCACACTCCAAAATACTCAAAAATCCAAAATATTCTGTGGACACTTACCTTACTGCCTAAATAGCACTACATTCACCTGGAGCTTCACTAAGATCTACCCTAAAGAGCTCTCCAGCTGCCCATGAAATAGTTGTTTGTACCTATCACAAAATCATGGTGCTCTCTTTCCTCCAGTTGATATTTTCCTTCTGTTTCTGTATCATTTACTTGCTGGGCTGCGGCTAAAACAATATATTATGAACATACATGCAATATATATATAATTTTTATTATATATAATATATGTTATATATTTATATGTATTTTTATATATGTAAATAGATTTTTATATATTTATATATGTGAATATATTTTTATATATTTTTATATGTATGTGTATATATATGCATGTATATATATAATATATTTCTATATATTTTATATAATATTTATATATTATAAATATATATTTATATATGATGTATTATTAATATATATATTTATTTATATTTATATATTTATATGTGTGTATATATATATACACACATATATATACATACATACATACATATATATATATATATATATATTGAAGCTAGGAGCAAGTCTCCAAAAATGGATTTATCTCAACAGCTCCCAGCACTTGCAGCAGCTCATTTACTCTGGAGCCCTCTGCATGGTCTCCAGCTGCCACCAGCATGACTTAGTCAACAGGTGAGTCCCTCTAAACAGCACAAGATAGGTCGGTTCTGACTATTTCTTGCAAGATTTTGCTGCCTGTAGCAGGATGTGGTCCCCAGTCATGGGCAGGAAGGCACCTACACCATTCTGGGAAGCAATTCCTGCTGTAGGGAGAGCATTGTGCCCTGCCTGGAGCGGAGCAGGGGGTGCTCAAGGACTCCTTTGTGCTGCCCCACAGCACCACTGGAGAGCTTCCATCAGGTTCTCTCATCTTGCCAGGGTATCCAAGACAGATCCATAGTAACTGAATAATCAATTAATCCTCCTGTAGAGCTCCATTTACATAATGAAAACGCAGCCTCCCAATATACCACTATTTTTCAGTTGTCTAGACCAATATATCTGTCCTGTACTTGGAGGGGGGAGACCTAACACAGCTTCTATTAGGGGTGGCAGAGTTCCAGCTGCCACATCACGTGGTGGCAATAAAACTTCCATTGATTTCATGTAAGCATTTAACCCTAGCAGAGCTCACATTCCTTCAACAGCCCACAGCGGGCTCGGGGTCCAGCAAGGCACATTGAATTACAGTTGCACCTCACATGGAGCCTGGGGAATCTCTCCTCTTCCTCTCCCAGCTACCCAGAGAGGCAGAGAGCAGACAGGCTTTGCTGCACATGCTGAAATACGGCAACAGGTTTGGATTTCTCAGCTCGATACCTGCAGCTTATCTCAGGCCACAGAGATTACAGAAATTCCAGTTGCAGTGGAAGCCTGGACCTAAAGAGCTGCCAGTCTTACAATTAGTCTCTTCTGCTGGCTCCACAGCATCAGGATGGGAGTGTAAAAAGCCATCTCAGGTCTCACCCTTCAGCTCTCAACGAGACACAAATCAGCTGCAATTCCAGATCCAGCTTGTTTAGCAAACAAGGACCTGGGGCTGAGGTCTGTCCTCAAAAATCTGCTCCCAGACTGAAGACTGGGACCAGTGGTGCTGAATAAACCCCTTTCTCCACTTCACACAGCACTGGCAAAGCACAAGGCAGTAGCCAGCAGAGGCTCTAGAGCTGAATTAAAGCTCTTCCTCTTCCCTCATCTTTCACCAGCAAATAGAATGTGAAGAGCAAACAACCAGTGCCTCACAGGAGAGCCCCTTGGCTGGTCCTGGCTGCAGAGGGGCCATCAGCACAGGAGGCTGAGGTTCAGCTGCAGCCCTGGTCCTGCCACAGCCTTCTGCAGGTCAACAGGCAAAGCATTTTGCACTGAACTCCAAACCCACACAGTCAGTGCAAGGCTCTCTGCTAACCTCAGAGCAGATGGAAAGAGAACAGAATGTCTGGGCAGTGCTGCCAACAGCACTGCTGGGCCGCTGGAGATAAGGAGACACAGCTGGCAGCACCTTGGTGCTTCCTGGAACAAACTGAGCACATCTCTGCTCTAGGCCAGGTGAGCTCTAGGCCTGTTTGCTCTCTTTGTCCCTTGAGGAGCCCTGTCCCACCTGACTTTCACCATCCCTCCTGCTCTTCAAAATGTGAATTCCAAGTTTTGCTGTAAAAGGTCCCTCTCTGAGCTCCTAAAGGGGATCAAAGTGCAGACTGTGATTTCCAGGGCTAGCTCTCTGTATCCTCAGCACAGAGGAGATCACTAGGAACTATATCACAGCACTGAGAGAAGAGCAGGAATTCCCTGCTTCTGGGGCATCCCAAAGCTTCAACCATGAAGAGAGCCCTGGACTGCCATGATCTTGTTCTACTCACACAGGAGCACCAAGTTTTCCACTTGTCAGGGGCACAGCACTGCCCAAGGATGACAGAAAGCAACTCATTCAGCCTTGGCAGCCCTGTGTGTGCCAGGCACAACTTTTGGCACATTCTCCAAAGCCTGGGATGCCAATACCTTCCTAGACAGCAGCAATGCTTCTCTGTGCCTCTGTCAAGGCTTTGCCCCTCTGCCCTCCTGCGGCATTCACATTCTCTGGAAAAATTCCTTCGCCCAGGGTTTTTCTCCTGGGAAGCTGAAAGGCAGAAAGAGAGCCTCGGAGAAAAGGAAAACAATTCTTACCTCATTTGCTTCTCCTGTGTTGTGCTCATGTCGAATGTGTTTGGGGATTGTTTACCCACAGGTGATTGTATCATTGGATTCTGCTGTGAGTTGTTTTCACTCTGGCCAATCGGGGCCAAGTTGTGTTGGGACTCTGGAAAGAGTCATGAGTTTCATTATTATCTTTTTAGCATTCAGTATCTTTTCTGTATTCTTTAGTATGGTATAGTATAGTATAGTATAGTATAGTATAGTATAGTATAGTATAGTATTCTTTTAATATAATATAGTATAGTATATAATATATAGTATAGTATAGTATATAATAATATAGTATCATAAAGTAATAAATTAGCCTTCTGAGAACATGGAGTCAGATGCATCATTCTCTCGCCTCGTCGGGGTAGCCTGCATTTACAACACCCTACATCTCTGGGGACCTTGGCAAGCACAAATGCAGCTCCTCTCGGAGGGGCTGCCGGGCACAACAACTTTTCACAGGTCTGGAGCTCTGGAGAAGAGCCTACATCTGGTGTGACACCATGGTCAGAGTCATCCCCGCTCCCAAAGGACAGCCAGAGCCAAGCTCAAATTCCCAGCACCAGGAGCATGTTCCACACTTCCCAAACATCAGAGCCCATGGTTTCAGGGGTGTTTGGGAATGAGCCGAGGCTGCCTCTGCATGTGTGTGTCAGAGGACAGGCATGCAGCCCGGCTGGAAGCTCCAAGGAGAACCATCTGCCTCCCATCGCTACGAGTTCTCCCTCCCTGTCGCCGTGGCTACTGCACGCTGTGCCCGGCTCCTCAGCGTGCTCCAGAGCCACCTCCTGGCCGAACGGATGACAGTCCTGGAGAACGGCAAGAATGCAAAATAAATTAAAGAATTCCCTAATGAATCCACCCTCCAAATCCCAGCCGCCATGCCCTCCACATCACATCCCAGCACCGCTCCAAACAGAGGTACTACCCTGCTCCCCTTCCTAACCGCGGCCCCAAATCCAGTACAGGGCTGGGATTGTACTCTTGGGGACACTTTGACCTGCCTCCCTTGCCACCCTGGCTCCAGGGCTGGCATGCCTGGCGCTTCCTGTGCTCACCCCAGATGTCCCAGACACGGGTGTGGTATTTTTGGGGTCCCCCGTCGAAAGGAGGAATTATGAATCCGACTCCATGTTCTTAGAAGGCTAATTTATTATATTATGATCTATCATATATTAAAGAATGTTATAATCAAACTATACTAAACGATACTAAAGAATACAGAAAGGATACAGACAGAAAGCTAGAAAGGTACTAATGAAAACTCGTGAATTCTCTGCTCCAGAGTCCAACACAGCCTGGCTGTCTTTGGCCATTAAGTCAAAACAATTCACATGAAACCAATCAAACATGCACCTGTTGGTAAACAATGTCCAAACCACATTCCAAAGCAGCAAAACACAGGAGCAGCAATCAGATAATTATTGTTTTCATTTTTCTCTGAGGCTTCTCAGCTTCCCAGGAGAAGAAATCCTGGCGAGGGGATTTTTCCAGAAAATATGACAGTGACACATGGGTGAAGTAAAACACTGAAACAGAAGCTGAACACCTGCACTGAGGCACAGAAATGTTGGCACTCTCCTTACCCCATCACTCCCCCTCTTTGTGTCCCACTTGCACTTGGCTTGTGGGCAGCAGAAACCCACCTTGCTCTCCCCAGCTGAAAATATTATTCTGTTTCAGCCACTTCTGTCTACACCAGGGTTCTTCCTTCTCTGCAGAAGGTCTGTGCCATTCCTTTTCCAAGCTCAAGTCACACTGGGACAGCCAGGAAGGATCACAGGACTACACACCTGTTACTTGGCCCAGCAGTACAGAAAAAGGAACTTTTCTCCCAGTCCACAGCGAGGCCAAACCCTGCTGTTTGGTTAGGTTTGTTTTCCAGTCAGGCTCTACAAAACACCCAGGCAGCTGAGCCGCCTTGGGGAGAGCAAGATTCAGTTCATGTGGCCAAGTGTCCTTCCCCAGTGCTGGCAAAGGCAGGTAAGAGTGTTCCCCTCCTCTCTGCTGACAGAAAATGCCCTTCACAGTGGATGCAGATTTGCACAACCAAGGGGGCATTACCCAGCTCTGTAGACAGAAGCCAGTTAGTTACAGCACAGATTCCAACTCCAAACCAAGGTTGTGCACTCAAAAACGGCTGATAAAACATCAGATTGAACCTTATAAAAAGGTTTTCCCTCTGTAAAGGTGCTAATATCAGGTAAAGGAAGGGTTACAGCAATTTATAGTGATCTCTAACCTGGGTTTCTTTCCTCTCAACCTTCTTGCTGCCATTTCCAGCTCATCCAGCACAATACACAATACCCCAAAGGTGAGACCAAACTGAGGTGGCAACCACAGAGACCCAAGAGGTCTGGTGAGAGGAAACCATCGCAGCTACAACCCACAGCAGAGACACCCACCTTCACACAGGTATAAAAAAAGCACCAGGCAAGCAGGAATGCCACTGGAATCCTTAGGATGTAAAATCCCTTCCCGTGTTGCAGCATGCTGACCTGACAAGACACCATCAGAATTTTAAACAGCGCATCCGAGCGCTGGAACCTCGAAATCAGCGAGGAGCAGGCAGGAGAGGTAATTACCCACGGCCTCCTGCCAGAGCTGACAGAAAGCAGGAGATCCTGGCCTCATTAGGGGCTCTCCTGGAGGCTGCAGCTGCTCCTCTCCACGGTCAGACCTGAGTCACGGTGTGTGGGAAGAGAGAAGAACCCTCCCAAGGTGGCCACGGGGTCCATCAGCCACTGCACAACCACTGCCATGCCCGTGTTTGAAGCCAGACATGAAGATGGCTGATTCTTCACTGTGGTTCATCATTTCTGATGGGGGAAGGGGCATTTTCCTGAGTCAACGTGTGCTTCAGAGCGGACAGAAGTTGTTGCCTTTTTCCCCAAGCTGGAAATGAAACTTGGGATAATTTTAGCAAGGAGGTAATGTAAAAGGGGATCCTTATTTGAAGGCAGTTGTGGAAAGATGTCCACAAAAACCCACCTTCTCCAGGGGTGAATACAGTTTTACAGGTTTTATGAAATTAGTGAGGAGGCAATGTAAAAGGGGATCTTTATTTGAAGGCAGTTATGGAAAGTTGTCCACAAAGCATGCCCCCTCCAGGGGTGAATACAGTTTTACAGGTTTTATGAAATTAGCAGAGTTGATAAAAGGACAATTCCTCCCCTCAGGCCAATCCCCTTCTCTGGAACCCCCCCTTCAGTACTAATCCACGAAAATGTATCTCAAAGAGTTGTTCTCAACCTTGGTTCCCAGCAAGAGCCAAGACAGCACAGGAGCCTTGCATCCCCAGGGCTTGGAGCTCTGGAATTTGTTTTGTCTTTCTGCTCAAGGAAAGGCCACAGAAAAGCACTGGGAAAATGGGTCACTAATACAATAGGCTACGGAGCTACAAATGTATAGAATACAGAAGAATACAGAGAACACGTAAAGAAAAAAAGGCAAAACCCAAATGGCATCACAGTGACGGAGCAAACTCTCACTCCTTTCCTCTTTCTCATTGATGGCCGCAAGAGAAAAACTGGGATTCCACAGTACCAATTTCTGCAGCAGTGGGAAAGACATTTTGCTCCAAGAGAGGTGCCACTCCTGAAACTCCAGAGCCTCCTGGCAGCTTCTCCATGCTCCCCAAACACTGCCTACACAGAGCAGGGTCTCCCTGCGGACCCCAGATCCCCATCCCATGGCCCAGGACGGCCTGCCTGATGAGGAAAGGGATTTGCAACAGCACAGACACAGCATAAGACAACTTATGGGGTCTCCTCCATGCCCTTCTCTAATGGCCTCTCCTGGCAGTGACCCTTGCTGACCTGACAGTCTCAGGGGACAGGAGAGTAATTCCAGCTCCATTCTCCCGAGCTGCTGCTGCCCATCTTCCCAGCCACGAGTGCACAGGGAGGCTGGGGAACCCCCATGAGGGATTGCTGTCCGAAGGAGGCTGAGCCACCAAGCCTGTCTGATGGAGAAACTGCTGGCTGGACATGAACTACAGACCCAGACAGCAAAAGGTGACTTTTGCATCCTCCTCAGCCTCTTCCCAGCAAAGGCCTGGCCCAGGGAAGCAAATGTCCAGAATAGCAAAGGAGGGGGCAAAACACATCAATGACCAAGTGCTGCATGGGTTGAGAAAAACCCTGTGCCCATCTACTCCAGGAGAGGGGACATGAAGCATGTGAAGCCCTTTGAACACTAAAACAGAGGTACAGTGTGGGATTTTTGGGGTCCCCTGCCGTGGGGAGGAAAGATGTTCTTAGAAGGCTAATTTATTATTATATTATATTATATTATATTATATTATATTATATTATATTATATTATATTATATTATATTATATTATATTATATTATATTATATTATATTATATTATATTATATTATATTATATTATATATTATATTATATTATATATTATATTGCATTATATTGCATTATATTATATTGCATTATATTGCATTATATTATATTGCATTATATATATACTAAAGAATAGAGAAAGGATACTTACAGATTTAACAAGACACTAATGAAAACTCGTGACCCCTTCCAGAGTCCTGACACAGCCTGACCGTGATTGGTCATTAAGTCAAAACAATTCACATGTTGGATAAACAATTTCCAACCACTTTCCAAAGCAGCAAAACACAGGAGAAGCAAATGAGATAATTATTGTTTGCATTTTTCTCTGAGGTTTCTCAGCTTCCCAGGAGAGGAATCCTGGGCAAAGAGGATTTTCAGAAAATGTGATGGTGACAGTACAGCAGTGACGGAGAACCTGCAACGCCTGATTTCCTGGCTGGTGGCCCAGGCTGAGCCACAACAGAGTGACCAGTGTGGGACACAGCACACCTCTCTCAGAGAAGTGATGCTGCACAGCTGTGACAGCTCTAGTGCACCCCATGAAGGCAGGAATTAGTATCTTTGCCTCTAAAATGTCCATTATTAACCAGCAGCTTCATTTGGGAAAATAGAGCCCTGACAAAACCAAAAGCTGCAGCATCAGTTGTTGTCTGCCTAGCACAGCAAGCAAACCTGGGCTCAGAGTGCTGGCACTGCCTTGGATCCTGGGAGTCCAGGGCAGAGGAGAGATGTGTCAGGCTGTTCCCTCCCCACTCCCAAGGAAAAGGACAGGAGGAAAATGTGTATGAATCAAAAGGGTAATGTTGGCACATTACAGGCAGCAAGTTTAATGACACCTAATCATAATGCTACAGAATTTTGGAAGGGATATAAACCCTTGGGCTTCCAATGACCTTTGAAAAACAAAGAAGAATGGGAATAAATCCCCCCTGCAGCTGCCTGCTCTTCAGTTTCCTCCACCTTCCACTAAACCACACAGGGCTGGAGCCATCACAAACACCAGCCTGACTCAAACAGATCTTGGTGCAGCTCCCGCCATCCCTTCACACCTAAACAATAAATGCAGCAAACCATTTCCTTCCTGACAGGCCTTTACTCAGCTGAAAGCCATTTTCTGCCACCTCTCCTCTTCCCAATTCTTTACCTTGGCTTTTGTTTTCAATCCCAGCCAGGTTCTTTGGGCAGCTTGGAGTTTGAGCTCCAGGTAGGGCGCCGTGAGCAGTAACAGATTTCCCACGGAGCCCAAGGGAATGGGATCACACTCCAAAAGCCTCCAAGAAAGCCTCATATTTCTCTCCACCACATATCCCACGAGGATTTGTTAACACAGGCAGCTCCTGTGCCATCCTGCTCGAGGCTGTGCTCGAGGAGCCTTAAAACGGAGCATAAACTCCTGCCTCCTCCTAAAGGGATCGCTGGGAAATTTCACACAGGGTTAGTTTTAATGCTTTAAATATTCTGTGAGCTTTGTGTTCAATTTCTCATCATAAAGTTTTAATGGGAACTCCTGGAAATTGCCAGCTCTTCTGATGCATCTTCAGACAGGAAACTGTCTGTCTCTGCAAAACTTGGTGAGGTGCATCCTGGTTATATTTATCTGTCGACAGTTTTTAGTTTTAAAAAAAGAAAGCACATCAGATATGCAAGGCTTAGCAACATTTTTAACGAGGATGTGTCAACATTCGTCCCACACTTGCAAGCCTGATAGCCTAAATCCTTGGTGGAGGATTATATATATTTGATAAAGGTGATTTTATAGTTGTCTCCAGCAATGGGAGACAGGGAGCTGAGGAGATCCAGGCTCAGCTCTGAGCTGCCACAAGTTCAAACCCACTCCCTCACAGGTCACTCAGTTCCCTCTCTCTCTGCTATAAAACTCTTGGAAACACCAGGGAACAAAAAACTTGGTGGAAAAAGCTCACTGCTGTGCTCCCTAACAAGCTCCCAAAAGTAAATCCATCTCCTCTCCCCTGAGACCAAGGCATTGCCAGCATGAGCAGAGCCATGGGAGGAGGATCTCTAAGAGGCAATGGGCAGCTTTTCTTAGCCCAGTCTTACTGTTCAGGGCTGGATCTGTGCACAAAATACAGGCCTAAACAGTCAGGGCCTTCAGATAAAAGCTGAGGAAAGGAATTTTAAGAATTAGGGAAAAAAAAAAAAAAAAGGAAGTGGGAAATGGAGGTAAAGGGAATACCAAGAAACTTAATTTGGTCAGGGAAGAAAGGTAACAGTGGTTTTCCAACCAATAGGCAGAGGGAATAACAAGAAACTTAATTTGGTCAGGGAGGAAAGGTAACTGTGGTTTTCCAACCAATCAGCTCACCATGAGTGTCAAGTGTGCAGATCATGAAAAAAAAAAAGTTCTTCACAATATAGGATGAATTTTGTAAAACAGAAACAGAAGTGATGATTCCTGCCCTGAGAGGGGATTTCTGAGCCCTTGCACATTACTCTCTGGATTTGACCCTACCTCTCACATGCTAAAGGACAGTACCTCTGCTCTACCTGCTCAGTGTGCACAGGATCCCTCTTCCAGCAGCCTCTGCCCCCAGGGAACACCACAGCTCCCAGCAGAGGCCACTGAGCTGGAGAGATCAGAGAGCCACAGAGTCCCAGCCTGGCCTGGCTTGGAAGGGACCTCAGAGATAATTTAATTATTTCTGATGGACAGGGACACCTTCCTCTAGAGCAGGCTGCTCAGAGGCCCATCCAGCACGGCCCTAAACACTTCCAGGGATGAGGCAATCACATTTCTCTGGGCAACAACAGCTCTGCATGGCTCTTCCCTGGGCAGGAGCATCACAGGGGCACAGCTGGACTGCAGCATCACTCCTCACCTTGTCCCCACCAGCCCAGCAGCTGGGCAGGGAGATTTTCTGACCCTAGCGTCAATCTTCCCCCCCAAATTAGGCATTCTTTAGCTGCCTGGGCAGCAGATTGGGGGCCACTTCACCCTGCATCCCTGGACCACCTCCAGCCCCGGCAGCAGGGGCTGCATTTCCCCTTCTCCATCCCTCTCTTCTCCACAAACACTTTATGCAAATGCAATCTCTCCCTGCTGGCTCCCGCTGTGCTGCAGAGGGCTGGGAGGGGAGGAGAGGGGAAGGGCTGGGGAGGAGGGGGAAGAGGATGGAGCCTTGCTCGCTATCAGCTGCTCAGAAGAGCAGAGCAGAGACAAGATTGATGATGCTCTCTGGATATAAGATCTCCTCCTTGTGAAAGGCTGCTTATGAGGCCTGATAGACTTGTCATCTCTTAATAAACATCGCTGATATGTCGGTGAGGAGAAAGCGGAGGCGAGGGGAGGACACACAGAGAAGCTGCTGACAATTTACTCACAACGCTGCTGCTCCCCTTTTGCCTCGGCCTCCACCTGCAATTCCCAGGGCCTCTTCCCAGGGGGAACATTCCCAGTCCAGCCTCAGCAGTGCCTGCTATCCCAGCAGAGCCCAGGAGCAGGCTGGAGCCAGCATCTGGGCATTCCCAGGGAATAAAACAATCCCCTTCCCCATGAGCCTGGGGCACACTCCTGGTCCTAAAGCACAAAGCCATAAGGGTTTTCAAACAACTTTCACAGGAGTTACAAGAGCAGATCCCAGTGGGACAGAGTGCAAGGGAGGCATTTCATCAGCACCTTGCAGAGTTCAAAGCTGTTTCACTGCTGCTGTGCTCCTTCTCCAAACTGCTCTCCTAATGTAAGTGGCTCTGCTCTTGCCCACACGGCTGTAAATCAGAGGGACTTGCTCAGGAAACAAATCCCTTGCTTTTATTTAACCTCTGTAAAGCAGCAAGGAAAATTTTAGTGCCTCAGGAGGGCATTTGTTCCTACCCTGTTCCAGTCACAGGTAGGAAGTGTGGTGTCATCACCAGGAGCTTGTTTGGATACAAAAATCCCACATGAGGCACTGGGTTTTGTGTGACTACAGCCACATTTCCCCTGCATATCTGGCTCTGTTTGTATTTAATCAAGCTGTGCATGGTTAAAAATCCTCCAGAGCATTAGCAGGTGCTTAGTGGTGCTGTGTAAGTGCAGAGCTAAGGAATAACGTGCTGTAAGCACAGCTAACATAAGTGTTCATGGCTCCCTGTGGGGCTGAGCGTGGCTGCAAAGCAGCTTATCCACCCCGGGCTTGCAGATGCCCAGAGAGGTTCCTACAGCCAGGCAGGGGATGCCTCTGGTCCCTCCGAGGTTTTTGCTCCTCCCTGTCCTTCCTAAAGCCCGCCCCAGCACATTAATGCTTCACAATGTGCTTCACCCCACGCTGTTCCTGTGTAAAACAGCACCATGCAGCGATTTCTTCCTGTTTTACACAATTTCAGTCATCACTTTATCAGCATGGAATAGTTTGGGTTGGAAGGGACCTGCAAAGGCCACCCAGTCCAACCTCCCTGCAATGAACAGGGACAGCCTGAGCTTGAACTCTTTCAGGGATGAGGCATCCACCACCTCTCTGGACAGCCTGTGCCAGGGTTTTATCACCTGTGGCATTCACGTTTTCTGAAAAATCCCTTCACCCAGGGTTTTTCTCCTGGGAAGCTGAGAAGCCTCAGAGAAAAGGAAAACAATTCTTATCTCATTTGCTTCTCCTGTGTTGTGCTCATGTGGAATGTGTCTGGGGATTGTTTACCCACAGGTGATTGTTTCATTGGATTCTGCTGTGAGTTGTTTTGACTCTTTGGCCAATCAGGGCCAAGCTGTGTCAAGACTCTGGAAAGAGTCCCAAGTTTTCATTATTATCTTTTTAGCCTTCTGTAAGTATCCTTTCTGTATTCTTTAGTATAGTTTAGTATAGTATTCTTTAATATAATACAGTATCATAAAGTAACAAATTAGACTTCTGAGAACATGGAGTCAGATTCATCATTCCTGCCTTCATCAGGACATTTCCCAGCAAATACAATAACCACCCTCATTGTAAAAAAAAATTCTTCTAAAACAACATCATGAACAACTTCTGAGACAAACTCATTGAGCTACAAGGACTTGCCATATCTGCAGCACCAATACTAATACTGTTAGCAAAGTAAGTCCTTTCAGGGCTTGAATTAATTTCTGTTCAGAACTCAGTCTATTTTTCACCATGGCACCTGTGTTTGCAGAAACCCCAAGCTGGTTGCATCTCTTTCCTCAAAAAACTTAATACAGAAGCAGATTTTTGAGGGTTGGATCCAGCATTTGTAAACTAAATGAGCACAGGAGTGAGTACCTGCCAGAGGAAACAAATCTATTTCTCCCTGTTTTGCACATGACCTTTCCACCACACCTCCCAGGAGGGAGATGTCAGGCCTCCCTGCTCCCCAGAATTAGTGACCCACAAGGAATGAGTTTCTCAGGGCTGGAGCCCACAGCTCAGAGCAGACCAGGACAGCCTCAATTTGATTAAGAAGGAAAACAACCTCCACTGCAAAAGGTGAAAGTGCAGAGCTGGCATTTCCTGCCCTCGGCAGCCCATAACAAACCAGTGTTCCCAGTGTCACCTTCTCAGTCAAAAGGGCATTTAGCACTTGAAACCCTCCTCCTCTGCTTCCTAAAAAAAACCCCAGAGGGGTTATTTGCAATATCCAGCTCTCAGGCTGGTATTCAGCATTGGAGTGGGGTCACTCTCACAAGCTGGAGTGTCCCTGCCTGCCTGCAGGAACATCAAGTCTTGCTCAGTTCTTGGACAGCCAGCACACCATTCCCACCTCTGATACACACTGAGACTCTCTAGCTCATGTTTTTAATAAAATTCCAGCTGATTTTGCAGCTACTGCATGCACACAAACATCTCTTACTGGCCTGGCACCTCAGGCCAGATCCATGAAATAGCAGTTCCACAGCACTTTCAAACAGATAAAATTTCAGGTGCCTAATGCAATATTCCTAACTTCTCCTTATTTCGTCTTTTTAAATTATTTCAGGAGCTTTTTTTACCCAGCTTCAGCTGCTGCTGGCAGGTGAACACATGAGAATCATCCTAACTGTGCTAAAAGATAAATATAAGTTTCTAACCTCTGTGGCTGCAAACTCCTGGAAACCATCAACAAATGAAAAGTCTCCCGTTGAATTTTCCTTAAATTTCACTCCCCCAATGGCCCTTCTCCTCAGCTTAGGACTCAGAGCTCAGCTGCAGTTTCAGATTCATTTACACATTCTTGCTTCGTTGGGATTTTTCATTGCACTGGAAAAGTGATTTTTAATTCTAAACCCCTGCAAAATCACATGCACTTTGTAGCCTTTTCTGCTATTTCATCTCCAAAAAAAACCACTAAAAATAGAGGGTAAGAGGTTTTCACAAACACTAAAGGAAAAAAAAAAAGCTTTGCTGAGGCTGTAGACAATAAAGAACCAATTAACTACCTCATCCAAGAAACTGAATTGCTGGCCATTAAAAAAAGATAGCACCAATCTAAACTCTGCCACAGTGATTAGAAACTTAAGGTACAGTATATACATTTTCTGCTCAGCACTTAACCTAATGGTTATAATGAGGATATCTAAGTGACTGAGGATATTATTTGGTCAGAGGGTCACCACAGAGCCAGAGAGAAAAAGCATAACTAGAAAATATGGGGGTATTTTCACATCATGTTGTACAAGTTGTCTTCCAATACAAATAGAGGCACAGAAGAAAAAAAAACCAATTGCTACACCATTTACAAATTCTTCACATTACTATACATTTAAATAAACAACAAAAATATAGTGGTAAAAAACAGGATTCATGAGTGATGAAGAGTGGGAGTATAAAACTTGATATTTGGGAAGACTACTTAAAAAAAAAAAAAAGAGAAAAGTATATCTGAATGTAAGCTAGAAAAAGAACCCCCAAAGGGGAGGAGGAATTATTCACATTTCACATTGAGGAACTGTTTGCAATCTTCCAGCTCTGCACCTGCAGAGTTTTGTGCCTGGAGGACATACAGACCTTTCCTTCCAGGGGCATCACTGTGGATATTTGAATAAAAAAAATCCAGGGGGAGGGAAGGAGGCAGGAAAGCAAGAAAGAGAAAGAAGAGAAAGAGAAAGAGAAAGAGAAAGAGAAAGAGAAAGAGAAAGAGAAAGAGAAAGAGAAAGAGAAAGAGAAAGAGAAAGAGAAAGAGAAAGAGAAAGAGAAAGAGAAAGAGAAAGAAGAGAAAGAGAAAGAGAAAGAGAAAGAGAAAGAGAAAGAGAAAGAGAAAGAGAAAGAGAAAGAGAAAGAGAAAGAGAAAGAGAAAGAGAAAGAGAAAGAGAAAGAGAAAGAGAGAGAGAAAGAGAAAGAAAAGAGAAAGAGAAAGAGAAAGAGAAAAGAGAAAGAGAAAGAGAGAAGAGAAAGAGAAAGAGAAAGAGAAAGAGAAAGAGAAAGAGAAAGAGAAAGAGAAAGAGAAAGAGAAAGAGAAAGAGAAAGAGGAGAAGAGAAAGAGAAAGAGAAAGAGAAAGAGAAAGAGAAAGAGAAAGAGAAAGAGAAAGAGAAAGAGAAAGAGAAAGAGAAAAGAGAAAGAGAAAGAGAAAGAGAAAGAGAAAGAAGAGAAAGAGAAAGAGAGAAAAGGAAAGAGAGAGAAAGAGAAACAGAGAGGGAGAAAGAGAGAAAAGGAAAGAGAGCGAAAGAGAAACAGAGAGAGTGAAAGAAAGAAAGAGAGAGAGAGAAAGAGAGAGAGAAAGAGAGAAAAGGAAAGAAAGAGAGAGAGAGGAGAGAAAAAAGTAAAAGGAAAGAAGAGAGAAGAGAGAAGAGAAGAGAAGAGAAGAGAGGAGAGGAGAGGAGAGGAGAGGAGAGGAGAGGAGAGGAGAGGAGAGGAGAGGAGAGGAGAGGAGAGGAGAGGAGAGGAGAGGAGAGGAGAGGAGAGGAGAGGAGAGAAGAGAAGAGAAGAGAAGAGAAGAGAAGAGAAGAGAAGAGAAGAGAAGAGAAGAGAAGAGAAGAGAAGAGAAGAGAAGAGAAGAGAAGAGAAGAGAAGAGAAGAGAAGAGAAGAGAAGAGAAGAGAAGAGAAGAGAAGAGAAGAGAAGAGAAGAGAAGAGAAGAGAAGAGAAGAGAAGAGAAGAGAAGAGAAAAAAGAAAAGAAAAGAAAAAAGAAAAGAAAGAAGAAATTGAAGAAAAGAACAGCTTGGGGGGGACATATTTCTCCAGCACAACCCTCCTTTAACAGCAAAACTCTCAGAAATACAGGACTGGAGCCCTTTGAAAGCTGCCTCCAGCTTGCAGCAGCAAAGATTAAAACCCCAGCAGTTCCCATCCATAACTCTCCCCGTTTGGCAGGGGCATCACAGCACTGCAAACACGGAGACAAACAGAAGGTGTCAGCTTAGTAATTTCCCAGCTCTGCAGTGAGCAGCATGGAAAATACGTGAACCTCTATTTCATCCTCCACATCATAGCCTGATAATATTCCAATAATAGCCAAACTCAGATCTCCAGCAAGACAGAATTCAAGTATTTCCTCCCTGTGAGGTGGGGAGGGCCTAGCACAGGGTGCCCAGAGAAGCTGTGGCTGCCACATCCCTGGAAGTGCACAGAACCAGGTTGGATGGGGCTTGGAGCACCCTGGGATAGTGGAAGGTGTCCCTGCCCATGGCAGGGGTGTGGAACAAGGTAATATTGAAGTTCCCTCCCAGCCCAAATCATTGTATGAACTAAGCTGTTGTAGTTTTTGAAAGACAGGGATAGGAATGTAATGCAAGAAGTGTTTTAGAATACATATTAAAACACCAAGTGGAGGGTGGAACAAAGCTAATGAACTCAAAAGAAGACATCTGAACAAGTAGTTCATTACCCAGATTCCTGCATGCTCAGAAATCATAGATCATTTGCTTTCACCTAAATGTCCATTATCTCTGGTTTGTTTGGGTTGATTTTTGACGTGGAAAGACATTATCCCTGCTAAGATCTCCTGACAAAGATTTAATGCAGCCATTTGTCGTGGTTTAACTCAGCCCCACACAGCCTCTCACTCACTCCCTGCCAGTGGGGTGGGCGAGAGAACTGAAAGGATAAAAGTGAGAAAACTTGTGCATTGACATAAAGACAATTTAATAAGGAAAGCAAAACCACACATGCAAAACAAGGAGTCCATGCTTCACTCCCCATGGGCAGGCAGGTGTCCAGCCATCCCCAGGAAAGCAGGGCTTCATCACATGTGATCACCAAAAGTGATGCCTTGTGGGGCTGGAACAGAGGCTAGATGGAATTAAGAGGTATAAAGTGGATATTTTTTGAAGTGCCTTCACTTTAGATATATATTTATCCTTATATATATTTATATATTCTTATGTTTTTATTTGTGTATTAGAATACTTATGTATTTATATATAAATATATATTTGTATATTATATCAGGTATATGTATATATTTCTTTATGAATTTATATATTTATATATTTGTTTATATTTATTTATCTGTATTTTTATATTTTTATTTATTTATTAGATGGAGTTAAGAGGAATGAAGTGGATATTTTTTGAAGTGCCTTCACTTTATATATATATTTATCTTTATATATATTTATATATTCTTATATTTTTATTTGTTTATTAGAATACTTATGTATTTATATATAAATATATATTTGTATATTATATCAGGTATATGTATATATTTCTTTATGAATTTATATATTTATATATTTGTTTATATTTATTTCTCTGTATTTTTATATTTTTATTTATTTATTAGATGGAGTTAAGAGGAATGAAGTGGATATTTTTTGAAGTGCCTTCACTTTATATATATATTTATCTTTATATATATTTATATATTATTATATTTTTATTTATTTATTAGAATATTTGTGTATTTATATATAAATACATTATATATTATATAATGTATATTTATAAATTTATTTCCATATTTCTATATTTTTTATTTTTTATATCTTTATTTATTAGAATATTTATGTATTTATATTAAAATATATTTTATGTATTATATCATGTATATTTATATATTTATTAATTGACAGATTTGTATATTTATTTTTATATTTTTATATAATTTTATTTATGTATTAGAATGTTTATGTATTTATATATAAATATATATTTTATCTAGTATATAATGTCTATTTATATATTTCTTTATAAATTTATATATTTATTTAGATTTATAATATATGTGCCTTCAAAGGCCACACCCTGGCAGTACCAGAGCCACAGTCCTGGCTCTGCCCAGATGGCTCCAAGATGGAAGCAAAAGAGGTCACAACATCTCACATTTTTACACATTTTAATGCATCTGCATATAGGAGTTAACTGTCCAATTAACAGCTTCAAATTATGAAGTTTCATCTTCCTTGCTTGCTTGCCCACCCTCCTCTTCTCACATTGTTTATGCTTTGGGCCTGAAGTTTGAGGAGATTGTCCTTGAGTCTCCAGCTAGAACAGGATTGTTATGTCTTCACCACCCTGTGAAAAGATCCCAGTAACACTGAATATAAAGCTAAAAGCTGCACACCAAAGCAGAACAGAAACACTTAAAACCTAATGTATCAGGAAGACAAAATCTTCACTCTGAATGCCCTCTCCTTCTTCTTCACAGCTTTATATCACCAAATACATGGTAGGGAACATCCCTTGGGTCACTTGGGGTCAGCTGTGTCCCCTCCCGGCTCCTTGTGCACTCCTCACTGGTGGGGCAGTGCAAGGAGCAGCAAAGGCCTTGGATCTGTGTGAGCTCTGCTCAGCTCTTGGGGAAGATGAAACAGGAAAGCCTTATAAAAATGATTGCCTGGCAAAAGATTTTGAGAATATGGAAACTGTAAGTGAGATTGAAATGAAAGCAGCTTTGAGATACCTCAGTTACTGAACAACTGGAAAACAATGGTGTGGCCATTGCTGAAGATAATCCCCTTTTGATGGAACAATTCCCTCTGCTTGCAGACAGGTCCAAGGGTCAGAGCAGACCCTACAGCTTGGCAGAAGGGCCCAAAGAGGAGTTTTTAGGGTTTAAAATGTAACACAGTATGGTAATGTAATGATTCTTATAGGCTGTATGGAAATGCTATAGGATTTGTATCTTGTACTAGATTGGTTAATGAGAATGAGAATATTCAGCACAGAAGAAGATTTATGGTATTGTAACGGGAACTTCGCTCTCTTTTACTCTTTCGTCCTCTCTCTTACACTCTTCCTCACTCTCTCATCCTCTTTACCAAGCTCTTGCCTCTCTCTCTTTACCTCTCTCTCCCTCTTTGGGGCCTGCTCTGAGCTGTGCCTGGCAGCTCCCAGCAGGGCCCTGCACCCAGGCCCTCTGCAATAAACCACAAGTTCCACCACCTGGCTTCAGACATCTCTGGTCTCTGTCCATCCTGACCATCCTACCCACCATTGCTCCTACACTCAGCAACGACAAAAACCTCCCAGTGTCATCAACACATCCAAAACACAGCCCCACACCAGGCACTGGGAAGAAAATCAACTCCATCCCAGCCAAAACCAGCACACCATTTTGCAGCCTTTCACAGATAAGGAAATATCTCCTTCATCTTCTTAACAAAAAACTCTCTCCCCCCTCCCCTGCTGACAGAGTGTAATTCTCCAAATCTGCAGCTTGGAGTGAAAGCGAATCTGATTTTGACTCAGGCTCCAGATGGGTCTAGCTGTAAAGATATTGTCATGTGAAAGATTAGGCGCTAGCTTAGACAAAGAGGTGTTCAGCTGCAAGCTTAATAGCCTCTGAAACAGCAACTGCCACCAAAGAGCTTCCAGGTACTGCTATTGCTATCCATAATAACCACGGGATTGCAACAGATGATGGAAAGGCTGGAAACTCCCCGTGGGATTCAGGGCTGTGCACAGAAAGCTGCTGAGCCCAGCCAGGGCTCAGAGTGCTTGCAGGGTGCCTTTGGCCACGCAGGGACACTCTGAGGGGAGCTGGCTCTGGGTGCCAGAGGGGTGGGAGGCTGTGCAGTGACCCCTGTGCAGGTGAGCTGCAGCTCCTCAGGGCTGGGCACCTGGGACAAAAGGCATGGAAAAGGCAGGAGTGGGGTTAATCCCATCCATCCAAGCCACTGAGCACCCACTGCTCTCCTCACAACTCTGACCCTTTCCTCCCCACACTGAAGGAATTGAGTGGGGAATATGGGTGTGGATCCTCCTGTGCTTACAGAATCAGATCCCAAAAAGCTGGAGTGCAGCCACAGCGCCCAGGGCACAGGGAGCAGCCGACTCTCTGCCCTCAGGGGACAAAAAGCCAGCAAAATTGCCTGTTCCCAAGGAGGAAGGACACTTCAGGAGGTCTCTCCAGCCACTCTGACACAAATGGAGGGCAAATCAAAGCAAGCCCTCAGTTCACCCCCTTGTTGCCTTCCAGCCCTTGTGGCCCCCCAGGAAAGCACTGGCAGACCAGCAGCTCTCGCCAGGAGACAGATCAGGACTGACACCCATCACAATTCTCCATACACCAAGCTCTGGAGATTTTTTTGGAGCTCCTACATGGCCAAAGCAAATTAAGTGAAGGAGAGATGAACAATCAACAATTACAGCACCAGACCTGGGATGGAATTGTCACCTCCTGCCCAGAAATCCCAGTTTGAGAGCTGGGAAGAATCCCACTGTGCACACTGAATTGGCCTCCTGGCTCAGAGTCATCACACAGCACATCCTTCCTGGAAACCCTCTGCATCCCAAGTTTTGGGGAGACCAGTTACACCCAAATTACTGCCCTGAGATCCTAACCCTGCCTCCACCTCAGCCAAAATGACACAGCTTGGCCAGAGAAGCCACAATGCCCCCATGGCCTGGGCATGATGATCACAGGCTTGTAAGCCAGTCCTTCCTTCCTCCCACTCCCTGGTGACACAAACCCAAACCTTTTGAAAACACCTTTATTGTTTGTTAGTATAGAAAGTTCAACATTTTTGGTAATTAGGGTTTTCATATTTTCCACTCCTGTTTGAATTATGAATATTGCTTTGATTGCTCTGATTGCTTCAAGATTGTTAAAGCTTTGTTGCATATATTGAAGTAGATAAGGTATAAATATTATGTTGATATATATGTTTATTTTTTAAAAGTTTTTTTATATTAGCTGATTAAATAGATTCTTAAATTATGTGTGGGTTTTTTTAGTTTGTTTTTTTTAAATATTTTTTATAAAAAAGGTTTTTAAAATTTTTTTTATTTTATTTTTTAAAGTTTTTTATATTAGCTGATTAAATAGATTCTTAAATTATGTGTGCTTTTTTTTTAGTTTGGCTTTTTTTTTGTAATTGTTGTATGTTTTTATGTATAGATATTGAATGGTTGGAAAGGTTTATGTGATATATTTTATTAAAGTCTTTATACTTATCTTTATATTAATAAAAGAAAATTAATTGTTGTTTTGTTTTGTAGAGTTGTATGTTTGGTATTTGCTGGATGTGGAGTTTGTCAGATGGGTGCCAGAAGTGCTGAATGAGGATTGTCAGGAGCTACAAACCCTACAAACCTTGCAGCAAGCCAAGCTGAAAAATCCCAAACTACCACCATGGCACCAATAGTTCTGTGTTATAAAAACCAACAAAACCCTTCCTCCTAAAGAAATATTGCAAAGGGAGAAACTTCTCTGCTACTTGGCACAGCTCCTGGAGAATGAGCATTCTCAGGGATGAAACAGGGTCTGTGGACAACAGGAAAATCTCTGTGCACCTGTAAAATGTCATGAAAGAGAATCCAGTATCACCACCTCCCACAGGTGAAAAGAGACAGCTCAAACTGGGAGATGCCACAGCATCCCTTCCACTTCATCCTAGAAAATTCTGCTGGCAGAAAAATCCTGCATCCCTGAAAAAAAAATGCCAAGCTGGGAGCAAAGAGCTGGGCTTCCAGGGCATCCCATCCATCACTGGGGAGACTCATTCCTTCAGGGCACAGTGGGGGCACAGATGTGACCTGGGAGTCCCCTGTCACCATCACCCACCCCACCAACACCCCCTGCCCAGCCCCATGGAAAACAAATGTCCAGAGGGAGGGGGATGTTATTTTTCACCTGAGGTTAATGAATCTGTTCTGCTGGGTAAGGAGTCATACATTACACATGGAATTGTGGAGTTCAGCAGTATTCCCTGGCACAGCCAGGCAGGTAGAGCTGGGAACCACTAAATTAACCCTGGCAAGCATTGGCAGTAGGCAAACACCATGGCTTTGGGAAACAACAACAATAAAAAGACAATATTTATAGGAAAAGCTACAGCAGAGCCAAAACATGCAGAGCTTAAAATGAAGCCTGTTTTCCCTGTTATCCAGCTTGCCTCACATCCAAGAGGCCAAAAAGGATCAGGCTAAAAGTACACTCTTCTTTTTTCCTTATTTATTTCTTTTATATCTATTTTATTTCTATTTTCTATTTTATTTCTTTTGTATTATTTCTTATTTATTTTGCATGAGGGATCATGCAAATACAACCTTACTATGGAACTTAACAGCACACCAGCACGTGCACAAGTGTAGCTGAGTGATTTTTATACAGACAGCAGGAGGAAAGTTCAGCTTCCCTAAGTTCACTTTAGGAAACCAGACCACAGATCTGATGAAGTGTGGGATAAACTTTGTGCAACTCTTCTCTTTGTTGCAATAGGTGATGAATAGATAATGGGGTTTAAGGGTTCTGGAAAGGTCACCAGCACCATCTCCTCGCCCTAAAACAGGAGCCATAAACCATCTCCGTGCCTCCCTGTGTGCACACTTTTATATTTGTGGAGCATCCAGCACAAAAGAGCTCCTTGCTGATGGACACTTTGATGATTTAGTGTTAAATAACAGATAGGTGCTATTTATGTGGAAATTATTTGTGTTGGGACAGAGACAAAAAAGCAGCATTTTCTCCAGTGCCTCTGCCTGCCTCACCTGCACTCTCACTGCTCATCCATCTCCCAGGATTGCCTGGAACATTGCTCATGTAGGAGCATTTTCAAACAGCTCACATTTTCTTTAGAAAGTCAACCTGTTCAGTAATGGCTCATTCTGCTCCTCCCACCCCCTGCTACAACTCTCTCCTGGGACCAAGAGGGGAGAAGATTCAGCCTGCACTGGAAAACAGCTTTATGTACATTAAAATATCACCACTTGCAAGTCTGATGCCACTGCAACCTGCAAAGCCAAAAATAGCAGCTTTTTCCCAGGGGAATGGAGAAGGACAAATTTCCAGCCTCGCAGAAGGGCTCAAGGAATGCAGGTGCACTTAGTCCTGCAGTGCCACAATCTGCAACAGCAAAAACGTTACCAGAAGGATGGAAAAACATTGGTGGAGGTCATTATATTGTATATAATGTCCTTGTACACCTGTACAGGGGATCTGGAGCTCAGAGATTGAAATAAGACATTTTACAGAGATCAGAGTGATAATCCCACATTGATCATTTTCCAAAACATTGGCTGAAGCATTTGGTGGTGTCAGGGACCTCTACAGGGTGCTTGGGTAGGAAACAAAGAAATCATGGAATTATTTGGGTTGGAAGACACCTTAAAACTCATTTCATTCCAACCCAGGGACACATTCCCCTAGGAGCTCATTGCCCAGAGCCTCATCCCAAGTGGCTTTAAACACTTCCAGGGATGGGCAATATTTCCCTGCAACCAGCCATCATCTCAACATTACAAATAAAGACCTCAAAAATGTTTACATTACCAGCTTTCCCCTGAATATCAAAATCCATATATCCATTTTCAACAAAAAACCCAGTTTTTCCTACCCACAAAGGTGCAGGATTCCTGGCTCTGCCACAATCATCCCTTACAACTCATCCAGACCATTCCAGCCTGGATGTGCAGAGGCTTAGACATTTCCAAAGTTATGCAAAGAATTGGGACAACCAGGCAATCAGACATGTCCAAAAGCACTCTGGTGTCTTGTAGGGTTAGAAGATGATGGCAGGAGTGCAGCCCATCCCTCCCAGAGGTTAGAGAGGACAGGGAGTTGTCACAGACTATCAACAGGGCTGTTGGGCAGTGGGAAAGGTGATGAAAAAAACAAGGATGAGCCTTGCACAGCTTTTCCTCCCCACACTGAAGGAATTGAGTGGGGAATATGGGTGTGGATCCTCCTGTGCTTACAGAATCAGATCCCAAAAAGCTGGAGTGCAGCCACAGCGCCCAGGGCACAGGGAGCAGCCGACTCTCTGCCCTCAGGGGACAAAAAGCCAGCAAAATTGCCTGTTCCCAAGGAGGAAGGACACTTCAGGAGGTCTCTCCAGCCACTCTGAGACACAAATGGAGAGCAAATCAAAGCAAGCCCTCATTCCACCCCCTTCCCTTGTTGCCTTCCAGCCCTTGAGGCCCCCCAGGAAAGCACTGGCAGACCAGCAGCTCTCGCCAGGAGACAGATCAGGACTGACACCCATGACAATTCTCCATATACCAAGCTCTGGAGATTTTTTTGGAGCTCCTACATGGCTGTAGGAGCAGCAGCCAGGCCCACAGAGGGATGTGCCATGTGACTGTATCACCTTTTGGGAAGCTCTTACTGTTCTCTGCCCCAGGAAACCTGGAGGGGACAGGGCTCCTTCAACACCACAGCAACTGAGCTCAAGCAAGCAGCCAGATTTTTAGGCAGGAAGCAGCCAAAAGAGCCCCAGGAGTTAAAACCAAGTTACAAACTCCAGCTATCATCTGCCTCTCGGTGCCATCACAGCAGCACACGGTTTTGCCTTTTTGCTGGCAAGATGAGAGCCTCAGAGAAGCCAAGCAGAGAGAAAAGTGTTTCACAGAGCAGAAAACACTCTTGGATGGCTTTCAGTGACCTTCCCAATCCTCCCAGAGACACTCAGGAGTGCACACACCCCCCCCCCATCACTCTGCCACAGCTGGGGCTGTCCCCTTTTGGCAGCCCCTGGATCCAGGCTGATGGGAAATGCAGTGGATGCAAGAGAAGAGCACAGTGGCAGTGCTGCAGAGCAGGAGCTGGATGCAGCAGTGGCAGCAGCAGCAGCAGGAAGCAGCGAATTCCCATTTAAATAAAATGCCAAAAGGCAGTCAGCGAAAGTGACATTTATGGTGTTACTACAAATGCATTCAGTGGGAAGCTGAGTAGCAGAAGCAGGTTGGGGGGGAAAAAAACAAGCTGTAGTGAAAACTGCCATCTGTATATTGTGCCCCATTTTTAATATTCTGTATTCTCATAAAAAGTGTTGTTTCTGTCACTATTCAATCTCCCAAACTCACATGGAACACTGTTAAAAGTCAGCAGTGTGTGAAATGGTATTTTAAAATAAATGAAACCCGCTCGCAAAGCTGCGGAGGAATATTGCAATGCCAGGGTGCTGACAGACAGGCATTGAAAAGTAACAACCGTTATCATCTTAAAGCAAAGCGGATTAAATAAAAACCCACAGCTAGTGGTGCATTACCAAGTCTGATATTGACACAGCTGCCGTGGTGGTTATTTTTCATTGTCTCATCAAGACAAAGCATCACGGGATATCAATCTTCCCTCTGTCAGGCCATGCCTGCTGCAAAGTTTTTCGTTTACATTTTCATTATATCCCTTTTATCTCAGCTGCCAGCAAAAAAAATATATATATGTATTTTATATATACACACACACATATCTACATATATATATATATATGTGTGTGTGGGTGTGTGTCTGTAAGTGTGCACGTGTGGATGTACTTTTGGGAATGCTGAGACTGGTTCACCTTCCACATTGCCAAGTCACAGTCTCCAGCCAGGAGGATTTTCCCAGGACAAAGCAAAGCCCAGCTTGGTGAGATGCAAGGATTGGGTGACATCCTCTCCAACTGGGGTGGGGCAGTGGTGAGCTGGTAAAATCTGACATTTTCAAATGTGTGCTTTCTTGCCAAGAAATCCAACCCACACAGCTGCCAGTGCTGGTGAAAACACCCTTCCTGGAACCATGTTCTGCCACATCTGTTCTGCTACCAAGCTCAGTTTGGGGCATGGGGAAGGAGAAGAAGCAGAAATTGTAATTCTCCTTGGAGGGCATTGGCTGTCTCATCAATATTAGGAGCTGTTCTATTTCTCCCTAGCTCTGCAGGTTGGTCACTGCATCTGGTCATTCCACACGCTTCTGTCCATCTTTAACTTTTCCAGCCTTGCAGCACCATCCAAGTGTTTTCAGGCGAGCCCTGCCAGGGCACAGAACTCCCCCCGAGCATCCCAGAGCTCACCTGTCCTTTCACTCCCACTAATAACCCTGTTTTTCCAAGGAATGAGAGAGCCAGCTGACCACAGCACTGCTCAGAGCAACAGGGACTGCATTAAAAAAAGAGAAAAAAGAAAAAAAAATAAAAGAAAAAAAAAAAAAGTGTGTTCCCTTATTCATAAGAGAGCTCCATCTTCCAAACCCATCCCAAGCAGCTGATGTGGCTGCTCCCTGCGCTCCTGATTTAATTAAGTGCAGCCCACGACATTTCTGTTGTTGCGTCTCCTCGGAGGCGGCTCAGCGCTGCCCGCTGCAGCCCTTCAGGAGTAGAACTCTGGGAAACGTAGTTCAGAGAGGGAACACAGGTCTAAAGCAGCCACAGGAGGCTGGGGGTGCCCAGGAGAGCTGCAAAACAGGCAGATAAACAGCAGAGCTCCTTGGGAAGGGGCTGCAAAAAGGCAAGTGTGGAAGTGACCACCAGAAAAACCCCAGCACCTCGCTCCTGTGTCCCTCTGATGCAGAACAAACCCCCCTCCCTTTCCTCAGTTCCCAAATCCCTTGCAATGTTGGGCACACACCTCTGCACCAGCCCACAGGTGTTCTGTCTCTGGTTACAGCCCCTTGTGCTGAGCAGCAGGAGGGAAATTTCGATTCCACCTTCCCCAAGCCAGGAAGGGGCTCTCTGCACTGGCCTGGATGGGTTTTCCCTATCAGGGATCCTCCAGAAAGCTCATCAGCATCACTGGCACCTGTCCTGAGGTCAAGCTGACAACAACAGTGCAAGGTAAAGCAATCACAGAACCACAGAATCACAGGGTTGGAAGAGATCTTCAAGATCATCGAGTTCAGCCCAGCCCCAGCACCTCAGCTAAACCCTGGCACCCAGTGCCACATCCAGACTTTGTTAAACACACCCAGGGATGGGGACTCCACCACCTCCCTGGGCAGCCATTCCAGAACTTTATCACTCTTTCTGTGAAAAACTTTTCCCTGATATCCAACCTGTATTTCCCTTGGTGCAGCTGGAGGCTGTGTGCTTTGGTTGTGTCAGTGCTGCTGGAGAAAGAGCCCAGCCCCAGCTGAGCACAGGCACCTTTCAGGAGCTGTAGAGTGATGGGGGCACCCCTGAGTCTCCTTTTCTCCAGGCTGAGCACCCCCAGCTCCCTCAGTTGTTCAATTCCTGCTCCCACCTTCCCTTCCCTGCCTCAGTTTCCCCAGCACTGAGGACAGTGTCCCTGGGCACTCCAGGATCTCTCCATTCTCATTTCCTCGCTGGAAAGCCCCTGGCAGAAACTCCCATCCCACTGAAGGGCTCCACACCCCTGGGATGTGTGTCCTTGGTCCTGCTGCCAGGAGCATTCCCTCTCCACCTCCCAAATTTTTCCTTTTCCCACACAACAACCAGCCTTTCCCAAGGTATTTTCATTTCAGGAGAGAATCATTAACCCCTACACAAGGAAAACTCCTGGCGGTTCAGTGATGCTCCAGCCCTCATCACTGCATCCCTCCGGGGTCAGCTGTGTGCGTGTCCACCCCCAGCCCAAATTCCAGCCCAGGTCCAGCCGCTGCAGCCTGGGGCAGCAGAGCAGCAGCATTCCCACGTTCTGCACAGCCCTGGGCACAGCAAAGGGTTACAGCCGCTCCTCCAGCAGCGTTCCCTCTCTCCCTCTCCCTCTCTCGAGCAGCAGCAATTGCCATTCTGCATCCTTAATAGCAGCGTAATCAAAAGTTATGATGCATTTTTCAGTAATCACAAGAAATGATCCCCACTTAGCGTTAAGTAAAGCAAATTTGCCACTGGAAGGATGAAGGAAAAAAAAAAAAAAGAAGAAGAAGAAAAAGGAGAAGTCAAAAGCATTTCAATTTTCATTTGAAACGAATGAGTCAGAGTCAATTTGGTAAAGCAGTTAACAGCAGCTGTGCTCCCCTTCCCAGCCCCTTAACAGGTACAATTTGCTTTTAACAAACAACCTCGCAGAAGTCTCTGGCACCATGTTAACACAGTGGCATTCAACCCCTCTTGCTGTTGTGTATTTAAATTGGGTAATAGAGTCAGGCAGAGGAGATCCACCATGAATCTTAAGAAGTGCAATTTGACAGCATCTTAAAACAACAACAACAACAGGAAAAAAAAAAAGTGGGGGGAGCGTTTATAAAAAAATACTAAATGAGTTTGAGAGCAGCTTTTGTTGGGTTATTATAAAGCAGCATATTAAAAACAACTGGAGTCCCAGAAAGCCCCAGCATGGCAACAAGATCCCAGCAAGTTTGGTCCCAAACCTGGGGTTCTGAGCACTCAGGGCACCTCCCCAAAGAGCTCTGCAAAGCAGGGAAGGACATTTGGCAGCCAAAGCATCCCCAGCCTGGGTGTATTTGGGGCACTTTGCCCCACACCAAGAGCTTCAGAGGAAGGCTGTGTGTCAGAAAAGAAGAAAAACAACAACAAAACCAAAACACAGCAGAGCTGCACAACCCATGCTAAGGTTGCCCCAACCCCTCAGGGCATCCCACAATCCCATAACCTGAGCACTGGCTTGCAGAGAAGGGAACCCCTGGGCTGGAATGAAAAGTAGAGATATGTGATGAGCCTTCAGCAACCCCCGTTATCCCTCCTGACCCCAGAGCAGCCCTGTCCTTCCCTCACCTCAAAATCAGGCCCTTGACAATGCCCTCACATCACTTTTGGTCCAGACAGTCATCATCTCTCATTCATTTGTTCTTTGAAGAAATCTCATTTCATTACTTTCCAGGCTCCTGAGCTTTGTGGGGTATTACAGGAGGTCAATGAAAAATTCATGTTCTCAGTCAGTAATTGGCATTTTTGTTTCCTTTTTTTTTTTTAATTTTAGAGGAAGGAAAGCAAAGAAAAGGATGTGAGTGGGGCAGACAGCAATGTGAGTGGGTATCTTCTGCTGGTTATTAAGATAAAGTCTCTCAAATTGTTCCTGGCCACTGTACTCTGGTGCTTGCTCCAAGCAAGCCCTGTAATCCTGCATATTGAAATCTGCAAGCATTCCTGGTACTTTCATTAGAGGGACAAGTAATGAAAGCAGACTGGACACACACAATTATTACAGTGTAATCCTCTGGAAATGAAGTCAATGCAATCACCCAGCATTCTGCTTTCTTCTCATTTTTTCGACTTCAAGTAAGTGCTTCCCAAATTCCAGCTGAAGTTACTGTTACAATCAATAGCACAAGGGCTCTCAACATAAGACTCAATTAATATGATGCTTGCAAGTGCTCCCCTATTGATCCCAGGCTGGTCTGAAACCCCAAGCAGCACTGGCACCAACTGCAGCATTAGCAAGGAAGACAAATGCAAAACCGGGGGATGCCAGCAAACTGAAAGGAGCAGCAGAGCTCTGTAAGGATAACCAAGGAAAAGAGAAACCCCTGAAAGCACTGGGCACTCTCCAAAACCCAAAATCTGCCTGGCTGCAATCTACTCTGCTGGATTTGCCAGCCACGAGTTTGAGCCCAGGATTTCACCTACCCAACTTTTTGATGCCTTTTTGGGCTTACCTAACAACAGAGGCCAGAAAAAATTAAGGGAATAAAAAGCTGTTATATTTCTTGAAGGTATGTTTTGGGCAGACAAAGCCCCCAAGGGGTTACACCCAAAATGGACCAAAATGGTCGCAGGTTTTCAGACTTTTATAAGTTTGGTCCATTTGCATATTGGGGGTTAATCTTCCAATTACAGCTTCAAGTAATGAAGTCATTTACCCCAAGTTTGCTCCCCACAACTCACTTTTGTTTTACATTTCTTTGGGCCTGGGTGAGGCATCCTTGATTGCCAGGCCTGGAGAGGAATTGTGCCTGCCCAAAACGGGAAGCCAGTAGCTAGCAGTGTATATGAAGATAAAATTACACACTGAAGAATTACAGGATTAGAAATAGATGAAAAACACCAAAGCTAAACTCCTGAGGCAACAAACTCAGGGGGAGAACCCCAGCTCAGCCACCCTCAAGGCCCCGTCCCGCGGTGCCGCGCTGCCGGCGGCGAGCTCGCTGTCAGGCAGCAAACAGATTGCAGCAGCCAGCAGCACCAAGGCTTGCCATGATTACAGCCATTAATGCAGCGCCTCGGATTCACCTCCAAGGCCCCACGCTCGGTGACAAATAGGGACAGGCTTGCCCGCCTCGCCGAGCGGGGCCTGCGGCGCTGACCGCCCGCTCGGAGCCCTCACAGGCAGCAACACAGGGACCCGGACAGCAGCAACCCCCCGGGGCTCTGGGGACAGCCCGGCAAGGATAGGAGATTGACAGCTGTCAATCACAGCTGGTGGTCCCAGAGATTGTGCCCCAGCAGGTCCTTCTCAGCTGGAGGACGTAAAGAGGTCTTTGTCTTCCGCCCTTGCTGCAATCTCCTCCCGTCAGGGTTGTCCTCAGCCCCTCCTGCCTGATGCCACCAGAGGCCCTTACAATTCCATGTGTTCCCATTTGCTGCTGCTTGAGATCCACATTTCCCCGAGGCCAGAGGAGGATCTGCTCCTCCAGACTTGTCACCTCCTCCAGGATCACCTCTCCTAACCCACGTCCCCCAGCAAGGACAGCCACCCATTGGCAATTCCCTGGGACATGGGCTTCACTTGAGTTTCTGACTCCAATTCCAGGCCCAGGTTCTCCTGGTGCCACCTGTTCCACAGGGTGGTAAGGCACTGGAGGAGGCTGCCCAGAAAAGTTGTGGATGTTCCATGCCTGGAAGTGTTCCAGGCCAGATTGATGGGAGGTTGAACAACCTGGTCTAGTGGAACACGTCCCTGCTCATGGTAGGGAATTGGAACTAGGTGATCCTTAAGGTGCCTTCCAACCCAAACCATTCCAGCATTCCCTGGTAGCACAGCCTACCCCATGGCTGATCCTTCAGGGCAGGGGGAGCATTGCCCTGTGCTTTCTCTACTCAACATCCCTCTGTCCTTCCTTCCAGCTGCCCTTTGTCCATCACTTCACACACTGAAAACCAGAGAAATCACAATTTTAGCACCTCGACCAAAGATACAAAACATTCCACGACAAAGCCAAACCCTCCCCATTCCCTACCCCAACCTGCTGCCTGACTCCCAGAGATCAGCCAAGCCCCACTGTAGCCTCCAGGCCTGATTTACCTGGGGTGAGGCTTTCCTGCCTTCCCCAGCCCCTCACCTTGCCTTACAGAGCCGTGGCAGGAGAGAAAGGCCAGACAGGCAATACTTCAGTGTCACCGTCATATTTTTTGAAAAATCTCTTTGCCCAGGATTTTCTCCTGGGAAGCTGAGAAGCCTCAGAGAAAAATGCAAACCATAATTATCTGATTTGCTTCTCCTGTGTTTTGCTGCTTTGGAATGTGGTTGGAGATTGTTTATCCAACATGTGAATTATTTTTACTTAATGACCAATCACGGTCAGGCTGTGTGAGGACTCTGGAAGGGGTCACAAGTTTTCATTAGTATCTTCTGTAAGTATGCTTTCTGTATTCTTTAGTATAGTTTAGTGTAGCATTCTTTAATATAATATAGACCATAAAATAATAAATTAGCCTCTAAGAACATGGAGTCAGATTCATTCATTCCTCCCTTTGATGGGAGACCCAGAAAATCCCACACTCCAGCATCATCTGCTCCTCAGCCAGGGTGACGTCTCCTTGGCCAGCAGCTGCAAGCCAGGCTCTGGGCAGCGGGGAGGCATGCAGGCAACCTGAAGGTGGACACTTAGCACATTTATTACCTGCTTATTAGATACCAGGCTCCCATTATGATGAATTGGCTGAGTGATGGCTCCCGCCAGCTCCCGGTGCTCAGCAAGGCTCTCTAATTCCATTTTGCACAAGCTGGGCCAAGGCAAAATCATTTCCGAGAGGAAGGAATAAGCAGTTGTTTTTCTCCTGCATCCAAAACAATCTGACCCTCTGCACAATCTCAGCAGGACCTTTCCTGCATGCACTGTCTCTCCTCCTGACCATGTGAGTGGTTTAGATTAGATATTAGGAAGAAATTCTTCCCTGTGAGGGTGGGGAGGCTCTGACACAGGTTGCCCAGAGAAGCTGTGGCTGCTCCTTCCCTGGAAGGGTTCAAGGCTAGGTTGGATGGAACCTGGAGAAACCTGGGATAGTGGAAGGTGTCCTGCCCATGGCAGTTTCACCCTGTACAAAGGCCTCCTGCCAAGCTCTGCAGCAAAAATACCACATCCATGAGCCTCCCAGTGGAAAAACTGCAGATGGGGACAGGTATCATGAGGTTAAAAAGTCATTGGATGGTGCAAAGGCTTTTCTGGGAATGGAGACAGCCTTGAAAGACATTCCAGAAAACTGAAACCCAGAGAGAGGATTTTGCAAAGCAAAACTATAAGAAGATAAGGAAATTCTTAACTGTTCCACAAAACCACTGCTCAGCTCTTCTTTGCCTTCCAGAAAACTGGAATCCAAGAAGGAGATGATTTTGCAAAGCAAAATTACAAGGAAATTCTAGCAAAATCACAAGGAAATTCCTAATTGTTTCACAGAACCATTTCTCAGGTCTTCTAAAGGCTGTAGTGAAAGTCACAGCCAACAGAGAGATGGCTTTGGGTGCCTCTCCCAAGGGCTGTCATTCCTTTTGTGATAATTTCTTCTGTTCTGTATTCCTCAGTTCTGTAGAAACCTGTCCCTACATCCTTTATCCCTCCCTCAGGCCAGATTAAAAACTACGTGCAGGGGCAGAAAGTTCAAAGAATAAGGAAGCTGCATTCTCACCCAGCCACTCCCAGACTTGGTGCTTTACACATTCTTGGACTTTTTCTGCTAAATTTGATCAGTGAAAGCAATCCCTGGATGCCAAGTCCAGCAGAAATGCCCAAGCTTTGCTAAGCAGAGATATTTCATCACCATCCACCTCGGTTGGCAGGACAGACATTCCCATGCTGTGGTTTCACAGGTGGCCCTGACTGAGGACAGGCAGCAGTGTCACCTGTCCTGAATGACACAGGACAACTCCTTGGTGGAGGGACACTGGCTGTGAGGTGGCTTGTGACCCTTGGAGGCTGGCGTGTGTCACTTCTTGGTGGCCAAGCTGCCTGCAAACCAAGCGGAGTCACTGGTGTGAACAGTCCAGAGAGAACTGATCTGAGCACTTGCTTGCAGAGAGGGGAACCCCTGGGCTGGAGCAAAAAGCAGAGATATGTGATGAACCTTCAGCACCCCCTGTTATCCCTCCTGACCCCAGAGCAGCCCTGTCCTTCTCAAAAGGGGCTCAGGAGCTTTTACGTCCCTCCAGCTTTACCCAAAAAGGTCCTGTGGACTCTTTTCCACTAGGCCCCCACTTCACCATTCCAAAGGAATATTCACACAGATGGGATGGGGAGCCTCATTCCCAGAGAGGAGGTTGCTGTGAGAGAGATGAACACCTGCCCCCCTTAGGGATGGGCTCCCTGCTCCAAGTTTCAAGTTTCCCTCCCATCACTGGAGGGCCCCGAGCCCCAGCCCGGGGGAGGACCACACGTTCTACATCTCCCTGCTGAACTGTTACACATTTCTGCCGTGCTCCTGAGGCAGAGAGAGGACTGTGCTAGCAGCAAGCAGGAGAGGAGCTGCCATCTGGGACTGCATGTGCTTCCCAGACAGATGGCTGCCTATTCTCGTCGTGTTTTATTTCGAGCAATGGCTCGTACAGCACCAGCGCTAGTGTGAAAATGGGATGTGACAAGATGTGTATTGCTTACACCTTCTGGAAAGTTCAGATAAAACCAAGATGTACAGAATGTAAGAATCAATGTAATTAGGTAATTAAGAGAAGCGAAAGCCCCCTGGTTTAACGCTGCATTGTGCTGGTGGGTGTTGCAGGCTGTGGATGTGCGTGTGATATGGAACATACATATGTATGGTTCCACCTTTGTGCATGTACACAATGCAAAACCAGTGAGAAATAATGAATGTAAACATCCAGCCATTAAAATAAACACAGCTACCTGCTCCAGCAGGCATTTCAAACAGAACTGCTGACAACCACACACTCTTTCACCATTTTCACAGGGCAGGAAATCCCCTCTGTCATGCTGGAGCAGGACACAGGGCAAGGTCCTGGTTCTGCCCCCGTTCTTCACACATTTTTTTCCTGCACTCTGCATTGCAGAACACCAACATCTAGAAATGTCAGCAGAAAGAAGAGCAGCATCACATGCACTTACTGGCTAAGCTGGGGTCATTGCCTTGCTCTCTGCAGAGTCAGGAATTCAGCTCTGGGCAGTACAGGGACACACATCCACAGAGAGCTTGACACATTCCCAAGCACATAGGAGTGGTGAAACACAGCTATAAAACCTGTTTCCAAGTTGTTTTGCAGCTCAGGTTTGAACTGAACATGTTAAAAGCCACTGGTCACACATGTGGAGCCTGCTGGAAGCTAACTTCCCTCCCCCCATGGGAGCCCTGAGCAGCTCAAAGCTCAACAACTCCCATCTCCCACACACAGGTCCTCACACAAACTCAAAGAGAAGGAAAAAATGGCAAGAAAAGAATTCAGGACAAAAGTAGTGCCTGTCTCCTGACTGCCCAAAGGCACGAGTTCAGGTGTAATGAGCCTCTGGAAGAGGCTGCTGCTGTGCTCAGGTACATCTGAGGCTGCACTTCCCTCATGTTCTGCTTCTCCAGCCCCAAGAACAGGGAGGCTCCATCTCATTTTGCATCATGTGAGACACTGTGGGACTTAGGCAGAAGAGCAAGTGAAAGAGAAGTACTAGTTGAGCCTCATCTCAACATGTAAATCCCAAACAGTGAGGTGCTGTGCTCATGGCCCCAAAGCCCAGCTCCTAGGAAGCTCAAGAAAAGCAGAGATGTCCTCTAAAATAGCAATGAGGAGCTGTGCCTATAATCAAAGTTCATTAAAATGGGCTAATGCAGAGCAGCTGGTGGTGAAAGACCCAAATGGAGTGTAGCACGCTGATGTTATCAGCATATAAAGTCCCTGCAAAGTTATTATCAGGCAGGCAAGAGAAAATTATGCAGCTCTCCTAAGATTAAACTGCAGGACTGGGACTCAGTAAGGAGTGGGTGGCAGCCAAGGCAGCATCCTGGTCCTGTGTGCATGAGTGTCCTGTGCAGGGACACCAAATCATCCACTGAGATAAGCTCAGGGATGAACAACAGGGAAAATTCACAGAATCACAGAATAATGAGGTTGGAAGGGACCTCTAAGATTATCAAGTCCAACCTGTGCCCTTACACCTCAACTAGACTGCAGCACCACGTGCCATGGCCAGTCTTTTTTTAAACACATCCAGAGATGGTGATTCTACCACCTCCCTGGGAAGAGCATTCCAGTCCTTTATTATTCTTTTGGTGAAAAACTTTTTCCTAATATCCAACCTATACCTTCCCTGACATAGCTGGAGACTGTGTCCTCTGGTTCAGCTGAGGAGCAAGAGCTGAGCCAAGCAGGTCGAACCACCCTTCAGGCAGGGATCCAAGGGTCAGACCAGCAAGTGAAAAACCTGCCACCTCCACACCCCCATAGCCAACTCTGACTCAGCAAAGGGGGTTTTTGTACTTGCAGTTCCCAAAGTGCAGCCAAAAGGACGTTTCATAGAAACCAGCCTGTGTTCACGGAGCGTTGGGGAAGATGAAACAGGAAAGCTTTATAAATATGATTGCCCGGCAAAAGATTTTGAGAATATAGAAACTAAGCGAGACTGAAATGAAAGCAAGCTTTGAGATACCTCAGTTACTGAACAACGGGAAAACAATGGTATGGCCAGCTGAAGGTAATTCCCTTTTGATGAAACAACACCCTCTGCTTGCAGACAGCTCCAAGGGTCAGAGCAGACCCTGCTGGCTTGGCAGAAGGGGTCCAAAGAGGAGTTTTTAGGGTTTAAAATGTAACACAGAATGGTAATGTAATGATTCTATAGGCTGTATGTAAATGCTATAGGATTTGTATCTTGTATTAGACTGGTTAGTGAGAATTGGACTATTCAGCACAGCAGAAGATTTATGGTATTGTAACGGGAACTTCACTCTCTTTTACTCTTCCTCACTCTCTCATCCTCTCTCCCCCTCTCTTCTCTGGGGCCTGCTCTGAGCTGTGGCTGGCAGCTCCCAGCAGGGCCCTGCACCCAGGCCCTTTGCAATAAACCACAAGTTCCACAACCTGGCTGCAGAGATCTCTGGTCTCCATCCATCCTACCCACCATCACTCCTACAGGGTACTTTTGGCAACTCTGCCTTTTTCTCACTTTGCAGCTCCCTGGGTGTCACCCTTCAGCCCGGTTCCTGTGAGGTGTAGATGTGATTTCTCACTTCTGCCGAGGCAGGTACTCTCTGTGCTGCCGATGGTTAATTACTTGAGGATGAATCACAGAGCTCAGCAGGGAGGTGGGGCAGGCAGAGCAGGTCTGGGGTGGGGAGGAAAAACATCTCTGCATCACACGTGTGCAGGATTCGGGAGGAATAAATTCAGAGAGGAGCCGCAATAAATCTCCCAGCCTGGCCACTGCGGTGGGAGTTTCTTTTCCCCCTCCCCGCAACAGGGAAATTCTGCTCTTTCCACGGGGGGTGGGAAGTGGCACAGGGCTGCATTGAAATGTAAATTCACTCAAATTATTAAGCACAAGAGAGCAGCTCCTGCCAGCCCTTTGTTCCGCAGTCAGAACGTGTAATCTAGAAGAATAAATATAGTCAGATATCAGCTAAACAAAGAGACCCGGGGCCATGCATATTCAGCGACCCTCTCCCCCAGGACATCCCTTCCCCCTTTATCAGGGAGCCTCTTTCTGCAGTCAACAATTGTAGATCAAAATGCCCTCATTAACCAGGGCTGAGCTGCAAACCTCTCGCTGTTTCTTACTGAGGCTGGGTTCCTTTATTTCTCTCCAGGAGCAGAGATCTTCCTAGCCCCTGCTTACCTCCCCCGTCCCTTTCCATCCCGGGGGACAGAGCAGGGCTGTCCCTGAAGCCCCTGGGTGCTGCGCTCCCATCTGCAGGACAAAGTCCCAGAGTCCAGCAGCTGTTGTTGCTCCAAAAACTGTCCTACACTTCGCTGCCATGTCCATCCCTGTTCCATCCAGGAGAACACCCCCAAGAGAGGCCAGAAATCACCAAATATATCAAATTCTACCGCTTCAGAACGTGCTACCCGGACAGACTGGTGACCTGGAGACTCACAGAGATGCTTTTTAAAAAAAAAACCACCCAGAGAAACCATTTCAAATGTTTTTCTCACTCCCTGCAGCCACCACAGCAGCCGCAGGTCCAACAGAGCCCTGCACTGCGCATTCCCACTGTGCTGTGGTGACCAAGGGTGTCCCACTGTGTCCACTCTCTGGTCACACAGGCACAAAGCCACACTGGGGGCAGTGGGAGGGACAGCCCCAGCTCCCCACAGCCCTCCCTGCAGCAAACCAAGGATTGCCTCTGCCCCAAGCTCAGGGAGAGGTGGCTGCAGCGGAATAAAGCACCAAGGGAGGAAAAGAGGGTGTTTAGGTGCTCTCCCCAGCTTCTCATCTCCAGCGCTGTCAGTCTCACACCTGTCATTGCCACTGAGCCTGCTGCAAGGTTTAAAAATGAGCTGGAGGAGGAGGAGGGGGGAAGAAAAAAAAAAAAAAAGGAAAAAAAATCAATTTGGCTGTTTTTGAGTTATATGAATATAATAAACCCTGAGTGTCCTGCTTTTGGATGCAGTTTGTGCTTCCAATAACTCAGCAATATATTCATTAAACAAAGAGAGGTAAAAGCAGCAAGCCATTAAAAATAAAGCACCAGGAGAGGGAAGGCCATGGAGGCTGTAAATATATTTGACTCTTTTTCAACCTCCATTTTCTTATCCCTGCTCACTCACTAATTGCCCTCTGGATCCTGCATCTCAGAACTGTTTCCATCACTGCACTTTGTCCTTCAACCACAGATGCAGCAAAGGATCTCAGGCACTCTCCAAATGCAGAATAACTCACAGACATCCAAAGCAGGAGACAGAGTACATTTCCCTCATTGCCCTGGTGCTGTGCTGCAACACCCCCTGCACAAGGCTACAAACCCATCAAAGATCAGGTGTCCCAGGTGAAAAAATACACCCACTTTTAATCTGTTTATGCACTGGGCACAGACCTTTTTGTACAAACACATGAAATCCTACCTTGTGGTGTTTCAGCTTCATTGCACAGAGTCCACCCAGAGCTATGGAGACAGACTCTTCTTTCTGATCCATATGGAGGCGTTCTGCCCACAGGGCACTGCTCCCTTTCCTGGCCCAGGCAGGGCTGAGCTCCATGTGGCAGCCACCAGAGCCTCACATGCTCATCCAGGCTGAGGGACAGCACACACAGCCACCAAACCATCTGGGAAAGGAGGGTTTCAGCACCGCTCTGCAAGTCCTGAAGAGGTTCACACTGTCACATGTAGACCCTCCAAGCCTAATTCTAGCATCACCAGCTTGCTAGAAGGGCATCTCTGACCCAGCATCTGAAGTTTTTGTTACCTTGCCCAACCTAAGGGCTTTAGCTCCCCAATTAAACACTTAACTCCAATCACATGCCACAGCAGTGATTCAGAAGACAGCACCTGGCTGGCTCAGCACCCTCCAAAAGCCTCCCCAGCAGCTGGGATGGATCTCCCCCTGGCAGGGAGGGAAGTGGTTACTCAGCAGGAGGCTCAGCTCCATCTCTGCAGCATCTGGCTCTTCTCTGGAGCTCACCACCCTCTGCCTGGTCTCATTTCTTCACAGGTTCCAGCAGCATCTCAGAGCATCACCCAACGTGACAGCCAAACAGCAAGTGAGGCTCCCCTCACATTTTCTGTGATTGGGAAAACTGCTTGCTGGGGGAGGCAGCCTTCAGTTGGGGTTTTCCTGCCCCAAAACCCGTGTGAGATCTCTCTATTCCTCGCCTGCAGGCACTCAGAATGCCACTTTTCCTCCTTTCTGTGGGATTTAAAAGAGCAGCCTTCTCGTGTTCTCAATCCCTCCCAAAGCTCACAGCATATGGCAGTTTGGAAGGAAATTGGGTTAGGAGCATGAAGGCTGCTGCAGGAGTTGTGCTAAGTACTGGCTCTGCAAGGGAAGCCACAGGCAAGGGGCAGCCTGGGGATGTCACAGACCCTGCTGGGCCTTGGAGGGCAGACAGTAAGGCCAGGAACAAAGAGCTCCAACAAACTCCTGTCCCTGTGTTCTCTGAGAAAAAGATGTTCAGGGAGGGACAAAGGGATGGAGCATCCCTCTGTTTCACCAACCCCTGCAGTGCTGCAGGCAGAGGGGCTGGAAAGGACCTGGGGGTGCTGCTTTTGGCAAAGCCCAGGTGGGCAAGAGGACCAAGTGTCGCAGACATCTTTTATGGAAAATCCTTTCCTTAGGATTATTCCTCCTGAGAAGCGGAGAGGCCTCAGGAACAAAATGCAAACAATGATTATCTGCTGCTGTGGAATGCAACAGGTGCATCTGTGATTGCTCTCATGTGGATGCTTGTAATTAATGGCCAATCACAGTCAGCTGGCTCGGACAGAGAGCTGAGCCACAAACCTTTGTTGTCATTCTTTCTATTCTATTCTTAGCTAGCCTTCTGATGAAATCCTTTCTTCTATTCTTTTAGTATAGTTTTAATGTAATATATATAATAAAATAATAAATCAAGCCTTCTGAAACATGGAGTCAGATCCTCGTCTCTCCCCTCATCCTCAGACCCCTGTGAACACCATCACAACCAAGGGCACCTTGGCTGTACCACCCCCAGAGTGACCAGGGCAGTGATTGTCCCCTGGGCTGGGCACTGCTGAGGCCACACCTCAAATCCTGTGTCCAGCTCTGGGCCCCTCACTGCAAGAAGGACATTGAGGGGCTGGAACGAGTCCAGAGAGGGCAACAGAGCTGGGGAAGGGTCTGGAACACCAGGAGCAGCTGAGGGAGGGCTCAGCCTGGAGAAAAGGAGGCTCAGGGGGGACCTTATCACTCTCTACAACTCCCTGACAGGAGGATGTGACCAGGTGGGGATTGGTCTCTTCTCCCAAGAACAAGCAATAGGGAGGAAAGGAGATCCTAAGTCACTCCTAAGGAGGTTTAGGTTGCATATTAGGAAAAACGTTTTCACCCAAAGGGTTGTCAGGTACTGGAACAGCCTGCCCAGGGAAGTGATAGAATCATCAACCCTGAATATATCAAAAAAACACGTGGGTGCAACATTTGTGGACATTGTTTAGTGCTGGGTGAGGCCTTAGAGGCCTTTTCCAATCATAATGATGCTCTGATCCCACAGTTCCTGAAAGTCCTTATTCTCCACGTGGCCCAAGGCTGATGGGAAACTGTCCGTGCAACCTCTCCCCTCAGGCACAGCATATTGGACAGTTCTGCTTTTCTGGGTTTTTCTCCTTCCTCAGGCTGGGCTGGACTGATTAAAGTCATCCAGGTGCCAAGGACATGCCACAGCCAGCAGCTTTCACTGAACAGCCCATGTTTTAACTACAGATCAGCTAATTTAAAGGAAACTGCCACTTTCTTCCCCTAATAACCACAGCTTTTTTCTCACTGCGACTTTACAGTGATGCAAGTTTAGCTACATATAAATCAGAAGCAAAAAAGAGCAGAATCTGGCCTCAGCTATTTGTATTTTGCCCCCTAAACAAAGCCACATTTGATCAGGGATCTCCTTTTCCACCTGCTCACCACTGGCACTAGAAGACATTTTCAGAACAGCGCTTGGACAGTTTCACACGAGATTTCTTACTCTGTATCTTTCAGGAGAGTCCAAAAGTTCATCAAATGCTCCTTTATCCTCAGACACCCTCTGATCCATGCACAGGTGTGTGAACTCCCACACAGATCTGACATGGAACCATTAGAGAGGAAAAAAAAATAATTCAGAGTCTCTCAGTTTGACTCATCAGCGAATATTAATTTCTATTGTCATGCAGTTGACTTGTAAATCAACTGGATCATTAACTCAGACCTTTTGTGCAGTAACATTACAAGTTATTTAGACACCATGGTGTTTCCTGCACTCCCACTCCTCTGAACACAGAGTTCTGCCTCCAAGGAAAGAGAGACTAAATGTGTCCACACAAATCCAGGTAATTCTCCATGGCACTAGCCTGGCTGTCCAAAATATTTGCCAGATATATTTGGTTATTTGCCAAAATAACCACACTACACCAAACCTGGCAGCCTTCTGCTGGAATTGCAGGATTTTGGGATGAATGGCAGCCCTGTTTCTGCCAAGACAAAGGTTTCCACGTGAAGTTTACAGGTCTGGGCAAAAGGCTGAAGTTTTAACTAAGGATTTGTGGCCCTGCATGTTCAGGGAGTGAACAAATCTGTATCGATTTACGACATCAAAAGGCTCAGATCTTGTCTCTTTCATATCTATAAATAATAAGTATTGACTATAATAAACCAATTGAGAACAAACTGCTGGAGCTCAGGCTGCTGTGAATACTGAATTAGTGGAGTGGTGTGATGCACAGCCTGTTTACTTCCCAGCTTGTTGCTGCCACAGATGTCCCACCTTGCCAAAGGCTTCTGATCATCCTCATGAAGAAAGCATCCACAGTCTCTGCTGGAAGCTCTAATTTGCTTTTTCTCCAGAGAGAAGCAAAAAATCCACGGTGTTTCCTTAAAATCCAAGGTATTTTGTTAAAATTCCAGGTAGTTCCTTAAAATCTAAGGTGTTTCCTTAAAATCTAAGGTGTTTCCTTAAAACCCAAGGTGTTTCCTTAAAACCCAAGGTGTTTCCTTAAAACCCAATGTATTTCCTTAAAACCCAATGTATTTCCTTAAAACCCAAGGTGTTTCCTTAAAACCCAATGTATTTCCTTAAAACCCAAGGTGTTTCCTTAAAACCCAATGTATTTCCTTAAAACCCAAGGTGTTTCCTTGAAAACCAAGGTGTTTCCTTAAAACCCAAGGTGTTTCCTTGAAACCCAAGGTGTTTCCTTAAAATCTAAGATGTTTCCTTAAAACCCAAGGTGTTTCCCTAAAACCCAAGGTGTTTCCTTGAAAACCAAGGTGTTTCCTTAAAACCCAATGTATTTCCTTAAAACCCAAGGTGTTTCCTTGAAAACCAAGGTGTTTCCTTAAAACCCAAGGTGTTTCCTTGAAACCCAAGGTGTTTCCTTAAAATCTAAGATGTTTCCTTAAAACCCAAGGTGTTTCCCTAAAACCCAAGGTGTTTCCTTGAAAACCAAGGTGTTTCCTAAAACCCAAGGTGTTTCCTTAAAACCCAAGGTGTTTCCTTGAAAACCAAGGTGTTTCCTAAAACCCAAGGTGTTTCCTTAAAACCCAAGGTGTTTCCTTAAAACCCAAAGTGTTTCCTTAAAACCCAAGGTGTTTCCTTAAAACCCAAGGTGTTTCCTCGAAAACCAAGGTGTTTCCACTCAGTAAGGAATGCTGGCAATAAGATGTGAATTCACCCGGGCAACTTACAGCAGGTTCAGATTTTCTGGGGGTTTTCTGGGCAATCCTAAAAGGGGCTGAGGATTTTCCTGCAGCAGCCTGAGGTGTCACAGGGCTGGGCACAATGGAGAGGGAAGGTGGCCCTGGAGAGGCTCGGGGGCTCCATTCCCAGTTCAACAGCGACCTCTGCTCTCGGCAGCCCTTAAGCGCAGGTGGCACCGATGCGCTGGGTTTGGGGACACCTTGAGACAGATCACCTCGCTGTGTTTTATCTGTGGGGAATAAGGACACATCTTTCACACGTGGGCAGCCACCGTGACCTTCAAATCCCATCAGATGGAGCCCAGGGCTGCACGGCCCCGGCAGTTGTTAAAGCATCCCAGGATTTACCTTTTCCTACTTGGCTGATATTTAACCAGATGCCAAGAGAGACAAGGACACCTGGTTTCTGAATGGATTGTTTTCAGCGTGCCCCAAGAGGGAATATAGATATATGTGCACTCTCTCACACACACGAGGCTTGCATGGAATCTCTGGAACTGAGCTGTGTAACCAAGGCAAACCAACAGGAAGGTTCAGCTTCTAAACCTACCCCTAAACCCTTTGGGAGCTGGAGGCTGAAACTCCATGATATCCACTGGGATACCACATACAACAGGTCAGTTTGAGCTCTCCAGCCTGCAGAACCATTCCAAATACACCAAGGGTAAAAGATCTGCCCCAGCTCCTCAAAGCAGAACATCCTTAGCTGTCAGCTCTCCTTCCCCTGCTGGTCTCAACTCACACTCCCACATCTCAAAATCTGAGATGTCCAAAAGCCAGATCCCAAGTCACAGCTGGGAGAGTTCCCCACCCACAGCAGCAGAGGATCACTTAGAAAATCTCACTTGTGCCATGCCAGAGGTGCAGCACTACAGATCCTCTGTCAGGGTGTAGAAATCAGTGACAGTTTTCACTCCAGCAATTGAACCAAAGACCACCTGCCCTGTGTGCAGTGATCCACAAGAGCTGGGATTCAAGCACAATGTGGTTCCCAGACCCTCTGAGGGTCAGCAGAATGAATGATCCCTCTCCCTGGGAGCTGAAGGATGCTTCCACTCCAAATACACCAAGGGTAAAAGATCTGCCCCAGCTCCTCAAAGCAGAGCATCCTTAGCTGTGAGCTCTGCTTCCCCTGCTGGTCTCAACTCACCCTCCCACATCTCAAGATCTGGGATGTCCAGGACTCTAATTCTTCACAAAACATCAAGCCAGACCCCAAGTCACAGCTGGGAGAGTTCCTCACCCACAGGAACAGCAGAAGATCCCTTAGAAAATCCACCTTTGCCAGGGGTGCAGCACTACAGATCCCCTGTCAGGCTGCAGAAATCAGTGAATCAGTGGCAGTCCTCACTCAGCAATTCAATCAAAAACCACCTGCCCTGTGTGTAATGATGCACAGGAGCTGGGATTCAAGCACAATGTGGTTCCCAGACCCTCTGAGGGTCAGCAGAATGAATGGATCCCTCTCCCTGGGAACTGAAGGGTGCTTGTGCCCATGGCAGCACTTCCAGCTGTGCCTCCCCACCCCAATAAACCCACACACAGCAGCCCCTTCTACCTTCCTCCAAAAAGCCCCAAGCATTGGGAAAATCTATTTTGGGCTAAGCTAAAACAGCAAAGTGAGAATCTCACACCTTGCAAGCTGCAGAGGTATTTTATGAGTTCCCCAAAATATTATTAACAAGCTGAATATCCTAATGCTCTTAGGCAAAGCAGCTTTTAGGACTGCAGTGTGCTCTGTGGGGGAAAGCTCCACTCTGCTCCCCCTTTCTCCATGCCCACTCACACAACTGCAAGTCATTGGGATAATTCTTAGAAAAAGCAGCAAAGAAAATGAAGGTCAGTTTAAAATACCCTCTCAGCTGCAGATTAAAAAAAAAAAAAATCAAGCTAAAAATAACTGTTTTGAGCAAGACAGAAAAGACAGAAGAGCTATTAAGCAACTTTGAATTACCCAGCCAAGAGTGTCCAAAGCTTGGACAGAAGTTGGCAGAAAAAAGGGAATAGATCTCTGTAGCTCCTGAGGACTTTGTGTGCTCACTCTACATACAGATATATATATTAAAAAAAAAAAAATTATAAACTTCACCTTAACTATAAATTAATGTCACCCCACATATATACATATATATATATATGAAACCCCAAAACATTTATAAACATTATCTTAACTATAAATTAATGTCACCCCCACATATATATATTATATATATTAAAGAAAACCTAAAACATTTATAAACATCACCTTAACTATAAATTAATGTCACCTCACATATCTATATATATATGTATCTATATATATATAGATAGATACATAAAATCCCAAAACATTTATAAACATTACCTTAACTATAAATGAATGTATTGGTGTTTGTAGGAAGTATTCACATTACTTTAACAATAATTCACAATTTTAACAAATAATTTGCTCCAAGTCTGTCCCTTTTTCATAGCTTTGTGTGGTTTTAGTCCTGCTCATTTGTGTTCTCAGGACTGCACCTGCATCCACAGCCCATTCACACAGAGCTCCAGAATTCAAAGGCAGAGAGCTCCAACAGCTCAAGCTGCAGTTCACCCAAAAAATATTTATGCACAAACTTCTGTGTGGTTTTAGATACATTTCTATCTAAAGATCCTACATAAACAAAGTCCTTACAGGGGGATGTATCAGTAAAAATAGGGATATTAACCCTTCTCTCTGGTTTTGTCCTGGAGATGGTTTGCCAGCTGTTCGTAGGTCAAACATTTCTAAAACAGAGCACACAGCATCAGTAAATACACAAATTTCTTTGTGCCCTGCTGGGTGCCTGCCCTCCAAGGCAAAAGGCAAAAAGCAAAAAGCTCAGCCTCCCTTCAGCCTTTCAGAGCTGCCCAGCCAAGGTAAGAAGGTTCTGCTCCACCACAGGCAGAGGTGGCCGTGCCCTTGTCCCCAGAGCCCTCCTGCTCTCTGGTGGGGACAGGTATGGGTCCATCAGCATCAATTCCATTTTCAGCACTTAGAAAAAGTGCTTCATAACTCTCAACTTCATAACTCTTCCCATTTTGTCACTCTTAATATTTATAAGCCATGCAGGAAATGATTGATTTTCCTTCGGACCCCTTGTCATTCACGGTTGCTTATCTCCTGCGTGGAGGGGGCAACCAACAGATTTATAACAGCCCATAAAAGTTGTTACCAAAAGTACAGCTTCTTTGTGTGTGATCATTTCTAATAACTCTCAGGCATGATAGCAATTACTGACAAAAGTCAGCCTCTGTTAATAGAGTTTATCTCAGTTCATCATATATCCTTTGTCAGTGGAAGCATTTTGACAAGCCTGGGGTTAATTAAAACCAAGAAGACAATAAAATACACCTAATCAAACATTACAGGTACAGAAATCAATTAGCAGATTTATGGCACTTTGGAGCCCTCTATAACGTGCAAAATTCAAAGAAACTGTCAGTTCCATCCCCCCCAAGACAGAGTAATTGAATTTCTAATTGAAACTATTTTTCAATAGGTAACACAATCCGCAAAGTTTGATTTGCATTAAAGTGGCATCTGCAAAGGACAGAGGAATCTAAAAAAAATAAAGAAATCCCAGGCTGCTCCTGTTATTACCAGCAATAATTATTATTATTATTTGCATATTTAACATTTTGCTGAAGCCCTTCAGAGTGGCCAAGTCTTTTGCCAAGACAGCTCTAGGCACTGAGATTTCTGTAGCGAGAGTTCATTTGGGTGAAAAAGGGGGAAGAAGAAGATTCAGGGTGGGCAGAAATGGGAAAGAAAAAGGTTCAGGTGGGCAGAAAACAGTTTGGGCCTGGTGATGAGCAGAACAGAGTCCAAGGGATGATGGTCCATGCTGAAGGGATGGGCACTGGGACCAGAGTGTGGCACAGAGCATCCCAGCAGGGAGGGGACAGAGGGACAAGCTGTGTGCTGGAGGATGCTGCTGAGAGCCTGGGGACATTCAAGCACCTTCACTGGGATGTTTGGCTTTCGTCTCTGAGTGCAAACCTTCGCACAGAGCAGTTGTTGGCAATTTGGGGGCAGGGGCCACACCCATCTTCACAGAAGCAGCACAGTTCAGGTGGGACTTTCAGGGGATCACCCAGCTCCAAACTAGATCTCGACAAGAATAACAAAACAGGTACTAAAAGGCCAGGGAAACAGGGGTTTTGCCAGAATTTCCCTCTGAAATGCAATGAGACAGAAAGCACTGGCTCTACTGCCTAATTGCAGTCTATATTATCTATACTTTACACTGCTTCATTTCTCCTGCTGCTTGTAAGACACAGCTAGGAGCTATCTCTGAGTAATTTACTGGGAAATGGGAAAGACTAGAAATGAAAAGTCAGGAGAAATGAAGATACGAGGTCAACAGAAAGCTTTCCAGCACTTGCATCTCTTTCAGTGCAGTGAACCAGATTAACCTCTGATTTCAGCACTCTGATATCCAGAATCCAATATAAACAAAAGTATGATATTCAAAGTGAAATATTTGCTGAACTTGGAGTAAAATGTTCATTAAAATTTTTTATGTTACACAATGAAACAAAAGGAAAAAAAATGAAAATTGGCTTTGTTGAAATATTGCAAGCCCAAACTCCATTTTGCTGGGTCCTGCTTTGTGAGAACCTCAGCAGGAATATCAGATTTTAAGAACAACAGCATGGACAAAACAAAAGACCAAAAAGAAAATAATGAATCAACAGCAAAATGGGGCTTTCTGGTGATTTTCTCCTAATTTAATGAAACTGGGCAAATGCACAAGGCTCTTAAATTCCACCCAGTTTAGTTTTCCTGCTGTCTCAGCAGCATCTCATCTGGAAGAAAAGCACCTGCAGAGAACACATCCACAGGAGCTTCCCAAGGCATAAACCTTATCCCAGAGAGGAAGGGCATTCCCAGGCAGCTGCCTTGGCAGGATAAACCAGCAAGCAAGGCACAGGGATCTGCTCACAGGGAGAAGAGCCACCTGTGATAGTGATGGAGTTTGCAGAGGAGAGATCCCCCACGTTAGCAAAGGCAGCTTTTCATCTGGATAGCACTCGCTGTGAAATTAAATCCTGGCACATTTGGGAAATGGTCCATGGAGAGGTGATTAATTCTATTAGAGGATGTGGAGGGAACTCATTCTTATTTCCTTTGTTAAGGAACAGAACAGGAGTCCAGAATTCAGACTGCAACAGGGCAGATCCTTGAAATTGTCACTGCCAACCTACGCTGCCCACCATTTAAACAGTTCTAGAGGTCCCAGATGGCAAGGAAGCCTCACCTTATCATCAACTCCATGAAGGGAGACATTTTCTGGTTCCATTGGGGTTTAGGTTGGCTTTTTTTTTTGTGGTTTTCCCCCCCTGTTGTGGTTGTTTGTTGTTGGAGTTTTTTCTTGTTTTAGTTTCTTTTCCTTCCTCATCTTTCACTCCCTTCCACTACGAGTACATCTTTTATTTGCACTGCTCCTCACACACATTGCTTGTTCCAAAAGAACTGGAGGATTTCTGGCAGTGAGAAATCAAACCTTTCCCCTGGCCATCAGCAGGAACAGCTCTCAGTGCCAGCCCCCACTGGAATTTGCTGCTAAACCAGAATGAAAAAGGCATCAGGAGTGGAGAGTAAAAGCAGGTGGGGCTGGGGGGCCAAAGGGCACATCCAGAGGGTTCCAGGTGGGCTGATAGGTGAGAATTGAAGGTTCTGGTGGAGGTTTTCCTGGTATCAGCTTAATTCTCTCCTGCTGCAAGTGAAGTTTAATTTTCTCCCTCTGTAAGGCTTGTCATTACTTATCCCCCAGATCATGATTTCCCAGCTCTTTCCCCATTCTTGCCTTTTGAAATGCAGGCTGCAAGGCTGGATACGTTCTGCCAGCCTTCACCAGGCAGCACAGAGCAGTCATATCTCTCCCCCGACCCCACAACTTGCTCCTGACACTCCTATTAATGCTTCCAGGAACAAGATTTCTCTTTAAAGGCACATCACTGACTCACTTGTCTGTGATTCACTCTGAAGCCAAACCCTTCCCTGCAGTACTGCTTGCCTAGGCAGCTGTTTCTCATTTTTTTAATCAGATGTTTCCTCCCTAAAGGTAGCATTTGTCATGAATTTCATCTTATTGATTTCTAACCATTCCTGCTGTATAGATAATATTGAACTCAAAGCCTTTTCTCTGCAGACTGCTGGTAAACTCACACCTCACAGCATCTTCCTGAGGCATTGCAAAGGATTATTTCCTGTATGAGCCAAGATGTTCATGCAGGAGAACTGAACTCAGTGCAGGGAATTTGCAGAACTAGGGGAAATTTTTTTTTAATTAAAAAAAAATTTAAAAATCACTTCTTGACAGTGAGCCAAGGGCAACTGTTCTTTGAGAAATGTTCTTCCAATAAATAAGTGTGATCCCACTTGCTAAGCAAATTCAGTTTATGCTGATTTTACAGTGGTGTCCTCAAGGAGAACAACTGCAGTCAATAGAGGCATGGCAGCAACTGCCCCTTCCCTCTCCCACCCAGCAGCCCAGAGGAAAGATTCCCTTTGCATGATCCCCAGTCCAAGGAGAGAGGCCCAAAATTCTTCCTTGTCCCACCCAAATGATAACAACTTGATCCTTCCTCTCTGGAATTTCACAAGCCTTCAGAATCCCAATGTTGTGGTATTTTCTGAGTTCCCCAGACGGAGGAGGAATTGAGAATCTGACTCCGTGTTCTTAGAAGGCTAATTTATTATTTTATGATATTATATTATATTATCTTAAAGAATACTATACTAAACTATACTAAAAATAGAGAAAGGATACTTACAGAAGGCTAGAAGATAATAATGAAAAATTCTTGACTCTCTCCTCAGAGTCCTCACACAGCCTGACCGTGATTGGTCATTAAGTCAAAACGATTCACCTGTTGGATAAACAATCTCCAAACACATTCCAAAGCAGCGAAACACAGGAGAAGCAAATGAGATAATATTGTTTTCCTTTTTTCTCTGAGGCTTCTCAGCTTCCCAGGAGAAGAATCCTGGGCAAAGAGGATTTTTCAGAAAATATGACGGTGGCACAATGGCGCAGACCTTTCCACACCCCAACCACCACATTCCAACCCAGACAAAAACTCTGGTTTTTAAACTTTATTTCATAGATCACAGCCTGGTTTGGGTTGGAAGAGATCTGAAAGATCATCCATGGCAAGGACACCTTCCACCATCCCAGGCAAATCCAAGCCATGCCCAGCCTGGCCAGGGATGGAGCAGCCACAGCTTCCCTGGGTACCCTGTGCCAGAGCCTCCCCACCCTCACAGGGAAGAATTTCTTCCTAACATCCAACCTAAAGCTCCTTTCTCTGAGTTCAGAGCCATCTGACAGCAGCACAGAGTGCCAGCACAGCAAAGCCTGACCAGCTGACACATCTCCACTGATACAGGGCAGGACAGCTCAGACAGAGCCAACACGTGCTCTGCAATATGTTCACTGCTGGTTTAGAGCAGCACATTACACCAATGCCCCATTCAGAAGATGTCAGGCTGTGTTGGCACATGGTCACAATGTGTTGTTACATGGTAATTTTCCCCTCAGCCCAAATATCTCTAGCTCACATTCTGGCCAGCCGCTGCAAGGTAATCCCAGGCAGAAAGAGAAAAAAAAAATCCCAAATTCATTCCCTATTGAGTCTGTGTACAACATAAATCTGTCTCATTTTTTTCCCCTTGTGTTTCGGCTTTTTGCCTGACTGCAAAGAGACAGAGGTATAAGAGGAATACATTAAAAAATGCTTTCTTAACACCAACCACAAATTCACCTGTCTCCTCAGTGCTGATACATTTTCCTTCAAAAGTTTGCATCCTTTGACATCTTTGCAGTCTCTCCATGTTCCTGCTGCTGTTTCTCAGCAATAGATAAGAAAACTTCAAAACCTTGCTCTGCAATAATGAGATTCAAAAGAAAAGAATTTTTTTTTCCCAATCTTTCTACATAAAAAAGGCCTGAATCGGAGCCCAGCAGTGCACAAATATTACTCATGTCATTGACACTAAGAAAAGGGGAGCTGTGAATAAAAAATGTTAAAAATGAACACAAGGAGCATTGTTTGCATATCAGAAAAATTAATCTACATAGAGAAGTGTAAGAGCCTGCAATTCAGAAAGCAAAGAATTAGGACAGCCCAGCTGAGAATAATTTTCTAGCCAGTTAATTTAATTGCATAAATCATTCCTTTGTTAGCAATAAAGAGATATAATTAAAATGAGATTGCTTCTCATTTCTATTCTCTGGAAACTAAAGGAATTGATTTTGGGGAAAGCATTCTTCCAAATACCAGATTGGCAAATTACATTTACCTTTTTAGAAAGGAGAAATTATTTTGCACTAATATCATGGAGGGTTTAATTAATTATAGATCTGCCATATGATCTTAAAGAAATAATTTACTCAATGCCCACAGAACAGAAGTTTGTAAGTGAGTGCATCCCTCTGATAGATGGTGTGCAGATTTTTACAAACAGGTCACAAGTTGAACAGGTGGCTGTCAGGAGAAATAGCAGGGAATATAATAAATGTTTAAAGATAGGGGAAGGTTTGTGAAGAGATAATAAAGCACTGCTTCCTATTTATTGGCATATACCTGGATTACTGGTCTTTGAACCCCTCTGAATTGGTTTTCTTTTAAATATTGTAATGATGGTTGTTTTCTATTCACAAATCTTCAGGGCTCAATAAGCAGTAACAGGTTAATAACAGAACAACAGCCAGAGAGGGAAAAAAACCAAACAAACACAAAGCCCACCAATTAAACAGAATATTGCTTTTGCTGAATATTGCAGGGGTTGGCCACTGCCAGGCCCCTAACAGGGCTGTAACAAACACATCAGACAGGAGAAATTCTTCCCTGTGAGGGTGGTGAGGCCCTGGCACAGGTTGCCCACAAAGCTGTGGCTGCCCCATCCCTGGCAGTGACCAAGGCCAGGCTGGGTGGGGCTTGGAGCAGCCTGGGACAGTGGAAAGTGTCCCTGCCATGGCAGGGGTGTTGGAACAAGATGAGCTTTTAGGTCTCTGCCAACCCAAACCATTGCCTGATTCTATGACAATATACTCAGCATCCTTTGGGATCCCTGCCTTCTCTTACCACCCTCTCTTTGTAACTACTTACCATGCAGGGGACCCCAGAAACAGAAAACTCTGCCTCTTCCATCCCATTTTACCCCTCCAAGGGCATCCTCTCTTGCAAAACCTGCTCAGAAGGCAGAGAGCAGAATCCATTTCCTCTCTGCTGCACCAGGATGGGGTCTCACATCCACTCTCGCCTCAAAACAGACCCTCCTTGCTACATTTTTGAGAGCAGGAGCCATCTCATGAACATTTGTGGTGCTGCCCACTCTCTCAGCTGTCCTTTTTGTCAGGCAAAAGCTGCCACCCTCCCACCTTCCTCCACAAGAAACTCCCCTGCCACCAAGGATTCCCACTCCCCACAGCTGGGGCTTTTCAAAGGGCAGAACACCAGGTACAAATTGGAGTCAGACACAAATTGGAGTCAGGCTGCTTTGATAAACTCTCCAAACAGTCACACAAAGTCTTCCACAGATCTCAGGCAGAGGCTGCCCAGGATCAGCACGCCTGGTAAGTCCTCCCTACACACAAAAGGTGCCTCTGCCTCATAACCTCTTCCTTTTCTGTGTGCTTTGGAACAGAACAGGAGCAGCCTTGGCTCAGGAACATCATTCCCCATGGGGACCACGGTGGTGGAGTGACAGCACAGCCATCAGCAGGGACTGTGCTGTGGAGGAGACAGGTAAGGCAAGAAATGGGCTCTGCATGCAAGAGTTAAACAGCAGATAGATTAGATCTCATCAGCTGAGTTTTCCAGGAAAAGCATTGTGTTGCTATGGAAACCCCAACATAACCTGGGTTTTCCCTCCTTTTGTTTGTTCATTTTCTACAAACACTGGCCTCTCCCAGTCCTCCCCAGGTGGACTTGCAGCTTGCAAAAACAGTGATTTTTTTTTTTTGCTTTCTTTCTTTTTTTGCTTTCTAATGCCCATTTCTCTTTGCAAGTACATTTTTCAGTGATTGCCTTTCTCTGTATCACTGTCCCAGGCTGCAGACTCTCTCTTTGCAGTGAGGACTGGTTAATGTGCTGCCCATTAGAAACTCAGCTCCTGAACACCTTGCTGTCTTTTTCTTCATGGGGAAAAAGGGACAAAAGCCTCATGGTAATAAAACTTTTCAGTGAAAAACCACATGGGAACTTTATCTTGTCACGTAGTTTCTCCATTTCCAGCGTCTCAAGAAACAGCATTTCCTTTGGAAAAAGGAATTTTGCAGGCAACAAGAATTTGGATGTTCAGCTCCAAGTTTTCTCTTTGATCTTATTCCCAGGTATCTCCAGCCATTTATTTTACTGCATCATAATAAGGATTGCCTTTAATGAGCCTGATGGAAACATCAAGAGAATCTTTCTAAAACATGCCCTAGATACAAGAGACCTCAGCACACAGGTGCCTTTATCTGCCAGATTTCTTTACTCTGCACCTCACAACCTCGTGATTTACACACACTTGAGCTTTTCACACTCCCTCCTAATCCCCCTGCACAAATAACAGGGAACAGACTCCCAAGTGCAGGCTCCTTCCTCCAGAGCAGCTCCTGCTTTGGCAGCATCAAGGGTCACATCCTTAGATGGAAATATATGTCAGTAAGCTTGAACTTGTAGCTTACCTCGTGCTGGCTAGTCCTAGAATTTATGAAAGCTGAAAAGCTGTTATCCTGAAGCTGAAGATTCAGCAGGTTTTCCTTTGGCTTCCTCAGCAGAGCTGTGGCAGGAATGGAACATGAATCCAGGGCCTCTCTCTGTGCCAACATCCCCACCAAGTGGCCAGCTCCCAGCTCCTCTTCCAGCTCATCCCTCTGCCCCAGCAGCTGAAAATGTGAAAATACAAACCTGGCTCGCCTACTCTCACCCAAAACCCACAAAATCTGACTTTTGAGACAGCTCTGAAGACCTTTCCAGCCACGCTCTGGAGTAAAGGCAAGAGAGGAGTGATAAAAGGATTTCCTTCCATCCCTTAAAAGGTGTCCTGTTAACCCATTTCCCACCTTAGCCACTGTTATTTTTTCTGCTTGCAGAATTTAAAAACTTGTGTACAGATAGATTGTTGTTAATTACTGCACACATTTCAAACAAGTGTGGCCAGCCCAACTTGCTACAAGCTTTATGTTGTATATGAAATACTAAAGTACACACACAAAAGAAAAAATAAAATTAAACTACATGTATTTTCAACAGTAGCTAAGGCAGAAAGATTTAAAAAAAAAAAAAGCAAACCAAAAAAAAAAAGAGAAAATTTTGACAAACACTGCCCTCTTGAGGGAAAGGGAGCTGTATTGCCTGAGCAAAACCATTCTCCCTTCTCTGCTACACTAAACTCCCCCCGCTGCCTTGCCATGTGGTTCAAGGTGGGGAGAAGTTTTTGACAAGCAGCAGTAGGAATCAATTCACACCTAGGAATCAATTATCTCTAGATAAATCATACCTTAGTTATGATTTATAAGTATTCTAGGTACAAAGAAGCAACAGTGAAAGCACAAGAACCTACTGGAAATACAAAAACCTGGAAATCGAGAGTTTTTCTTTCTTCATGAATTGCAGCCTTTTATTTTACCCAAAATCTCTGACAGCAGGAACCAGACTGCAGCTTCTTCTTTGTCCTGCAAATTCCTCATCAGTGGGATACACAAGCATCATCTCTCTAGCCTAAGAATCTTGATCTGCTGACTGGAATAATCCCCTGCAGTATCTGTTGGAAGGTTTTGGGAATCTCTTTCCCCAACCAGTTTGTATAAGGAAGGAGATGCTACTGTAATATTTCAGAGTGCACTGGTGGCACTCAGGGACAGGGTTCAGTGGTGGAGGGGGCAGTGCTGGGTTAATGGCTGCACTTCATCTTAGAGGGCTTTTCCAATCTAAACAATTCTGTTACAATGGGAAAATTAATTTTTTTTTTAAAAAGCTTAAAGCAAAACTTTAGAAGAGTCTGATGCCTCCATAAGAGCTCTAGAAGGAACAAGCAGCTGCCTTTCCTAACTGATTTGCTAGCACCTCTAGAGATGAATTAAAATTTTGAAGATGGCTTGAATCATCCTCCTCCTGTCATCACAAAAGACTGCTCATAGCACAAATTCCTACAAATGTACAGAGCAACATTTTTCAACTGAAACCTTATGCCAAGTCAGTTAGGGGAGCAGAAAGAGAAAAAGGGTTCAATATCTTTAGATCAACTACTGTAAAAATTAACATTTTATTTTTTCCAAATAATGAAAACCACTCACAAGTTAAGGTACAAAACATCAATGTATATTTAAGAGCATCCTAACACAGACTGATGAACACAGGTGAGGGTTCAATACCCCACAAAGCAGACACAATGAGTTCAAGCGTTGAGAGGGCGAGTACTGTTAACTAAAATGATATTAAAATGGTACTTCTGAGTGCTCACAGTTCCAAATATTTATGATGAGAGTAACTTGGCATTTAGATGGATGCTACTGCTCTGTCAGGATTTCATCTTAATTAAATAATGGTGGTGGAGCATCACCTGTTACTGACTTATCTTGAACATTCAAGCCAGATCAAGGCACCAGGTGTTCCCAGATCAAAATCTGCAGAACAGTTTCTACAAATGCAGGGTTCTGTCCAAAATGTTGAGCAGTTTGGTGATAGCAACACTTGCAATATTACCACTAAAACCAGGTGCAGACTGAAACACCAGAAACTGAGTGTTTTCTTATCCACATCAGCAAGCTCATGACATCAGCATCAGCCTGGAAAGCTAAACATGTTCTGACATGGTTTTGAGAAAGCTGGATTGGCCTGGAATTATTATCCTTCCCATGCAAAGCAGGAGCCCTTGAGTTCAGGTATGAGCACAAAACACAATGAAAGTAGAACACAAGTTCAGACAGGCTTAAGAAGCATTCACAGAAGATTGAATGCTGAACAGCCCTTCCCTTATTTCATCAATTTTTTCTGCTCTTGAGGCTGCAGAAGTCTTTGCTGGCTTAAGAAGAGATTCATGACACTTGTCCAATACAGCCTTCAAAATTAGGCGTATTTCCTGGAAAGAGAAAATAAAGAAGGGAAAAAAAAATCCATCAGCAAAGTTAAATCTTTATCAAGCACCAATGTCAAGTGAGTGGTCTGGTGGACTCAAATGATTTCAAGGGTGTCTCATCCACGGCTTAAGAAGCAGCATTCAGCAGCATTAAATATTCACAACACACAGGGGAGGCTGCTTAGAGGATCACTGCACTGTCCACACTACAACAGGAATGTAAGAAGATTTTTGGGGGGTAAAAAAAAACCCCTCACCTTGGCTTTTGTTGCTTTTTCTTCAGCATCATCCTTCAGCTGCTCAATTTTGTCCTTTTTCTGTTTGATTTCCTTGCGAATGGCCATAACTTTGTCATACACAGCACCCCTCTTCTCCTGGACTTTGTTAAAATGTCTAAAGGTGACAGAAAAAAAAGTTAGTACTGAGCTCGTTCCAGATGAAACTGAAGCCCACCACAAGCAAACCCTGCATTTTATGAGCATAAAACCAGCAGCTTCCAGGAGCAATGGTATATAGAACTGTCTTTCTCAGAAATTAATGTGATTTTTAAACTAGAACAACTTAGGTACAAGAAGTGAAACTCATACTTAGCAGGAGCCCATATGCACCTTCCCACCTCAAGGACATTTCTTTTATTCACCAGCAAAAACTCTTTTCTTCAACCAAGGTTACCTCCCTTCCCCTCCTGCTTATCAAAGCATTTTATTTTATCACTCAAGGGAAATACCTGACACATTAAAAACAGGAATAGGCAGCAACTTTTGATGAAAAGGAGCATAAGATTATGTTGCTTTCATTGCTAAATTAAAAGCTGCTTCTCACAGAATCATTTCAGTTGGAAAAGACCTCTGAGATCAACCTATGTCACTTTGACCATGGCACTTGGTCTTTCCTTGAACGCCTCCAGAGGCAGTGACTCCACACCACCCTGGGCAGCCCATTCCAAGGTCTAATCACCTTTCTGTCCAGAAATTCCTCCCAATGCCCAACCTATTTTCCTCCCAAATAATTTCTTTTAGCTGGTACAATACACTAAGTGCCACTCTGCACACCACAGAAACCTCAAGCCTGACTAAATCTTACTTGACTCTCCCATCCATGTGCAAGCAGCTCCCTTCCATCACAGCCAATAATGTTCCATATTCCCTTTCCTTTCTATCTGTGTAGATGAAAATTGTTTAAAAATCAATTTTCTCCCTAAAAGCTCAGCACTAAGCTCACAGTGAAGCCAGGACCTTCCAGGGCTGCAGTTTGGTGCTGCCTTCAGCATATGGGAGGAAGGAAGAGGGGCTGAGAGGCTTTGATCAAATGACACTTTTCCTTTTGTTTTAGAAGCATCATGTCAGGATAATGCTCCTCTGAGATGCGAGCCCCATTTCCCCATGGGTCTTGAACATCTTTGATAATGAGCAAAAGTGGCAAGGGAAATTATGAAAAATTCATGAAAGGCAAATGGGGCTTTGTTGAAGTCTGATAAGTTGGAAAATTATCCCAATGTGACATTCTCTTTAAGAAGATAAAAGAATCAAGAATAAGCATTATAAATTAAATTAGTGCTCCAATAAAAGAATTGCTGTCAAGTCACATTGCAATTATTGATTTGAGACCCCAAATCCCTGCCTGCAGCATTCCTGGTCTTCATACAGAGCTGTCCCACACTGCTCATTTTCCCCTCAGTGCTAAGCTGTGTGTTTGCAGCAGCCATGGACTTTGGCAGCACATAACAAAGACATAAAGCAGCATCAGGCAGAAACATCAACCCCTCCATACTCGAGCACGGTGCACTTGTGCTGCTCAATATCTTCACGCATCTTTTTGAGCTGGATCTCAGCTGTAGCAAGCTTCTCATGTTTTGCAGTCACCATTCTCTTCAGGGACATTTCATCAGTCTTGGCCTTTTTCAGCTCTACCTGAGAACTCTCAAGTTGGTCCTCCAGATTTCTGGCCTAGAGTACAGAAGTATAGAAATGAAATAGAAATAAATTAAATGGGAGCAGGAAATTATCAAGATAGCATACCCTGTAAATGTGCTAAGATTACAACTAGCTGGCTGCTTTTTGAAGATTTGATTGCCAGCTCCTTCTCCCAGTTCCCTGGTCTCTATCTGATTATAAATACATCCAAATGGACAAGACCCCCTCCCTTAGGATGGCTTTCAGAAGTGACTGTGCCTTCTGCTATAGCTTTTTGCCAAGCCTCATTTGAACACATGCTATACAAATACCCCAAAACACTCCATACCATTTTTCAATTGCTCCTAACAACTGCATTCTGCCAAAACCTAGTGGCAAATAGCAAGGGACTGTATTGTGACAAACATTTCATCAGAGAATGCCTGGCTTAGCAATATTAATAAATTTAAAGGCACTTAAGACATGACTCTTCCTGATGTAACAATTTTTTATTCTTAGTTTCCACTCTCAAGGCAGAAGAAACTCGATTTCACTTTTCTTTTCCCATCATTTCCTACCAACAACCCCAAGACAGCTCCAACTATTTTAGGTCAGGTTTCTATGGCAACAAAGCCTTTGACTATTCAAAGTGGTCAATAGCTAGTGCATAGTACATTAGCTAGTGCCACCCAGCAAAGCAGCAGCAATGTTTTACTGACATTTTTAAGAAAGAATTTGGAAACTTCAAAATGTCATTCTTTATAGTGAAAAGGAAAGAGGGGAACATTGCTTAGACATCAAACTCTCCCTAACAGGATATAATTTGGATAATACAGACCTCTGATGATACACTGGCCAGTCTCTCCACATTTTCTCCCTGTATTTCCATCTTCTTTTGGTATAACTGCAATTCCACTTGGCATGATGGCAGAACCTCAACTACATCTCTATAACCTTCATATTTCTCAGTAACTTCTTGCTTTAAAGAGAGAAAAAGACTATCAATAAACAGCTTTAGAGTTCTTTTATACAGAATTAAAGCATATTGAATTTTGAACCCTCCCCTCATTGTTTAAAGACCTAAGAAGTAATATTTAAGGTGGTGAAATGAGCTCTTCATAAAAAAATAAAGGCATTTATTTGGAAGCACAGAAATAAAGGTGACATACAAGTGTTTTACACTGAATTAATCAGTAATCAACTTTTTCCAAGAGCTTTTAGAAAAAAAAAATAGAAAAAAAGGCTGTGCAGTGAAGAAATTCTACACTGGTAAAACAAGAGTTATGCAAAGCTTCATACCTGATATCACAGCAATCGAGTTTACACCTTTGGAACAAAAATAACCTTCAGAGGAAAAGTGCAAACTACTGAAGTGTGAGCAATCTCAAACCACAGAAATGAGTGGATATTATAATTAAAAAATAAATAAATAAATCTAGGAGGGAACCCAGTGTTCAGCCTATTAGTGAAGACAGCCATAGATTCCAGAAACAGTGAATAACAAGAGAAGCACGTGTTCTAAATACAAGGATATTTGGGAGCTGACAAAATATTGTCTCCTCTGGAGAGCAAACAGCCAAACAGATTCAAGAGTTCAACACCTGATTTTACAAGTGACTGCAATCTTGCTTTTCAAAAGGAAAAAACAGCCCATCAAAACTACACCACCACCTCTACCGCAAACCTTCAATTTTCTGAGGCTGTGATTTCATTTCAGACCAACCACTGTCCTGCTGGTGGTTTTACCATCACTCAAGAGGCAGCTCTAGATGATGACAATCCAGTAAAACATGCTTTTTTCTAACAGAATACCTCCTTGTGTGGACAGAGGAAAACCTCACCTTAGATCTCTTCAATTTCTTAATAGTCTCTTTCATCATCTCGTTGTAACTTTTCCGTTCTTCTGGACTCTCCACAATTTTAGATTTCAGCTGCTCTTGTTCTTCTTTCAAAGTAGCCAGAGACACTTTGCATTCATTCTAGTTAATGACAAAACCACTTTCAATATTAGTGATGAGGTGAACAAAGAGGAATTGTGTAGCAAGGTTTGCCATGGTCTTATGACTAGACAGGTTCTTTGGTGTGTAGTCATTCCTCATTAGGAAGTTCTAAAAATAAATTCCTCTAACCAGCATTAACATTCCAAATCAAAGCAATCAACAGCCTATTTTGCTTCCCACATTTGCTTACAGGGGTGCAGAAGAACAGCAGTTAACTGGTATTCTCCACCAAGAGCCTGCCAGCTCATCCTAGAATGGTTTGGGTTGGAAAGGACCTCAAAGATGATCTCATTCCAACCCTCTGCCATGGGCAGGGACACCTCCCACCAGACCAAGTTGCCCCCAGCTCCATCCAGCCTGGCATATTGCCACAAACTCTCTCCCTCAGAACTCCTGACCTAGGGATACTGAGGCAGTGCCTGCAGCATTCCAGAGCCAGCTCTGTCACTCTGGGAGAACAGCAACAAGTTCAAAACCTCCTGTTGTGCCTCAATAGCCCACTCTATGTATGCAAGGTAAACCCACAGCACCTCAGAGGTCCAGATTTCTAGTGACTTAATTCCAAGAATAATCTGATCCTAGAAAGAGAGATGATTTCTCAGTTGATCAGCTGCCAGCACCTATATAGAGGTGTACTCACCAGTTTTTGGGTTCTCTCAGCAATATCTGTCTTCTTTTGAGAAGTCACTTCTTGCAAAGCTGTCTGGAAAAAAAAAAAAAGCACCAAGCTTTCAACAAGCATCTCTACAGCTGCTACCTGCCTTATCCTTCTATCATAGATCTGTTCAAAGGAGAAATCCCATTTATGGGTAATTTGGAATGCCATAACCAGCAGAAAAAACTGCAACCTGTAAGATTTCAAAGACAGGAAAGGAGAATTTTGCCACCAAAACCACTGGAAGCACAAGGGAGGCAGCCAGCAGTGGGTAACTAGGAATAGGGATAAGAAATTGGCCATCCCTATTCTCATTGACCCTGGCAGTTGTTATTATAGCCCCACAACTTTCTTTGCCAGGGGCTCTGTTCTTCAGGGAAAATTTAACATAAAGTCCCAAATAATAGTCAAACACAAGGTTAATAATGCAAATAGCAGAGACATGATTTGACAAAACAAAAAAAATCCTGACCATAGATTATTATTTTCTTTTTCCCAAAGGAGCTAAAAAAGTTATCCATGAGACCTAAGAGGAAAGTTTCCACTGCTGAAAAGTTACCCCTGCAGTTAACCCTATTTTTTTTTGCCAGGCATTCCCTTGGGTGACCCTTCTTAGGCCTCATTTCTTACCATGGGCCACCTCCAGTTCCAATTCTTGGAATTTAAATAGAAAACAAAGAGGAACATCCCTGTGTTCCTGTTTGGAAGTGTGATGTGCATCTCCCAAGTCACTGCATAAATGCATTTCAAAAAAAGAGTCAACTATACCTTTGTATTCCCCAATCTGATTTAAAGCACATTTCACATTCCTTACAGTGAAACAAAGAGGGGTCCAACAGCATTTTGCTAAAATTGCCATTGTTTTAAAAAAAGTCCCTTTTATCCACTGAGTTAGAGGGAAGGGAATAAGACCAAGAGAAGTGAGGAGCCCACAGCAGGTTTTCAGAGAAATACAGAACAAGGTCCTACTTGTTTCCGACGATAGTCCTGCCTCAGCAGCTGCTCCAGCTCCCGAATGCTCTCTGTGAGCTGCTTGATCTCTGCCTCATGTTCAGCTGGGACTGTGCTGAGGGAAAAATAAAGATATTGGGCAGTTTCAGCATCATTATAGTCCAGTCAGAGTGCAGCAGATAAAACCATCACTGCCTCCACAGTTTACAGCCAGTAACTTTCAGTAATCAGAGCAAGACAGTCTCAAATGAATAGCTCTTATTTTCCTTTGCTTGTAAGATTTTGCAGTTGAGGCATAATCTAAAGAGCTATTTTGGCAAGAAGTGGTACAAACACAAAGGACTAAGTTTAAAGATCATGTTAAGCAAATCATGAAAGTACAACACTCCTACCAATTTTGGTGGTGACTTTCATTTATGAAATTTGCATATTACCTGTCATACAAATAGTTTATATTAGTGTAGACCTATCCCAGCTAGGGAACCCCCTGTGTAGTACACACCAAGAGCAGCTGTCAGGAAAAAAAAAAAAACACTTTGTTTTGAGAGCTCTCTTGGAAACCAGCCGTTTCTCCATCCTATTATCCACAAGCAAAAACAAAACTTAATGGTGCAAAGACACAGGCAGTGGGGCTAAATGGCCTGAAAAACAGAGATTGTGGCAAACATGTCAAATAACTAAGGAAGACAACTTTACTCATGTATTAAGTTAAAGATGAGCTTCCTCCAGCTGTTGAAGGGATAAAGACACATCACTAAAAGCTAAGTAAGAGCAAGAAGTTTCAACCTAGTTCTCCACATACAAATACAGGATTCCCTCAATGCAACCATACACTGTAAAAGCTTTGGGTTTTTTTTTCCTCTGCCAGCAGGGAATAAACCCCCTCAGCTCCCTCTCATCAGACTTGTGCTCCAGACCCTTCCCAGCTTCATTGCCCTTTTGTGGACACACTCAATGTCCCTCTTGCAGTGAGGGGCCCAGAATTGGATGCAGCACTCAGGGAGTGTCACAGGGGGATGGTCACTGCCCTGGTCCTGCTGGCCACACTTGCTGATACAGGCCAGGTGCCATTGGCCTCCTTGGCCACACTGCTGGATCTTGTTCAGCTGCTGTCAACCAGCACCCCCAGGTCCTTTTCTGCTGGGCCATATTCCAGCCCCTCTTCCCCAAGCCTGTAGCATTGAACCAAGTTATTATGACCCAAGAATGCGGCTCTGCACTCAGACTTGTTGAGCCCCACACAACTGGGCCACTGATCCAGCCTGAGCAGGAAAGGCAAGCAGTGCATCTCACAGTGCTCACTCCACACACTCACTTCAGTTTCTCCAGCTTCAGTGCTGCCTCCCGATTCACAGCCTCCAGGTGTTGGCTTTTCTCCATAGCTAATTTCTGCAAGTTAAATATTTGATTTTAGAGAAGTGTGGTTTCTCTCTGGGCTTTTATTAGAGCCTTGCTCATCATTATTTCACATGAAATGCACCTTCTCTGAACTACTGAGACGTTCAGAACAGAAGCCACCTCCAACCCAGCTTTTCTCAAAATGGTACAAGGTGTCAATCCTTCACTTACCAGGTTGAAGTATCCAATAATTTATTGTAAGGGGAAATATATATTATATATATAATATTTTATATTATACATTATATATATTATTAATAATGTATAATATCTAGAAATATATAATATATAATATTTTTATATTATACATTATTCTTACTATGTATAGTAATAATCATGTATATATATATAAAATATATATTATATATAATATATTTATAATATGTAATTATATATATATATGTAATATTTCTTTTTCCCCAATATATTGGAGGAAAAAAAACACCCTTTCAGTAATACCCAAAGTAATAATCAGTACCTTCCTGAATTACTTGTCTATATTTAACATCCCAACATGTTACATAAAAGAACAATCTTCATGGCTCCTGGTTCTAGGTTAATATCAGTTATACTTTTATAGGCATCTGGAATAAATCAGCACCTAATCTTACATAGCTCTGTTGTAGCTCCAAGTAGACCTCACGCCGGGATTCCCTGAAGTTCACAAAGTTGAGGATGCCACTCAAGAAGCGAACTGTCCTCTTGGTCTCTGAAACAACAATTGCACTGAGCTGGCTTCCAAAAGCATTGCAATTGCTTCAAAAAAGTTGGGCCAAGTGTAATTCAAGGAGACAGAAATTACAAAACACAGTCCAAATTAGTTCTTCTCCCACTCAGCTTGCAAAGATTTCAGACTACACAAAAACCAGCACCAAGCTGGTTACCAACACTTAGCAATTCTGTGTAATTTAACAAATGAATAGTGGCACCTGGGAGAAAAGGCTGTTAACACACAGCCTCCCATTCCAACAGAAGCCAGGGAGAAAAGAGTGTCAATCTTGAACTACAGCTCTGAAGAGAACCTCTCTGTAGCTATCAGCCAAACTGAAGGCAGCAATTTGAACTGCAGGGACTTTCTGTCTTTATACCAAGCAAACTTTCTGAAAGATGATTACAAAAGCTCTAAATGGCTTAGACAAGACAGATGCAGAAGTGAAAGATTTCTTCAGAGCAGCATTTTCCAAGTTGTCTGTGCTGTGGCAGAATCACAATTGGGTATTGAAAGGAGTGGAGCACTAAAGCATTCCAGAGCTGTCAGGGTAATTTCCATCCCCATCTATTATTACACTGTTATAAGTATGTCACAGCCCATCTCCAGACCAGCAGCTCAACAGATTCACAGCATTCAAAGCTGCCCTCAGTTACTGACTGCACCAGCCCACATAAGGAATAAGAGCTGTCCACTAGAAGCAGCTTGTTTAAGGGTCAGAAGAGCAGCCAGAAGGACATTTCTCCACACTAGACACCCATCTGGCTATGCCCAAGGAGAAAAAGCACCTGGAATACCAAGCAGCACCCAGGAAACACAAGGATTGCAAGGCACTTGCTTACTTGGGTTTAAAACATCAGCGATTTGGAAGTCACTGATCCGGCACATGGGCAGCAAGCGCTCCCTGCAAGGAGAACAAAACACAACCTCTGCTGCAGTGACGTTTGGTGACCATGGCTCTGTTCTTGTCCTGTACCCATTTGCTGCAAAATAGATCTTGTCCTCTCATCCCAGAGCATCAGCCCAGCAAGGACAAGGCAAGCATCTTCTACTCACATGTGGATATACAAGTTACAGACAGGTAGAAAGCCTTCATAGATCTGTGGGTACATTATGTCAACGTTGAATGGCATCTAAAGAGTAAAAAGAGTAAAAAGAGAGTCAGTGCATAAGTAGAGAATATTTAAAACAAAAATTATGCAGCATTTTCCACAGCATAAAATAATTCCAATAGATTAAGAACACTGAGGATGATCTTCCCATCCACAGAGAATGCATATTAAAGGCTGAAAATGTCAACAAAGTAAATAGCACACTATTTTAAGGGTCAACTTTGGCTGGAAAAGACAAAAAAAACCAATAATAACTAAAGCAGCAACATTACAAACTCTGGAAATTAATCTAAACTCTGTTTTATTTACTTCAGGACTTGTGCAGCACAACATTATACAGCTACCAGCAAGACGGTCCTTCTTTAAACACCCCAAAATTGACACACTCAGCTGCTTCATGGAGAAGTCAGGAGGAGAATGTGGAGACAGTGGTACACTGTCCCCTTTCTCTGACATTTCAAACCTCACAGCACAGCATGGCAGCTGCTGGCACTGCCTGGGAAGAACAGAGTTACCTTGTGCCCATAATACTCTTCCCTTTTAGTTTATCCAGAAAAGCCATGACACAAAACCATTTACTCTCACTTTCAAGGATCAGTTTTTGCCTACCAGAGACAGTAGGTAAATTAACTGTTAGTCAGTTTAGGTATCAGCCTCTCCTCACTTTCCTCTCAGTTAATGGAGGAGTGGAGATGATCAAATATAAAAAACATTTACATTCCTTCCAGATCAGTCCAACCTCCTCTAGCAGGAGCCCAGTATGGATTTTCAAGGCATGGTGTTCCTTCAAGGCATGGTGTTCCTCCAAAAGCTTGTCCACTCCCTCCTGGACCTTACAGACATTTCTGGCACTCTTAGCATCCCAGAGAACAGGTAAGTCCAATATTTTTTTCACATCCCACCACCCCTGCCACAGGCAGCCCTACCATGTAGGCGTGCTCCAGTCGGATCCCACACACTTTCTGCAGGATTCTCAGGTAAATCAGGTGTAAAACTTCAAGCTGCAGGAAGAGAGGACATGAATCAGGATTCCATATGTTTGATTACTCAGGGCTCCCAGGCCAGGCCATGAAAGCATTCAGTTTTTAACACATGAAGGCTGAATTCACTGGCCCACCACGACAACCAAGTTTCACTTTGAACATTTAGCAGTTCAAGCATTACTTGCTGATAATCTAATTTTAAGGAGCAGCAGTCAGCTCGGGCAATTACAGCCCTGACTGTGTGTGTCTGGCATTGGTTTTCATTACACTGCTGCTTGCTGAGCAGTATTCAATCCAAACAACGCAAAAAAACCTAAAAAAGGTCACAGAAATTATAATTCTGTAGCAACAAGTGCCCTTCATTCGATTATTAAGATGAAAAAAAATCACTTACAAGCCAAACAATTATTCATTTATAGCACTAATCTATGATCAGTTTTGCTTCTTAAAAACCATCTAAACAAGCAGGGCCAGACATATTGTAAGTGGATATATATAAATATATATATGTGTACACACACACACATATATATATATGTATATATATAATATATAAATATATCTATATATACATAATATTTTTCCCCCAATATATTGGGGGGAAAAAAGCACCCTTTCAGTAATACCCGAAGTAATAATCAGTACCTTCCTGAATTACTTATCTATAGTTAACATCCCAACATGTTGCATAAAGCTGAAGTTAAAGCACAATCTTCACGCTCCTAATTCTAGGTTAACATCACTTATACTTTTATAGGCATCTGGAATAAAACAGCACCTCATCTTACATAGCTCTGTTGTAGCTCCAAGTAGACCTCACGCCGGAATTCCCTGAAGTTCACAAAGTTGACACCACGGCGCTTCCCGGCAAGGCCCGAGGAGAACCCCGAGCCCACCCCCAGCCCGTTCCACCCAACCCCGCGGTCACTCAGGCCGGCTCAGCGCGTCCGTCCCACACGGGAGCCGGCGGGGCCCGGAGCCGCCCCGCGCTCCCCTCACGCACCCTGGGGTTGCCGAACACGTCGCCCTTGACCAGGTTGCGGGCCTCGGCGCCCTCCAGGATGTGCGAGCGGAGGTAGGTGATGATGTCGTCAGGGCTGTAGCGGGGGAAGGTCAGGGTCTCCATGGCGGCGGTGGCGGCGGGGACACGGCGGAGACACAACGGCGGCACCACAGCGCGCCCGATGCTTGAATCCTCCACGCCCCGCCCCCGCCCCTCGCTGACCTATCAGAGATCGTATCGTCATCGGGAGGCGGGGCTCGGCGCGTTCCCGCCCTCTCCCAGCCTATCAGCGGCCGCGTTGTCGTGGTGGGCGAGGTTTGTTAGGCCCCGCCCCGGCGCGGCCGTTGGCCGTGAAGGGAAGGGTGGGGTGAGGCGGCCGCGTCCCTGTGGAGCTGTCAGGCGGGGCTGGCACGGCCTCCGCAAGAGTCATAAAATCCCTGGAAGTAGCGTTAAAGTTCACCTAGTTTTCCATCTGATATGAGCAGGGACACCTTCCACTATCCCAGGTTGCTCCAAGCCCTGTCCAACCTGGCCTTGGACGCTTCCAGGGATGGGGTAACCACAGCGTCTCTGGGCACCCTGTGCCTCATCACCTTCCCAGGGAGAATTTCTCCCCAACATCCACTCCAAACCTGCCCTCTTTCAGTTTAAAGCCATTGCCCTTGTTCTTTCATTACCTGCCTGTGTAATAAGTCACTCTTCCTCCTTTCCAAAAACCCTTTAGGTGAGGTTTTCCCCAGAATCATCTCCAGGCTGCACAGCCCCAACTCAGCCTGTCCCCACACCAGAGTTGCTCCAGCCCTCTGAGCATCTTCATGGCCCCTCTGGATCTGCTCTGACATCTCCATATCCTGTGCTGAGATCCCCAGACCTGGACATGCTACTCCACATGAGATAAAACCTCCTGGCTACTGGAAGGAGACAGAGCCAGCCTAGCATTGCACAGGACTCTTGCCTAACCAGTACCACCCCTTGCAGTGTGACACTGTGAAAAATGCCAATTTTTTTTTTTTTAAAAGTTTTTAAAATTTTAAAAGTTTAATAGTAATAAAATGGTTATGAAAATAGTAATATAATTAGAGTAATAAAATTTTGGACAATTTGGATTAGGATTATATGAGACAATAGAAACAAAGAGTTACGGACAGTTTGGGTACCTTTTTCTGGGCAAAATAAGCCCAAAAAAGGACCCACGTTAACAGAGGATTAACCCTTAAAAGCAACAGCCTGTTGCATATTCATACACCTCATCCATGATGCATAAATTCCATTCAAACACAGCATTCTGTCTGGGCAGTGTCAGCTTCTTCCTCTGAATCCTGACAGCATCTTCAGGGCTGAGCGAGGCAGGAAGAAGTTCATTTCTCCTGATAATGGAGCAATAAATTCTCTTTCTCTGGAAGATTCAGGTGACCTGTGGCTGCTATCTCAGTGTGAGTCCTTTCTTAAGGAAAAAAGTATCCTACATAGCATAGTTTCTATTTTAACATTTTGTTATACCCTAAAACTATATTTAACACACTACTTAAGAGAATTAATACAGCGTCACTTTCTAATATAACACATATAATATTCATTTGAATATTTGCAAGAAGCCAATCATAAAATATGCATTTTTCACAATACCACTTCTGATAAAGTTTGGGCTGTTCACACTCTCCCCACAAAGTTCCGATGCTCCCACACCATGCACAGCTTCCCACACCTCCACCCAGCTGGAATCAGGCCACCAAGGTCACAGCAGTGTCCCCAAAAGCAGGCGGCTTCTGCAAGCCACTGACACCACGGAGGTGTCACCTGGCACCGAGTGTGAGACAGAGACGCTCCAGCCGCCATTCCACACTTGCCCTTGTAAAAGCCCGGCTCGGTTTCCAGCTGGGCACTCTGCCAAGGGCTCAGGTGAGCCACAGAGTGCTTCCCAACAGCCTTGCAGCTGGACACCTCCTCGGCATGGCTGGGAGGGCAGTGCAGCTGCCATAGGGCTGCTTGCAGTCCATGAAGGGCTAAGCGGCCTGGAAGCTCTCAAATCATGTTTCCTTCAGGTAGCCCACGGTCCCTGAGCCTCGTGTTTCTTCTGGGGATGGCATCCCAGGGGATCAGCTGCCCAAGTAGGTGTAGCTGTCAGTACCTGGAGGTGAACTGCACCGGGCAGCAGCTGCTGGAGTTCCCTGTGGACATCCCTCTGGACACCAGGCAGCTGATTCTGGCAGCAAACAACGTCTCGTACCTGCCACCAGTGGAATTGAGCTTCCTGGCTGATTTGGTCTATCTGGACTGCAGAAAGAACCTCTTGGGGGATGACCTGGATTTCACTTTCATTGGCGTGGCCAGGCTCGTCTATCTGGACCTCAGCTTCAACAACCTCTCCCAGGTCACCTTCAGCACCTTCTCCCACCTCCTCAGCCTGGTGGTACTGAAGATCTCGGACAATCCCAACCTTGTGGCCATTGAGAAAGATGCTTTTGCCAACAACACCTGGCTGAGGCACCTGGATGTGAGCCGGACAGGCTTGACCTTCCTGGACACCAGCACCGTCCGGGACCTGCCCAACCTGAGGCTTCTGGGGCTCAGTGACAACCTGTGGCACTGCAACTGTTCCTTTTTGGACTTCATCACCTGGATGATGGAGAGCGATGTGCATTTTCCAGGTGAGGGCTGTGTGAGCACAGATGTGTGTGGAACAGAGAGAGGCCTCTGTTCTCCTTCCCAAAAGTTCAGTTCACTGCATGCCATTTTCTGCTGTCACACAAACCAGGGATGGGAGCAGCTGGGTTATGCACATGAAAAATCCCTCTTGTTCCCATCCTCAGCCAGGCAGGTGTGGTGTACAGCTGGGACACTGCTGCTTCCCTAAAACACCTGGATCCAGCCTCAGGTGTCCCTGGGGGCACAGTACCCCATGGCTGCAGCACCAGAATGAGGAGCCCCACACAACTCCAGGGAGATGTGCGCTGGGAAAATCATTGCTGTGAATTTCCTGCCTTGTCTCCACCCCAAAGTCAGCTGTTACTCTTCATATTGAGAGATTCTATAACTGGGCCTTGGAGAGGCTGAGGCAGGGCAATCACCAGTTCCCTTTCCCATAAAAACACTGGTCCCAAGGGTGATGTTTTAGCTTTGCAGCTGCAGCACATGGACGTAGCTTTTCCAGACTGGAAAGAGACACAGCACAGCACACATGAACAAGAAAAGCTTTGGTTTCAGTAATGCAGGGCACAAAAATGGTGAGAGAGGGCTGCAAGAGAGAAATTGGTTGAGAAAGTCTGTCCACTGAATAAGAGAGGGCTACAAAAGAGCCCAAGGGGAAAAAAGGGAAGGGCAGCTGGAAGCTGGTGTTAGGACAGAACTGAATTAAAGATGTCTCAGTGTCTTTATTAGGTGTAGTAAGCTCCTTATAGACAATAAAGGGTTTCTTTTTCCACATACAGGCAATTATGGAACAGTGGAATAAAGTACAGCTCTCAGCGGTGAGATTGGAGATAACCCACTGAACCCTGCAACAGGAGAATAAAGCTCATTGCAGGCTGTTGGGGAGGGGAGGTGTGGGAAATGCAGCCTTAAACTGAGGGTTGTTCCAGGCCAAAGGGATACTGGGACAGAGCCCTGGAATCTGCTGCAACCAGACCCCAGCCTGGCCTTTAGCAAGGCTCCTGACTTTCAGAAATATCTGTGCAACAGAGTTTTGACACAAAGCTGCCCAAGTTTGGATGGATTTGGGTGACAGAGAGATAAAAGCTCTTCAGATTTACTCAGGACCAGTAGTGAGATCAGCATGAACAACATCACTCAGCCATATACAATACAGTGCAATGCAATAAAAATTGCCCTCCACCACTCCCATTCCATCCCATGCATGGAGCAGTGCTCCCTTTCCCTCAGGCTCTTCCATCCTGTCCATCCAGGATGTCCCCACCACAGTGACCATGTCTGTGGGGTTCAAAACCCACAGAGGATGGCTGGGGGCACACGCTGCACCACAATGATCCTTCACTAACTTGAAAGGGAGCAGGCAGCATCTGTTTTATCAGGGCAGATATTGCAATATGTCAGGGTATGGGTTGTTATTTCAGTGGAACTGAATCATTGATGAGTTGCCTCACAGAGCAGGTAAGGCTGTGCCTGACTGCAAACCACCCTCCTTGTCAAACCCACAGCAGCCTCATTATTCCAGCATAATTTAGCCTGTATCACTTCAGAAGGTGTTTGAGATTTAAAAAAAAAAACAGCAAACACAGGTGCTCTGATGTGAAGATGAAAGTGCTCAATCAGCAGAGATGAGGGGGGCAGGGACAGCAGTTTGCCATGGTGGCATAATCCAGTGGGCAATATAATCCTATGGAGCCAACACTGCAAAAAATATCCTGGCAACGTGGGAATTGTGGTTTGGCAAGGGTTTAGCACAGGTTTGGCATGAGTTTGGCTGTCAGATTTTACCCATGCCATGGGGAGGCGGGGGGAGGGCATGAAGTCTGCAGCTATTTTTCAGGCTTTTAGCAAGCACTCCCATAATTTCTCTACCAGCACTCCTATTCATTAAATTATGATACAGGCTAGAGAGTCCTGCTTCTGCTCATCTCTCTGCAGATGCTGACAACATCACCTGCTACACCCCAGCAGGGCTGCGTGCCCTGAGGATGCCAGCAGCAGAGGCACAGCTCCACTTCAGCTGCCTGACCCAGCTGCACAAGCAGGATTATGTCTTTCTGGGCCTCGTTGGCTTCTGCATATTCCTTGCTGGCACCATGGCAGCCTGGCTGGCCGGTGTCTGTGCTGTCATCTATGAGACCCATGCCTCAAAGGGAGAGGAAGAAGAGGAGGAGGAGGAGGAAGACACAGCCACTTAGAATCAGCCCTTCTGAACTCCCATTGTGGGAACCAAAGGCAGGACCTTCCTTCCTGATTTCCCATGTTGTCCCACCCTGGATTTTTTTTTTTTTTTAATAAAACTGCAAGAGAAGGAAGTATCTGTGCTCCAGTTTCACTTGCTGTTCTTTACCCAGTCTTCTGCCACTGGGACTCAGGATATTGGCAAAATATTCATTTTGGGCAGGTGAGAGAGGTGTGCACAGTGCCAGGCATTTCCACTTCCACCCTACCTTGGGACCACAGAACACAGGGATATAAGGACTGGCTTGAAAAGGTACTGAACTACAGGAGAGGTCCTGGCACTGTGCTGTAGCCAAGGAGGTCTGGCCAAAAAACCCAGCAGGGCTTACAGGGATCAGCCTACACAGCTGGAGCCCCAGGGAATCCAAGAACTTCCCGCATTGGAAAGGCAAAGAGATTAAAAACAGGACTTTTAGGAGCCCAGGATCCCATTGGTTTTTCCTTTCTTGCCCATTACACTGGTGACAGCAAAAGAACCCTCTGTGCTCCTGCAGTGCAGCCAGACCACCTGTGCCTCCACTGTTGTATGACTTGGAAAGTCCAGCTCTGCTTTTGGGTCACACAACCCTAAAAACTGGAATGTTTTATAAAGTAAAAATATTGCTTACATGCTCTCCAAATATTCTTGGAAATGGGTTGTGTGTCCATACCAAAGTGTCAGAGTTACATGCACAGGGAGATAGATGTAAGATCCTTGGTACCACCAGCGCTGGGAATTGCCAAGGGAAGTATCTGCTTACATAACTGTGAAAAACGCCAATCACTTGGTTTTAAAATTTTAAACGTTTAATGGTAATCAAATGGTTATAAAAATAGCAATATAATTAGTAAAATAATAATTTGGACAATTTAGATTAGGACAATATGAGACAATCGAGACAAAGAGTTATGGACAGTACCTTTTTCTAGGCAAAATAAGCCGAAAAAAGACCCACGTTAACAGAGGATTAACCCTTAAAAGCAACAGCCTGTTGCATATTCATACACCTCATCCATGATGCATAAATTCCATTCAAACACAGCATTCTGTCTGGGCAGTGTCAGCTTCTTCCTCTGAATCCTGACAGCATCTTCAGGACTGAGCGAGGCAAGAAGTTAATTTCTTCTGATAATGGAGCAATAAATTCTCTTTCTCTGAAAGATTTAGGTGTCCTGCGGCTGCTATCATCTCGCTGTGAGTCCTCTCTCAAAAAAAATCTTATATAGCATCGTTTCTATTCTAACATTGTGTTACACCCTAAAACTATATTTAACACACTACTTAAGAAAATGAATACAGCATAACTTTCTAACATAACACATAAAATATTAATTTTAATATTTGCGAAAAGCCAATAATAAAATACGCGTTTTTCACGATGACCCAGCACAGCAACTCCACGTGCGAAACACACTGCAAGGGTCTGCTGAGCTAACAGGGGAAACCAGGAGATTTCAGCAAGCACGGTGTGAATTACCAAACTCAGAGCCATTAAACTGTAAACTGCGAATCAAAGCTGAGAGCCTTGATGGGTAAAATGGCAGAAAGGGCACGGGGCAAAGGCCGAGGACACAGCAAACCCCTCGGCAGCCCCTCAGCAATCCCCACCCCCTTCCCCTGGCAGCACGAGGCCGATCGCGCCGGGCCGAGCGCGGGCCCCGCCTGCGGGCGCTGCTGCTGCTGCTGAGGGGACGGGCCGGGCACCGGCACCGCCCCCGCCCCGGCTCCCTGCTCATCCCGGCTCCGTCCCGCCGCTGCTCCGCGCCGCGCTGAGGGTGAGTGCGGGCCGGGGGACAGGGGGGGCGCCCAGGGTCAGCTTATCCTCATGGAAAACGCCGTGGACACCTCCCAGCCGCGGGAGGCTGCGGGGGAACGGGGTAGCGGGACGAGCAGGCCGGGCAGGGCTCGGCCCGGCCCCTTTTTGTCGCTCTGCCGGCTCGAAGGACTGAGCTTACATCGGCTAATCCAGTCCGAATCCACGCGTGGGGCTGTTCGAGGAGCCTTAAGGCGCTTTGCTGACTCACAGCAGCTGCAGTGTTGTGGCAGAGTTGGGAAGAGGACTCTTTTTGTCCCGCCGCTCTGTGCCCTGTCATGCTCCAAAATCTCGTGTCTGTGGCTCCCGACAGAAACATCGCAGGGTAAAAAGGTAGAAATTGAGTTCTGTGCACCGTGACAGCAAAGGCCTTGCGGCTGCGGGCAAAAGTTGCCGAGACGCTTCGGGCACCACAATCCGAAAAGGACCGTGGGAGTCCTGGTGACTTTGGAGTGATTTATATGGCACTAAATTACCAGGGCAAACGCTTGAGGCACGCTTTGGTATCAGTCGTGTAAGAGTACAGAGTTTTATGACACACCCCGTTTAATGCTTTGCCGTGTTGTTTGCTCCCAAGATAAACCCCCAGGTTGTAACTTCCTGCTGGAAGACAAAATGCCCGGTTCTCCAACAACCTTGTAATTTGAAGGGGGAAATGTGACCACCAACCTGCTCTACATGTTCTGTTTTCAGTGTGTCACCTGTCAGGTGCTAACCTCAATTACAGGTGCATGCAGTTGGCTTTTCTTCATTACTTCAGGGTTTTAATAATCTTACTGATAATTGTTTACCTCCCTTTCTGTGGACAGAGCCAGCTGTTGTCTTCACCTTGTTCCATCGATGATAATCCTTTGCAAAGGAGAAATAAAACCCTGTAGTTCCCAAAAATCGCTTGTGGGGGGGGGGCAAGAGGAAGACTTTGCAGCAGTTCCCTGAGGTGGCCTGTTTTTCCCCACACTGACAGATTGTGCTGGTGGGTCAGTGCAGGGAGGCACCAAAACCTCACTAGATACATCGTGGAGGCACCATCTGGAGACAGGCACCGACTGGGGTTTGATTGGGAGAATTATCTCAGTGCTGGAGGGAGATCTCTGCTGTCTTTTGCTGGGCTGTGTCATGCAGCACCCTCCAGGGTCACCCAGTCTGAGATTTGGGGTTGTGCAAGATGGTTGTGGGGAAGGACCCTTGTGCTCTGTGGCAGCAGGGAGGGAGCTGGAGTGCTCTGTGTGGAGCAGGGCAGCCTTGTGGGGGCTGCTGAGCAGGGAAGAGTGAGAATGTGGAATGTAGGGCAGCATGGCAGAGGCTGCAGGGTGCACCTTCTGCCCCATGCTTCTGTCTCAGGCCTGCATGAGGGAGCACAGAGCCATTAAACAAAAGCCACACAGGCCCTGGTGTCCCCTGGCTGCTGGTGCAAATGTCTGTAAATGCAAGTAGCTGTGTGTTGTTGGGGCTGTTCACCAGTTTGTGACTCTGAGAGGCTTCTTGGGACCTGCAGGCTGAGCATCAGTCACCTGGCCAGTGGGTCTACCCAAATGGGTACAGTTATAATTGCTGAGGGGCTGGGTTTTATTAGTATTTTATATGAGGATAACCTCATATAAATATAAATATAATTAATCATTTATGTACCCCAGCTCCTTCCAGCTCAGGGGAGTTCTGAGCTAGGTTCTAACTCACAACTTACCTTTTACTCCTGGAACTCACCCAGTTTCCTGTTGAATTTATGAGAAGTGCCTGCACTCACAATGTCCCTTGGCAAGGAGTTCCACAGGTGTGGTTCCCAGTGCATGAGGAAACATCTCTCTTTGGGAACAGGCTGGAAATAAACCGAGTTCATGTGGTGGGCCCTAGCTCTGGGGCTGGAAAGGCCTATGAGTTTCTGCCCAGGCTACACTAAGGTTCTCCAGACACCATTTCCCATCAATGCTTAGGTGATTTTAAGCCTTGCTTGACAGGAACTATGCAGAGAACTCCTGGTTTGTGCAGAAAGGTACAAAAGGTACAAATTCCTTCAGCCAGTCCCTGTGCTGGTAGCTCTTGCAGTCCAAGCTCAGCAACTCTTCCATGCACATATATCACATGTTGCCACTTCCCCAAGCATTCACAGGCTCCCTTTCTCTGGCAGCACCACGATGGCTGTTCTCTCCAAGGAGTATGGCTACGTCATTCTGACTGGGGCTGCCAGCTTTGTCATGGTCACACACCTCGCCATCAATGTGAGCAATGCCCGCAAGAGGTACCGTGTGGAGGTGAGTGCTCAGGCATGGCAAGCTTGCTGACACCTTGATCAGTTTGGGGTGACTTGCTGCCATGGCTCTCCAGAAAGCTTAACAGAGCTTGGGATTTGGGGCATCAGGTGCTTGGCACCAAGCTTGGCAGCATTGATGAGCAAGAAACTGCTCAGCCCTTTTTCCCTGCAAATAAGACTTGATGCAGCACTGGGGGGAAAGGGGTCGCAGTGGCACAAAAGTGACGGGAGGGTTTCTCAAATTCAGGGGGAGCATGTGAGCGCTGTCACAAGTCTTTCAAGTGACAGCATCGATATGGCAGGCAGAGCTGTGGGCTGGGTGGGGACAGCTGTGAGTCAGGCCCATGACATGCAGTGGCTGCTATGCCGCTTGGCTTCAGCACAAACCACTGCTCCTTTGCTCTTTCACCACTTCACTCATGGAAGTGACAAGCAGGGGTGAGCACGAGGGCAGCTCCAGCTGCCTGTTGGGGTGATCCCATTCCTGCTGCATCAAGTCAGGATTGGACCAAGCATAGCCAGTGTGTGTGGTGCACAGAGGGCTGGATTTGAGGCCTGGGGAAGCCTCTGCAGCCAGGCAGCAGCTCCAGGAAGGCAGTGGTGCACAGAGGGCTGGATTTGAGGCCTGGGGAAGTGTCTGCAGCCAGGCAGCAGCTCCAGGAAGGCAGTGACCTTGAACAGAGCTTTTGTGGGCCCCAGGGCAGGCACAGGCTCTAAGCTGCCATTGCAGGCTGGTCTTGCAAGCACCCAGGCAGCTCTGGGCTCCTGGGGAGAGGAGCTGCAGGCCTCCCTTGCTGATGCTTTGCTGCTGGTTTATTTTTTGGCAGTACCCAACCATGTACAGCACGGACCCTGAAAATGGGCACATGTTCAACTGCATCCAGCGGGCACACCAGAACACGTGAGTGACACCTCTGAACGGGGGCCTGGGAACACACAGGGCTGGGGCAGGGCCCATGGCCCCAGAGGTGCTGCTGCCTCTGCTTTGATCCAGGCTCAGCCTGCAGAGCTTAGCAGGAAGGCTGTGCTGGCTCCTTCCCATGCCTTAAACCATGGGATGGTGCTGTGAAGCTGTCTCCTCTTCCCCAGTTCCCACCAGATGTTAATATGTGAGGAATCTTGTTTCCAGAAGGTTCTGATTTGTTGTGCTGCCTAGGTCTCCCTGGGGAGAGGCCCAAGTCCACCCAGCTCCTGTGGACAGGTTGCAGCAGCACATCAGAGGGGTGCTGGGAAGCACAACTCCTGGGGAATGTTTAAAGTGGCTCAGAGAACAAAATGGAAAGAGTGGGTGGGTGTCCTGGGAGAGAGGCACAGGCTGGGAGGAAGCCCCTAAAACTGTGTGTGCTCAGATCTCTTCTTTCCTCAGCCACAGCACTGAGCACAGAGACTCGTGATGAGCCTGAAATGCCCTTGGCAGGGAATGTTTGCAGTTTCTGCCTTTCTGGAGTTTTGTCTTTGTAAGCAACCTGAGCACAAACACAACCTCCTCACTTTTATTTTCAGATTGGAAGATTACCCTGCCTTCCTGTTCTTTTTAGGCACTAGTGGAGTCTACCACCCGGTAAGTGATGCAGGACTCTGCTCTGGCTCCCTGACCTGGGCAAGGTGGGGGTCAGGAGGCCAAGACAGCCCCTTCAGTAGCCACATCACACTTAACAGCAGTGCCCCTTCTTAAAATTTAGTTGTAGAAGGTCTTCTGCAGGAGGATCACAAGTAATAAACTCATTACTGCTCTTTCAGCTATTAGAGCCCTTCCCCTAAAGGTGCCTTGTTAGACAAAGCAAAGCACTTGCAGCCTCCAGTCACTGAGTGGGAAGAATTCCTTCAGCCCGGTTTTTCCAAGCCCTGCCAAAGAAGTCAACAAAAGCCTGGGTTATTTTTAACTGAAAGATGCAGACAACTTGGGAGGAGACAGGCACATGGGAGAGGCCAAATCCAGTAGCTCTGTCTTTGCCATCAAAAGACCAATTAGATCTTTCCTGAAGACAGACTCCTTTTCCAAGAGGGAAGGAAGCAGCGTAGGCACATCTGGCAAGTGGAAGCCACATTAGAGTGAGCTCTAAATGAAGAGTCAAGGTGGAAGTTTGGAACACCTGCTGGAAGCAGTGGAGCAGGGTTTGGAGCAGCAGCTGCCTCCACCATCCTGCTCCTTGCTCTGGCTCACTAAGTGGCCAGGGGTGAAATGAGATTGAGCACCTGCTTGCCTGCACAACTTTGCTCAAGCCTCCAAAGCCTTTTAATGCTTCTCCTTTCTCTGCAGCGAGTGGCCACAGGGCTTGGCCTGACCTGGATCCTTGGGAGGCTCATCTATGCCTATGGCTACTACACGGGAGGTAGGACTGTGCCCTGCAGCACACACTGTTGACACTCAGGTCTCCTACAGTGACCTCAGGACTTTGCTCCCAGCCAGGTGTAGAGGAAAGGGTGCAGATCTACAGGCTGCCAACACTGCAGCATGCTCTTCCTGCTCTTGGGAAAAGCTCTCCTCCAGCAGGGATGCCTGCCCTAAGAGGCCTGAGCTGTTTTGCCCTGGGAATTTCCCTTTAGTTCCTGCTTCCTCTTCAATCTCCAGGCTGGGCTAGTCTTTCAGTGAACTGACAAATTCTGATTTTTTTTTTCCAGAGCCCAAAAACCGAAGGAGAGGGTCCTTTGCTTCCGTGGCACTCCTTGGGCTGGTGGGCACAGCTGTCTATGCAGCCTACGAGCAGCTGGGCTGCCAGCTCATCTGCAGAGGCTAAAGGGACTTTTCTTCTGTTTGCTTTTAGAACACTTGCCTTCCTGTGGTTTTTTTTCCTTTTCTTTCTCAATAAAAGGAAGTTGTCCATTCTGTATTTTCATTCTAAAGTTACAGAGGGTTTTCTTAAGAAGCTCTGCAGAATGCTAGAACCACTCTGGTTTCGTAGGACTACAGAAATCTGTCTGTCAGGCAGAGATGTTCCTTCTAGCTTTTATGATTTTAGTGATCAAAAAGCCACCTTGCAGCTCATTTAACTCATACAGCAACAACCCCATTTCTGGACCTCTCAATTAATGTCACACTGAGAATTTGTTCCAGAGTGAGTATTTATTTGATTGCTAAAAAAAGACATAAGAAAACAATTGGAAGTTGTTGCTTCATTAGTGTATAAAGAACAGTAAGTTTACAGGAAGGAAGTGAGATAGCTTTCACTATTCTGTGCTGGAGCTCAGCACCACCATTGATTCTCAGGGCCATGCCTGGCCCAGGCAGCATCAGCCAACCTTCCCCACAATGTTTTGTCCCACTTGTAAGTAAGGTACAGATAGAAAAAACCAAAACTTGAGGTTACCAAGGGTCTAGAGGGAATAAACAATGATGCATTTAAGGCTTTTATGCAGTTACAGAACAGAGAGGGTCAGGATAGTTACAGGATGTAATTGTGTCCTGCACTGAGTAGGGTCCTACCTTTTAAGAAGCCAGAAGTGAAGCTGATGGAGGGTGGAAGGCAATGGGGAATCAAGGCACACAGCCTGGGAAGCCTGGCCTTGGCCACTGCCAAGCCTCTGGTAACACCTCTGTGGCTGCAGGAGCTGCTGCCAAAAGCCAGATTGGTGCCTCCAGCTCTGAGCTTCCCACTGTCCACCAGAGCTGAGCCCTGTGTGTCCAACCCCACTTGCAGGAGCAGGGTGGCTGAACGCTGCTCCAGCTCAGCTTCCCCCTGGGCACTGACAACTGTAGGGTACTTTATTGCTGTGTACATGATCCACATCTCTGGCTGGCAGCAAGGAGCTGCCTGATGCTGGCCTGAGCAGGCCCCAGAGGCCCTAAAACGCAGACTCCACATCCCCCATCTCCACACAGACAGTCTTCAGCTGCGAGTAGTACTCGATGGCTGCCCGGCCGTTCTCCCTGCCAAATCCTGCAGGGAAGAGCTGCAGTGAGGACACAGCTCCAGGCAGTACCAGTGGCCACTCGCAGCCCCTGGAGCTGGCATGTACCAGGGGAGGTCACACAGAGCTCACCTGAGGACTTGTATCCCCCAAAAGGCAGCTCCACTGGGCTGACGTTGTAGTTGTTGATGAAGCACATCCCAGCCTTGAGAGCAGCCACTACCCTGTGAGCCTTCTGGATATCCCTGCAGGAAAAGGGCAATTCAGCTGGACCTCCTCCTTCCCTGCCAGGCAACATCCACTGGAGAAAGGCCAGCAGGGCTTTTTGGAGTCCAGCCTGCCCTACTCTGGCTGCTCAAAGGAGGCAGCACCAATTCCCAAGGATGCTCCAAGTGCATTCAATTCCAGAGGGCAGGACAAGGACACCAGCGATACAGAGTGGGGCAAGTGGCCAACAGCAGCACAGCAGGCTCCTGATGCATGCTGGAGGGGCAGGAAGGCAGGCAGCAGGCCAAGCCAGGCTGGGAGGAACCCAAGGGACAGCTGGGCCCACCCAACACTTGGGGGAAAAAAGGGAGATGTGCAGTCATTCACAGATTTCCCTTTTGGCAATCCCTTGCCTCGGCTTTTCTGGAAGAGGATACCCATGCCCAGGCACTGCAAGAGGAGCAGCAAATCACTGCAGTATTTCAGTCCCCAGAATGATTCCACAACACTGCCCAGTCATACCTGGTGAAGACACCACCTGCCAGGCCAAATTTAGTGGCGTTGGCTCTCTCCAGAACCTCCTCCTCCGTGTCAAAGGGCAGGATGGCCATGACAGGCCCAAAGATCTCTTCCTTCACACACGTCATGTCATCCTTGCAGTTCCCTGGAAGCGTGGCAGAGCACAAGTGCTTCAGGAGGAAGAGCAGCAGCACAGCCTGTGCACTCAGCAACCCACACAGCCTTGGAGACCGCACCCAGCACGGCAGAGCAGCCAGGCACACCCTGCACCTCAAAAGCACCAACAGCACCGTTCCTGTCAGGCCCTCCAACAGCCCAGATTTCCCTGCATGCAGTTCTTGGAAGCCTCAGCTCTCTCTAGGACACCCATCCAAGTGTCCATCCACACTGGGGCCATCACAGAGCCAGGTTACAAAGCTGAACTCATTTCTCAGGAGAAATCCCACAACATCCATGGTACCATGGCTGAGATGGAGCCTACCTAACACACAGGGCCGCATGTAGTAGCCATTCTTCAGCTTCGGGTCGTCTGGCACATACAGGTCCCCACCACACAGCACCTCTGCCCCCTGCAAAAGAGCCAAGAGAGGAAGGGATGCAGGCACATCAGGGGCATCCTGCCCAGCTCTGGCTGGCCCTTGGCCTATCACAGCAAGCTCTGCTCCAACATTTGTCCCCATCTTTCTTATAAGTCCCTGTTATGGACTGAAATCCTGCAAACAGGTGTACCCAGAGCTTTCTCCCCTCCAGGCTAAACCACCCCAACTCCCAGCCTTTCCTCCTGTTTTTCCTGTGCTGAGGATTCCAGAGCTTGAAGTGGGGTCTCAGCAGAGCAGGTCAGAGGGGCAGAACTCCCCCTCACCTGCTCCCCACACTGCTTTGGATGCAGCCCAGGGCACTGGGGGTTTCTCAGTGCCAGCACACATGGCTGGGGCGTGTCCAGCCTCTTATCCACCAGCACTCCCAAGTCCTTCCTTGCAGAAAGTCCTTCCCTGCTCCATCTGCTCATCCCCCAGCCTGGATTGATAGCAGGGGATGCTCTGACCCAGGTGCAGCACGCTGTACTTATCTCAAATCACCTCCCTGTCCTCCACGTGCCTTAACACAACTTCCAGGAGGATCTGTTCCATGATCTTTGCACAGTCACAGCAGTGAGGCTGATGGGTCTGTGATTCCCAGGCTCTTGTCCACCATCCTTTTAGAAAATGGGTGTTTTTCCTTTTCCAGTCACTTGGGACCTCACCTGACTGCCATGACTTCTCAAGTATCATGGAAAACGGCTCAGCAACTACATCAGCCAATTCTCTGAGGACCCAGGGATGCATCCTGTCAGATCCCATGGACTTCTGTGTCTAGTGGTCCAACACACCCACTGAGTAAACCAAAAACAACCAAATAACCCAGCTTAACTAGGAAGGCAGTGTGTTTGTCCAACAGGAGAGACATTTCAGGGCAGGCACAAGGCAGCATCACCATCTCACCTGCTCCTTTGCCTGCTTGATAAAGCCCTGCACACGATTCAGGTGGGGCCGGTTGATGAGGGCTCCCATCCGTGTGTCCTCCAGAAGAGGGTCTCCAATTTTGATTTTCTGGGTGCGTTTCACCACTTCCTTGGTGAAGGTATCCAGGATCTTCCTCTCCACAAACACCCTGGTGCCGTTGCAGCACACCTGGGACACAGGACAGGCAGCTCAGAATTGGAAACACAGCAATCCACAGTCCTTCCCTGCTTGGGTCCTGCTCCAGAGGCTCTTGGAAAAGCCCTTCCACAGCTGCTGCAACAGCTAACTTGTCCCTGGGGACAAGGAACACAAGGAGATACCCTGGGGCTGTGACCGCACTGAACAGTCCTTGCTGGACACCGTGGTTCTGATGCCACCGGGTGGCAAAAACGCATCAGGTCACCAGCAGCACAGACCTTGAGCTGACTCCTAAATTCCTAGAAATGACCCTGCTGAACAAATTTGCCAACAGGATTATACAAAACCTGCAGCACGGGTGGATATCCCGAATTTGGGAAGGACAGAAGCCTGTCCTCAGGCTCAGCACACCCAGCTGGAACCCGCTGCCCCTCCAGGGGACACCAGCACAGCTTCTCCTGAGCTGTGAGTGCCAAACTGGTGCCCAGGGCACGGGAGCAGCTGTGCTGAGCTGGGTGCTTGGTGCCAGGGAAGGACAGGACACTGGCTAAGTGTGTCCTGTGGCTAAGGCACACTCTGCTGGGACACCCTGGCTCATTCCAGGGCATCCTTTCTGACACTGCACAGGAAAGGTGTGGCAGGATAGGAGCCCCAGGGCATCCCTCACTTTCAGGAGGTCACAGGCTGACCCCACTGCCCCACCTTGACCCCACAGACACACACCTCGCCCTGAGTCAGGAAGTTGGCCATGAGGGCTCCCTTCACAGCATTCTCCAGGTCAGCATCTGAGAAGATGATAAGGGGGGATTTGCCCCCCAGCTCCAGGGTGACTGGCTTTATCCCTTTAGCTGCCATCTCCATGATCTGAGGGGAACAAGGACACAAGAGACAAGTGATCCACTGGCCAAGGGGAGGCTGGGGGGGAGAGGCAAGAGAGACCCAAAGGACCATTCACCCACAAGAGAAGCAGCACAGAAGGCAAGATGGGCTCCCTGGATGTGGGGAGTTCAGACTGAGGACAGCCTCAGAGGGTTTGGGGGTTGTTTTTTAATAGATAAAGCCAACAAAACCTGGAGAGGCATTTGCAGGAAGTCTCGTGCTCAGTGTAAGCTGCAGGCAGCTGTAGCTGCCATCTGTCACTGCAACCCACAGGTACACACACATAGGGAGTGTTCATGGGACATTTCCCCTCCTTCAACTCAGAATTTATTTCCAAAAGTCTTTCTTTAATTTTGGAATAATAAATTGAGGGTGAGAAACTCACAGAAACTATCCCCTTGCTTAAAAACAGTAGGTTACATGCAGCTTTAGGGCTTTATAGCAGCCAGAACCACATTTTTCTAGTGCTGCTATTTCATATACTCTCCTTCCAACACCAACACCCACCTGAGCAGCTCAGAGACTTCACTGCAACCAGGGGTTAAGCAAATGAAGCTGACCAAGGGATTTCTCTCCCAAGCTCGTGCCCAGCAGGATAACTGGATCCCCAGCATGACTCTGCATGTGCTGCAAGCTCCTTGCCCAGCCCCAAAAATGCTGACCCACACCCCACGTCTACAAGCTCCATGCAGAAAAGCTCAAGGAGGCATCGACTACAGACTGATTGTAGTTGATACAAGCCTTGTCCCAAGGTGTCTTTACCTTCATGCCAGTTGGCACACTGCCAGTGAAAGAGATTTTGGCCACATCTGGGTGCTGGCAGAGGAGCTGGCCCGTGGCAGCCCCACCCTGCACCACGTTGAAGAGCCCCTTGGGCACTCCAGCTTCTGTGAAGATCTCTGCCAACCTCACCACAGAAACAGGGGTGAAGGGTGAAGGCTTGTAGACCATCGCATTGCCTAAGGGAACCCAGACACAGGTGAAGTGGGGTTAACACCCAGACTGCTTCAGGGAAGAAACAAAAACAATCCCCACCCCACACTGTGAGTTTGTCTCAACAGAGCCCAGAAGTTTCCCCCAAGAGGGGAGGAAATACTTTCAGTTGATCACTGCTGCTAGGGAGAGGCTGGGGGAGATGGGGCTGCTGGTCTTGCCCTGCAGACATTTCCAGAGACCTTCCCCATGTGGTACAAAGCCAAGCTATTGTGTTTTTCTGGATGCACTCCTAACCTCTCAACATCTGACATGTTCCTCCTTCCACTTCCCTTCCCCTTCTGCCAGAGTAACAGCCTGAACATTCTGCTGATCCTTCAACACTTCAAGGTAATCACAGACATCATCCCAGAGATCACTGTGCCCCTCACAGGATCACTTGGCCTTGAAGAGACACTGGGGTGGGCAGAAAGCTCCATTACCACAAGCCAAGGCAGGGCCAGACTTCCAGCAGGCAATCTGGAAAGGGTAATTCCAGGCTCCAATGCCAACACACACCCCAAGGGGTTCTCTCCGAGTGTACCCAAAGGATCCCCCGGGAAGCTGGATGTGTTCACCTGCAAAGAAACAGCCAGAGGGTAGAAAAGAGCAAAGTCCCTTCTTGTCTGGTCAGAGCTCCCAGGGGTCAGGTCTGGCTTCGCCTGGGAGCAGAGACACAGTTTTACCCCAGTAAGCTCACAGAAGGTGTGCGAGTGCCCACAAAGCATGGCAGCATTGGGCAGAGACCTCTCAGAACCCTTCCAAGGTCTTCAGGAATGGCCCATCTCTCAGGGAAATCAGCAGCAAAGATGGCTTTGTGCCACTGGAGCTACGAGGGAAGGTGGGACAGAGAGCAAAGAGCAAACTGCAGTGACTCCTCACCCGCCAGAGATCCTGCCAGCCCTGCGTAATACTCCAGGCACTGCCAGGATATGTCGATGTCCACTCTGGCCTCAAAGATGGATTTCCCATTGTTGATGGTCTCCATGGTGGCAATTTCCTCCCTCTGCTCCTGTGAGCAGCACAGGACAGAGACAACATGTTAGAGAAGCCTGGAGCAGAACCCCACAAGGAGACAGCACACAAATCCCAAACAAGATCCTGCCATGAGAAACGGTCATCTCCAAAAGGGACATTCCCAACTGCTGTTTATCAGTGTCCCCATGGTGACTGAGTGCAGGGCAATGTCAAAGGGAAAGCTGCAGGGGTTCACTGCTGGTCCAGTCTTGTTTAACATCCCTGTCTATCTAAAAGATGAACAAACATGAACTTAGAAGCTGGTTGGCAAACAATGACAGAATTCGCAGAACTGAACTGGCAAGAGCAAACAGCAAGATCAGGATGGAACCAGAGGCCAGTGAAGAGGGACAAAGCAATGCAGCTGGGAGGCATCCTTTAACAGAAATGTCACCCTGCTCTGGAAGTCTGGCAAAAGCAAAAGTTTGGCATAAAGGAAAGTTTTCTCATGACTTATACACACTGGGGAACGTCTGGGTTCTTACAGATGTGTAAGAACTTGATGGAGATTAACTTGATGGAGATTAACTCTGATGCCCAAGGACCTGTTATCTTGGAAAGGAGTCTGTGTTAAACCTCACTTATGTGCATCCTCCCATGTGTATTATCTGACAGATAAAAACCAGTACTCCTACTTTCTCTTATTGCCAGGACACATTCCAGTCATGTAACAACAGTCTCCGACAAGCCAAAAGTTCAGCAATGCCAGTTATGCAATTTCAGCTTTGAAACTGTGCAGTGAAATTTAATCTTTGGAGCTGTTAAAAGAACCACAAAGCCTGCAAGACGCCAAATGGGTCGCTTCAGTTTTATGCTGTCTAACAGAATTCAGCTGAGAAAGCACACACTAGCCTTGAATCCAGTGATAAGGCCAAAGCTGCAGGCACGGATGCTGACTCCAGTGATAAGAGCAAAGCCCTGCCTGAGGCTGTCTCCTGTCTCTTCTGGCCAAAGGTGGGTTTTAACTCCTGAGCAACTCCTGGAGCTCTGCAAGTCCTGCTGAAGCCCCCAAGAGCCACAATAAGCCACAAGGAAGCTCAGAGACAGAACCACCCCTGTCCCTCCCAACATACCCGAATAATTCTGGCAGCCTCCAGCATCACTCGGCACCGCTCCATGCCTGACATCTGACTCCATATTTTAAAGGCAGCTTTTGCACTCTGCACAGCCAGATCAACTTCCTTCTCCCCAGAGCAGGGCAGCTTGCACAGCACACGACCTGGGCACGTTTTGAACAGGGAATAAATGAGATTGAAATCTCAGAAAAGGGGTCCAGAACGTGGTTTACTTGCACCAGACCCCACACACTTCAGCCAAGCCACCTACACCAGGCACAGAATTTCCCACTGAAACCCAGCGATTTGTAATCAGCCAGAGAAGAGGTGCTGCAATTCAGCTGGTTCCAATTAAAAGAGCTGACATTCCCCACAGTCGTGTTCTGGTTACTAATTACCTCCAGTTGCTACAAAATCCCTGCCTTTTCCAGTTGAGTTTGTTACACTTCTACCGCCCTCTTCAAGACTCTCGTTACACATTCCCCAGGAGGGTTAAACACTTAGAAACGATTCTGCTGAACGCTGCACACCGATAACTACAATTACATAACTACAGAGATATTTAAATCGGGGGGGTTTGCCAAAATCGGGCAGTGACAGAGCAAGAGCTGGTTTCTGCATGAAGAACGACGATGGCCAAACACTGAGGCAGAGCTCAGCCACTGCAGCAGGGCGGCTGAGGGGCAGCAGCGGCGGCACCCGGACGAGCTGGGGGAAGCCGAGGACACCGGGCCCTGCAGGCACAGAGCTCTCCCAGCCCCCGGCGATTCCCCGGTCGGTACCTGTGGCCGGCTCGAACACCTCCTCCAGCTGCCCGCCGTCGGCGGGCTGGACGCGGGCTCCCGCGCGGTAGTTGAGGGGCTGCTGCACGGTGAGGGTGCCGGTGGCGGAGCTCATGGTGGCGAGGCCGGGAGCGACTGAGCGCAGCCGGGGAAGCAGGAGGAGGAGGCTCGGCAGCCGGGATTGCGCCAACATCGGCGGGATGGATCCCGTGAGGCGCCGCGGCCGAGAGGCGCCGCCTCTCCCTCAGACGCCTTTTCACCGTCAGGGCCCGCCCCGCCCGGGGCGTGCCGCCCGCCTGGCAGCCGGGCCCGCTCCCCAGCACCCAATTAAGAGACGTTGTTAACATAAATTAACATGCTCATGCCGTTTATTACTCAGAAACAAAGGTCGCGCTATCTTCCGAGAGAAGTTTCTTGGTTGGATGAACGAACAACTGCTGGTGGAACGCTCGGAATGGATGATGGTGTCAATACTGCATAGCCGGGGTTCAGACGGGTGATGCCTGGTGCAGAATCCCTGTTGTCACCTCCCCAAGGCAGGCTTGTGGCACTGGCCAGGCTTCCCGTGAGGGCTCTGCTTCAGGAGAACTTCCCTGCCTGAGGTGGGGGGCCAAGGAAGCCTCCTGCCTGCTTGGTGGCAGCCCGGGAGGGAGCAAGGCCGAGCATCTTCTGGATGTTCTGCAAGAACAACAAAGAGCACGGCAGGTCAGAGTGTGGCAAGTGTGAAAAATGCCAGTCACTTGGTTTTAAAATTTTAAAAGTTTAATGGTAATAAAATGGTTATAAAAATAGTAATATAATGAGAGTAATAAAAATTTTGGATAATTTGGTTTAGGACAATATGAGACAACAGAAACAAAGAGTTATGGATGTCCGGGTACCTTTTTCTGGGCAAAATAAGCCTGAAAAAAGACCCACGTTAACAGAGGATTAACCCTTAAAAGCAACAGCCTGTTGCATATTCATACACCTCATCCATGATGCATAAATTCCATTCAAACACAGGATTCTGTCTGGTCAGTGTCAGCTTCTTCCTCTGAATCCTGATGGTGTCTCCAGGGCTGAGCGAGGCAGGAAGAAGTTCATTTCTCCTGATAATGGAGCAATAAATTCTCTTTCTCTGAAAGATTCAGGTGTCCTGTGGCTGCTATCTTGCTGTGAGTCCTTTCTTTAGGAAAAAAGTATCCTACATAGCATAGTTTCTATTTTAACCCTATGTTATACCCTAAAACTATATTTAACACACTACTTAAGAAAATTAATACAACATAACTTTCTAACATAACACATATAATATTCATTTTAATATTTGCAAAAAGCCAATCATAAAATACGCGTTTTTCACAGCAAGGGAAACAAAGAGCACGAAATCCTGACTCTGCTCACAAAACATCTGGGGTTGGAAGGAACCTCTGGACATCATCCAGTCCAACCCTCCCAGCCAAGGCAGGGTCACCTGGAGCAAGTGACAGGAACACGTCCAGGTGGGTTTGGAATGTCTCTGGAGAGGGAGACTCCACACTCGCCCTGGGCAGCTGTTCCAGTGCTGTGCCACCCTCATTGTAAAGAATTTCTCCCTCACGTTGAGGTGGAACTTCTTGTTTAGCTCATGGCTACTGCTCCTCATCCTGTTGCTGGGCACCACTGAAGAATTTTGGCACCATCCTCTTGAAACCCACCTTTGAGATATTCATATGATAAGATTCCCTCTCAGGCTTCTCTTTGGATTAAACAGGCCCAGCTCCTGTAGTCTCTCCTCTCTAGAGATGTTCCAGACCCCAAATCATCTCTGTGGCCTCTCCTGGACTCTCTCCAGCAGCACAAGTAAAACTTCCCCACTTGTTTCAACAGATTCAGGTTCTCACCCACATAGTCTAAATCCATCATATACTGAACCTCTCTTCCTATGTGCTCAAGCAGCTCAGCATGGAGCCAGACAAGAATGGCTGGGCCATTCTTCCCCACAAAAGCCCAACAAAAGCCCCTGAACACCAAATCTGTATTTTGGACAATGATTCTTTGCCATTTTCAGCTACACACCCCACAGTCAGCTGTCTTTACACACCCTATTTCCATAAAATACCATTGCAATTTAACTGCAGTGCAGGTTCCCAGCAGGGCTCATGGGCAGACTCTGCAGCCCTGGGTTTTCCCAAATTCCAGAAAGCACTGCTGGTGCTGGCCATGGGAGCTGGAGCCTCCTAATGCAGCAGGAATTTGGGACAGCAGCATGGCAACCAGAGCGTGTGCCAAGTGCAAGTCAGGAGCTTAGGCCCAGAATTAACATGAATGCCTGTTAATTGTTCTGCACACAGAACAATAGGGCACTGGAGACATGCAGGATAACAGGACATATGGAGCAAACCCCAAAACCTGACTATTGGGATGACCTCATCTGCATCTGAGCAGGGTGTTTCAGTGGAAAACAACAAACAGGGGAAGAGCTAATTAGCAGAGCCAGGCATAAGCAAAAAAAAAAAAAATCACAGCAAAATATTTAAATGTGAATGTTTTTCTTGAGTTTTGTGAAATTTCTTTTAAATTTCACAACAGTGCAACTACAAAGAGCCCTGAGTTCTTTCAGTTTCTGCCCTCACTGTAAGGAAGTCCAGCTCAAGATGCTGCTCCTGCAGTGAGACACAGGGGAAAGAAGAGAACAACTGCGTCCTCCTCGTGTCACCACCTGAGTGCTGGCTGTCAAGACAACAAAAAGAGGATGGATTCTCTTCAAACCCGAGTGTCCTCTCCAAAATAACTGTCAGGATAGCTCAGACAGCAAGGGCACAGAGCTCTTGAACTTTTTTTATTATGGAAGGAGAGTAAAAGAAAAAAAGAAGAAAAAAAGGGAGGGGGAAACGGGGGGAATAAAGGCGGGAAGGAACAAAAAGGGGGAAAAGGGGGGGGAATTGGGGGGGAAACAGCAGATAGTTTTGCAATTCCACAGTAGCTAAAATAAGATAAAATTAAGATTCATTTCAGCTGGAGATTATGAAAAGGAAAGCTTCAACCCACACACAAGGAACACAAGAAAAGGAATTACATCACGTTTAGCCCATGGCATACATAAACCAGCCCCTGGCTGATGTTCAGCAACTGAACGTGTATGAGAGCATTAACTCCTTGCTCTGGTTCCCCGCAGTGTTTCCTGGATCAAGGCACGGACAGAAAGGAGCAGCCAAGGGGCAGAGCAAGCACACCAGAGGGTGCTGCAGAGCCAGCAGGAGAGGAGCCGTGTCCTGTCAGCTTCCAGCGGCTCAGCCGCGGAGCAGAGATCCAGCAGGGATCCAGGGCACCGAGGAAGTGTGCACTGCCTCCTCCCCGTTCCTTCTCCCAGGGAGAAAGAGGAGAACTGTGGTGCTAAAGTTTATTCCAACTGCTTCAAGACGAAGGGAGATGACGGTCTGTTTGTCTGTCTGAATTCCAGACTACAGACACTGTCCAGCATTACCCTTCCATGCAGTCTCCCCCTTGCTCTGGAAGGCAGAAGGCATCACACACCAGCTCCAAAGCATGTTTTGCTGGACAGCAATCCTGAAATCTACACCTGGAGACACCAAAGATGGGGCAGGGTCCAGCAGAAACCTTGTCCCATCTGCTGTGGGCCATGCTGGACAAGGAAATCTGCAGAGCCTGCTTCCAACACAAGCATGATCATCACCCTCAGGAGCAGGGAGGGAAGAGTAAATACTTAGGGATTCAAATCCCTGATCTAAGCTCTTCTGATCTTCCCTCAAATGACTGCAGGAAGCACAGAAGCTGCTCCTGCTGTGGGCTTCAAACCCAGAAGGGACCTCAGACAAGGCAGCAAGTGGCTCCCTGCCCTAAGACCAGGCTCTGTGGGAAAGCACAGTCCCGGCACCAGGGATAATTGCTGGCTCCCCTTCCCACTGGGAATACATTTTGGTGAGAAGCAGCCTGATCTACAGCTCAGATGTGTGTGAAAAGGAAGTGAGAAGCAGCAAACAGCCCAGGAACAGCAGCACATCCCTCTTCCCAACCAGCACAGGTGAAGGCTGGGAGCTCAGAACCAGGAGCAGCCACAGAGGATGTAACCCTGACACTGCAGCTCCCACCCTGCCCAGCAGCAGACTTTCCCAGCTGAAATCCCAACGGCTCAAGGACCCTTGGAAGGCCTCTCCCAGCAGCCCTCCTCTCTCCAAACAGGAAGGCAGGAGGAACTGGGGGACAGGATTTACGTGCCAGGGAGAGCTGGGAACAGCGCAAAGGAAGTTACTCACGGCGAGGTGACTATTTTGGGAGATGCTGGCCAGGTCACAGGCAGCAAAGCTTCCCAGTCAGTGTTTGAAGAGTTTCTCACCCCCACATGAAGAGAGTCCCTGATGCTGCTCCTGCCTGTCCCACTAATGTCACTTTAATCACCGCCCAGGCAGCCTCCCCTGCATTTCCCACCAGGTTGCTGTTTTTTCACACACACCCGAGTTCCTGCTCTACCTCTGAGCTCCACAGGAACATCTCTCTTCCCTGTCTTTGATGGTTTCACAGGCAGCTCCAGGATTTAAAGAAAGACTGAGGGACTGTAGTCTCCTTGCTTTGTTCACAACCTTTTCCCTGATTTTTGGTACATCTGCACTCCTCCTCTTGTGTCACCAGCATCAAGCCAGACACCAACTCCCACACCGCTTCTCCTCCCCTGGGCCAGCACCTGTTTCAAAGCCAACCTGGCAAGATTTCCCCTTCTGCACACAGTGAAATACAAAGGCTCACCAAGCCTTCACCTCCAAGGTCACTGAAAGCACGAAGTGCAAGTCTCTGGCACCATTTTAAGCCCTTAATTACTTTCTTGCCCTCTCCCCCAGCCTGTCACAGCTCTGCTCTTCCCAACGCTGTTATCACCTAGGTGCTTTCAAATGGCAATAAAGCCAAGAGCAGGATGCCAGCAGCAATCACAGCTTCAGTTCTGACCTCTTGTGCAAACTGAGGTGTCCCTGCCCTTCCCTGGAGCAGCAAGGAGGAAGGAGCTGAGCTGCCTGACAGCTGGAGAAGAGCAGGAATTGTTAACCACGATCACGTAGGTAATGCAGCACTGTGAAGATTGCAGTCTCACACCCTTCTCCAGAGCAATAAACTCACTCTCCTCCTCCATAGGGAATCATAAGGAACTCTCAAGCACAAGGGCAATTTTTTTTCCCAGAAGTTTTATGGAAAGCTCAACCCATTGCAAAGAGCTTGGCAATTCTGCCCCTCAGTTCATGGTGCCCAAAAATTTCATCATATAAGACATCAGGAAATACCCAGCATTAGAATTAACCACAGGAATTATATTTTTGGACAAAACAAATGAGGGATTTTTCAGCAGGAGAGTTCCCCAGTCAACCCAAACCATAATCTGCAACACTGAAAAGAAAGGACTTTCCATGTAACAGGTAACACAGAGCAGCACCAGCCAAGATTGCCTGAAGGAACAGCATCAGACCAGAATTCCAGAATTCTGGAAGGTGATCTTAAGAGCTCAGTATGTCTCAGTGCTTTCAAAGCAGCAAACCCTTCTCTAGCCACTGGGAAGTTAATGTTTGTCTTACAGCAAAGGCAGTGAGGAAGCCCCTGCCTGGCCTTTGGTGAAGCTGGGCTGCTTGGAGTGAGGGGTGAACCCCCAGATGTTCCTTTCAGCATAAATGATTCTACAATTCATTATCTGCTTTTGCACAGGACCAGACTGGGATCCATTTCAGCACAAGCACCCAGTACAAAGGGCTATGGGGAATTCCATCCACCAGCATGCACTTTGTGACTAAAGGAACTCTGCTATGGAGCTGCTCCATCAAGCTCAGCCCAGCTCCTGGCATTACACACCACCTCCCTTTGCTGATCTGATTTAAGTCTAAGTCCCTTGGTCTAAGTTTCCTTGGCACCCCTGAGGAAAAGCAACAAGGGGGTTAAGGAGAAAAGCAGCAAGAATTCAGGAAGTGAATCAAAGAAAAGGGAAATATGAATACAGAAGGGAAAGTAATTTGCAGCTACTTGCACCAGCATTCATCCAGAGTATATTAACCTACCCCAAACACCCTGTGGGGAAAGTGGAAAACAAAAACAGACTTCCTGTTGCACTGAGAAGGCCCTCTTGTCCTCACCAGCCATTCTACCACTTGAGCTGCCAGTGAACCTTCCTTAACAGGTCCCTTATCCTCATCCTCTTCCATTCTCTTTGCTGGAGAGCTCTGTGGAGCCTGCTCTTGGCTCACCATACCAGACTCCTCTGTGCCACGTCCCTAATGCTGGGAGAGACCTGACACCAAAGGTACAGCTCTTAAGACTCTGAAAAAAATCAGGCAGCCAGCAAAAATAGGAAGGATAAACCCCAAAGAGCAGCTTTAACTCTTTCCTCACTTTTCTAGCAACTTTATGGACTGATGAAAGTTTTATAGAGCTGCAAGCCCCCTAGAAAGTTCCCCCTAAAGATGCTGCTGTTTGTAAAGATGCACATATTGCTGTCAAAGTTGTAGTTACTAAGGAGCAGGATTTAGATCAGCTTCTGATGGAGACTATCTCTTGGTATGACAATCCACAAAGTTATCACACAGGTCAGGAATCCATTTCTGCCAATTCTGTCCCAGAGCCCTGGTGCAAGTCTCCAGCCAATCTTCCAGGCCCATCCAGGACAGCGATTTTAATGATCCCAACCTGGAATTGCTTTGAATATGAGGCACAGGAATGAAGACAAACACAGAAACCACACACAGACCCAAGATTACACGTGCACAACTCCTCTTCCTGGATGGGGATATGCTTTCCCTGCTCCAGGGGAAGTGTACTCACCTGTCTGATTGACATGGTGCAGAGAATGTAGAGGAAGATGAAGGAGCAGTCAGTGTAATCCTCACCCAGGAGGTTGCGGTGGGAAAGACCCTGGATGTACGAGAGGGGGATAAATGGAAGCTTTGCCACCACTCGGCCATCAAATCTGGAAAAGAGAGCACTGCATCACCACTGGAGACAGCAGAAGAGCTTTGGGATATGGAAAGAACAAGTGAGTACCTTCAACAGGCCACCAGAGCAGGTAAGACCACATGGAAGGCTAAAAGGCCTTGCTGACTTCTCCAGCCCCTTTCCACACACTACACCAAGGAGGACACAGACATCTCTCTCTCCAACCCTCCACAGGGTAGGATTCCCTCAGGAACAGTTTTACCATAATCAAAGTGTTTCCTAGTGATTTAAGTGATCAGCTGGACAAGCTGCTGCTTCATGAAATCCTGGTGTTTTGCAGTTTTCTGGTGCATTTTATTTCCAAGTCAGATTTAGCAGATCACTTCCCAGAGCACAGTCAGCACTTCAATAAAAGATGAATGACTGTCACCCTGCTGTACTGCAGTTACTGCAACAACACAGACCCTCTGCTTCAAGCAAAACAGCATTTTTTAAACCAGAGCATAAATCAAATACACCTTTTCCTTCCCTGGAGCAGCTGTGCTCCTCAGGATGCACAGGAGAGCCATCAAGGAACACTTGATAGCCCCAGTTTGTCTGCATTAGCTGTGGAGATGAAGGCAGTGCAGGGGCAGGATGATACTGCATATTCCCAGAGCATGTCCTGCTCCTGGAATCCCTCCAGGCCCACATTCCAGGGCATCAGGCAGAGTGTGAATTTTGGCCAGTTAGCAAAGATTTCTCCCAAGCCAGACCAGTCAACCCAATCTTTTGATGTAGATGTGTGTGATGCCTCATCAGCATGTGCATATTTGGATGTTATTTTCTCTGCATGTGCTGATTTTCGAGCAGGTGTTTCTTGTTTCAAGAGATCCTAAATGAGCTTTCTTTCCTGTGGAGATGCATTCACACAGCCACGGCTCAAACACACGCCAACTTTGTTTACATCTCACAGGCAGTTTGGCAAAAGAGCTCAGAACGGATGTTTATCTCCCTGGAACATCCCCCAGTGGCTTAAAATTCTGCGTTATTCCTGCTGTGACAATGACAAGTACTTCAGCAGTAGCACCCTCAGGTACCTGCTTTTAATTCCAGCAGGTTTTCACAGTTATTAAGAGGTACTAGAATGCACAACTCTTAGAGTAAGGCAGGGGAGTGATTGCATGAAAAAGTTCCTGGCAAGAGAAAATTGAGACACACAGAAGGTAATTTCTGCCCCAGGTGAAATCCCTGGTGGCTTGGAGGCCACTGCTGCTGCAGATCTCACTGCCATAATGAAACCTTTTAAGCCACAACAGTCCCTCAGCTGTTTGTCTTGGGCACAGCATTCTGCTCTTTGGGTTCAAACCAGCCTTGCTGACACTTCCACATCCCTCCAGCACGGCCCAACCTGCTGACACTCCAGGAATGACAGGGGAAACCATCCCAGTGATTTCCAGTTTGACCAAGGGGGCACTTGGCAATGATGTGAGGTGCTCAGAGAGAGCAGCAGCACCTGCAAAGTACCTGTCCAAAGGGGGCTGCTTCCACACAATTCCTGCTCCTTTTTTCCCAACAGCCATGAACTCATTCAAGAACAGGAAAAGCAGCAAACGTGGCCACAGCCATTGCAGGTGTCAGCCACCCTTTTCCTCCCACACCCACAAGTGCCTCCATGGATACTCCTGGACACTCCTGCTGCTCAGATTGCCTCTAAGGAAAGAGGCAGTTAAATAAAAGATAGGCCCCAAGGCTGACATCTGCTCAGCAGCATGGTCTCTGTGGGCAGGAATCCTCAAAAGAGGAACAAGACAAGTAAACTTGGTAGAAGTTGCTTGGTTTCTTCTACCTTTTTTTTTTACTATCTATGAAAGGAGGAATAATATAAAATTTAACCCAAATCAACCCCTTCCTAAAATTTTCTGTAGTACTTGTTAGTCACAGACTACTCAGAGCTACTGCCTCTTCCCCCTCTAGGAAAGAGGGCACAGTGGGGTAAAGCATTTTTAGTTTGTTTTTCAGTCAAGAGCAAGGCAAGCACTTGGAGGTCTCAAGTGCAATCCTACAAATGCCCCCTCAGACCCCTCATTGCTCATGATGCACCTCCAGCCCTGCAGTGAAATGAGACATCACTGACTCAAGACTGAACCCAAATTTTAAAATCCTCCAGTGCTGGGCTCCTTTGCTCTGCTCAGAATGCTGAAGTCTGACTAAGCTGAATAAATAAAGGATCCACACAGTGGCACTTCTGTTATTATGTTACCCCATGTTTGCAATTTATCCACCCACAGATCTCCAGTAAAATAACAATTGACTGTATCCTGGGGACTGTCAGCACACAAGCCAAAGGCTTTGGTGCCCAAGAATGTAAATTCCTGTTTGCAGGGCAAGGATATTTCCCAGATATCGAGCAGCCTCCTAAAGGTTATCCTAACAATATTCATGTCATCTTCAGATTTAACAGCCAACAATTCATATTTCAAGTGAATCAAGTTTTAAAAGCCAAGCACAGCCTTTCATTTGCATATTTGAAACAAAGCTGTCTATAACCGTGCAAACCAGTTTGGGGTTTCTTGTCTGTTTGTTTTTTTTAACTACACCCATCCCAGGTCACTTTTAAAACAAATGAAGCTTGGAGCCCATGCTTGGGCCTGTTTATATCTGGACTCTGATTTCCTCAAGTAGGGCAACAACAAACTCTGCAATTACAGCTCATTTCTAAGGCAGCTGACCCAGTTTTGTTTGCAAGAGCACTCTTTGGTCACACCACTACAACAAAGCCAAAGCAGTTGAAGACTGAAGATGTTTGCCTGACATGCACCAAACTTGCCCTAATCAGGATGTTCCCATGCAGAAAAGATATTAAAGCTGTGTCTAGACTGAATGCAATTTGTTCAGTTTGGTTGTGCTCAGAACTCAATGCTCCCTCTTGAGCAGAAAATATATGTGATGACCAAACCACCACATCTTCAGATGAAATATGGATCCATTTATTTATTTATTTGTGGTTCTTGCCTGGACAATGTCACTCTTAACATTTCAAGTGATGAAGGGAAGGTGGAAAATATGTTCACCATAAAAATTGCAGAAAACAATGCAGGAAGCTGATACTTACATGGAGTTGAACATTCCCATCAAGGCAGTGAAGCAGAAGCCGATGGCAAACATGGATTTCATCCGAACCTGCAAGCAGAAAGTCAGAGAGATTCAAAACAACAGGCCTACACTGAGGTATTACAATCTCACATCCTTAAAAACAGGTTTTGTACAGATCACTGAAATCAGCAGGGAAAAAGGATGGCCCAGGACACAGAGGGGTTGTGAAAATGACAGGAGAAGTCCCCAGGAGACTGGGTACAAAGGCAGCCACTGATGGGAGGTGCTGCTGCAGGGAGACAAAACCAGAAAGTGCTCAAGAATTGTCCTGTCACCTTGCACAGGCTGGTTTTATTTTTTCCTTAAGCCTATAAAACCCACCAGGGGGATTCCCAGAGGACTCCCAGCAGGGGATCATTACAGTGACCAAAGTTATAGGAAGCCACAAAAATTAATTTTACTTTGAAAAACATCATGGAGACCTAGGAAGATGAAAATAGCTAAGGTTTGGCCTGAGATGAGGCAGTAACTCTGTGGCTCATACTAAAATCTCTAGTTATTAGAGAAAATCCAGAAGGATCTTTCCAGAGGAAAAGCAGCTTTCTTTGCCAATTGAACAAAGTCTTTCTGTTGGGAAACTGACTGAAATCTCCAGCAGTTGGGAACTGGCTTTAAGTTTTCATACCATTGACAAGTCCCTGTTGTTATTCTTCAGTTTCTCTTCTTGTCTCTCTGGAAAGACAAAACCAACAGTTATAATCAGTTATGTCAACCTAGAAACCAGAGTGTTTTCATTTCCAGGAAAACTTAACCTCTTTGGCTCTCTAAACAAATAACATTTCCAAAATCAACTCCAGCTCTCTTTGCCAGACAGTAGAAAGTGAAAAACTGCACATAGCCAACTGCTTCTCCACCACAGCAACATGCAGCAAGTCAGGCACAAAGAGAGGAGGCGGCTGGAATCACACATTCAGCACTTTTGAAAGAAATGCACCCAATGTCAGATTTGCTAACTCAACCAACTCACACAGGAGCATGAGGGAAACAAAAACAGTGCCCCTCTACCACAGTTCCCAAAGGGAGCAGTGATCAGTTTGCTGCACACCAGCACATAAATATATTGAATAAGTAAGGATTTCCTTCTGGAGGTCTCCAAAGGGAAAACCATGCACAGAGCTGGGAGCTGCACCTCAGCAATGCCAAAATCCTGCTGGTCTTAGTAATGAATTTTGTACTCTTGTCACACCTAGGAGATTCTCCAAAGAGGAAAGAGATTTCCTACACGAAATTCAGTAATGAGTGTATTACTGCGCTTTGCAGGAAATATTATGGAAATTTAGTCTGTCCTTAAATCACCACAGACTTCAAAGACACTCAGATTTTCAAGAGGGCATTTTCCATGTCCCTCACTGGAGGGCTGCTCTGGCCTTCAGCATTATCCACTATCCGTCACCTTTCCTGCCCCATGTCCCCATCATGCCTTGGATGGATCCAGAGGGGCTGGGAAGCAACAGCCAGCTGAAATAAGGATGTGCATAATGAAGGAATACCCAAAAAACAGCATGAATGAAAAGGGGAGGATGCAGAAGGACTGCCAAGCATGGGAATTTTGAGGGATCCAGAGAATTTCGATGGATCCAGAGGGGCAGCCAGGGCTGGGAAGCAACAGCCAGGTGAAGTAAGGATGTGGACAATGAAGGAATATCCAAAGTTTCGGTACCAGAAACTTTCAGTATCAGAAACTTTCAGTACCACAGCTCAGAAACTCCAAAATTTCTCTCCCAAGCCCCTGCTAAGCACAGGGATTCACAGATACTGTTATGAAAGGCAACAGCAGCACCCCTATCCAATTCCTCAGAAGCCTCTTTGCTATTTCCACTTGCTCCTAACTACAAACCATCCCCTCAGGCAGGAACCTTTCAGACACCTGTTTCCTGAGCAAGGTAGAAAGTTGTGTCCTGGGACATTTCAGCAAGCACAGGCCAGCTCTTCAAGAATCACATTTGGCACAAATACTTGTTTTTTCCCCTCTGCTGCATAATTAACCATCTATTTAGGTGGGCTAAAGGTTACAGGGAGGAAAGAACACAGCTCTGATTGCTCAGTATACCTGACCTGGCTCTCACCTATTTCTATAGATTCAAAATGAACATGTTCTGGGTGATCTACCAGCTTATATCAATGGTCTGTTCCTCCCCAAATCACACATCAACAGCCTGTTAAGCACTTTGCTGAGTAGTGTACAGGTGGGAAAAGGCACAGAGAAAGAGGACTGGGCTACCAAGCAGCTCCCTGGAGTCCAAAATCATCTTACTCTGCTCATTGGAACACAAACCATGAGGATACAGGGATAGAGATTTGCCAGGACTAGGGGTTTTCATTTTGTTTTAGTTTTGCTGTCCACCCAGAGCACTCGTGTGCACTCCTGGGAATGTCACTGTCTCTTCTTCCAGAAGCAGAAGGACAGAAAGCAGTAGCAAGGTTTAAGCTAACAAATCATCCCTTTAAACTGAAATGACAGGAGGCTACACCAGCGTTAAAGGTGTCCTGTTCCAGCAGTGTCCAAGGTGATTTAGACACAATGTGACAATCCATTCATTTTAGAGTTAAAAATAAAGGTTTTTAAGTAGGAAACACCAAATTAAGCCTTCCCAAGCTACTTTCCCCCTACCTCCTTGTGCACAGGCATGATTCATCCCTTATGAAACCAAGTAGTATCATCCACACACCTCCTGTCTTATTCTGTGTGCAGAACAGATGGCAACTGAGGCAGGTCTGTACCACAGCTGCTACTTATCCATAAAGCCTCAGCTCAATATTTACTTTTTGTTAACTAAAATGGTAGAACTTGGAGGAACTCCAGCACAAGTAGATTTGCTGTGACAACAATGCCCCATCTTGCAGAATGATTTGACATCCAGTAAGTTACTGAGCTCAGAGATTTCAGCTTAACAGCTCTGAGTCATTTTCTGGAAGTCCAGTTTGACATTTAGGGTCTGATTTTTTAGGAACACCAAGAATTCATCTTTGCCTGAACACAAATGAAATACTGAAGTTATGCAGCACTTAAAAAAAAGAGAGAAAAAAAATCAGTGTCAGAATCTTAGGCTTGGCCAGCAAGCATCACAGCAAACAAAATCAGTGGTCGTTTCCTAAGTTCTGATCTTTGTCCCTTTGTGCTTTGTTTTCCATCTGCAAAACAAGATTATTTTAGTGTATAAAAATTGGTGGAGCATCTGAAGTCTTCAGATTCTACTGTTTATTGGTTTAGCCCAAGAACAAGTCAAATATTGTCTGCTAGGAACACTAGGCTCGGATAGTGCCCTGCAAAAAAGTCATTGGCACACTTTCTTTATTTAATGTTATCTGCAGTTGTTGCATATGGTCACTTTCAAAGCTGCCTTTTCCACCAAGCAGTGTTCATCCCATGCAGGGATTAGTCAAGATTAACAACTGAAATGCACAAGAGGAAGCATTTTGGCTCCTGTCCCTTCAGGAATCTAACGACAACAGGTTTTCTACCTAGGAAGAGCTGTTTGAAGATGTGTTTATAATTCCCAAGCTTTGTACAGATCAAATGACTAATCCAGCTACCTGGTGTTACAGAGGAATGAGGAAACCAACTCCCAGGAGCTCTCAAAAGTGTTCCTGCCACAATCTCTGTAATAACTTAACTGAGCTTTGCTGCACGTTGCGAGTCCTGCAGATGGCAGATCCTCCTAAAACCTTGCAACATCTCTTCACCCTGGTCTTGCTTAATTCAACTTAACTAAAGAGTTACCCTAACCCTGAAAGAATTCAGCTTACTGACAATGAAAAAGAATGGAAAAATAAATTACTGCCTAAACCTGAGCAAAACTGACTTATCAAGATTGAAATTAATCTAAGCATGGTTATAGTTAACATGAACATCTTCAGCTCTAAAGTGTTCAAATGAAGGGGGGAAAAATCACAATTTGAGTTCTACAGCTACAGCAAGGTGGCATGCACTGCAGCAAAGAGCTTTGACAGCTCAAGTTAGTAACAGCTATAGATATCAAGGCTAAAATGGGAGGAAAAGTCAGGGAGCTCAGCAAGAGGTGCTGCTCCTCTCAGTGATCTGACCAAAACCATCAGGAGGCTGGCTGTCTCCTGCCTTGCAAGAGTAAGGCAAATGTATAAACAGCCTTGAAAGGAAGGAAAGGATAATCATTTCCATCAGTTTCTCAACTTTCCACCATTCTTGAGGTGCCAGTCTCACCTATTTTCTTTTTCTGCTGTCGGCCTGCTGATTCAGTTATGGTTTCCTTCTTCTTTTCCACTGCAAAATGAAAAGACACTCCATCATTTCTGCACAGTGATACCACCACACCTTTTCCACACACCAAACAGAACATTTTAGTCCTCTGCAGAACAGGGGCACAAAAACCAGCTAAATAGGACTAAGAACATGTTCAGAATCAAGAAGTTATCAACTACTTACATCAATCACTTTATAATTTAAAAAAAAATCAAAACCCTGGATAAGATACAAACATATTTAAAGGGTTAATTTTGAGCTCTGTCAAGAGCCCATGGCACTGTGGACTGAGCAGTCTGGGGACAATTTTGGCTCAAGCCACCCTTGCTGATTTGTCATTAGCATCAGACAGTACTTTTGATTCAGCAAGTGGGATGAAAAGAGCTTTGTGGCAAGCTCTGCTCCTGATTATCTGCAGTGGGAAGCAGAATACAGCAAAGTCTGTGTTCTCCTACATCCCTTCTTCACAGGCAGGCATTCTCAGGGGAAATGCTGTCCAAGCAGGCAGCCACAGCCTCTCCATTCTTCAATTCATTAGCACTGAAGCATTTCCAATATTTTAAAGCAGAAGCCTAAGGTCAAAGGTACTAAAACCCCACATGAGACACACACTGAGCACCTGCCAACAACCACCACTGCAGCAAGGCAGGCCAGCAGAGCCAGCACAGGGACATGGGAACACAGCAAATGTCCTGCTCAGCTGCAAAGGAGGTTCTGGGACAGAACAAAAGGCTTTTCCAGGAAGCAAGAGACATTTTCTTTCAAGACCTATAATAAGAGTACTCCAGAAAGCAAGGATGATGAAGCATGACCATGGTGTAACAACCTTTTTTACTTTAAACTCTCTGTATTTATGCAAAGTGCAGGTACCATACCTGTCGCAGACATCTTTTATGAAAAATCCTTTCCTTAGGATTTTTCCTCCTGAGAAGCTGAGAGGCCTCAGGAACAAAATGTAAACATTGATTATCTGCTGCTGTGGAATGCAGCAGGTGGATCTGTGATTGGTCCATGTTGGTTGTTTCTAATTAATGGCCAATCACAGTCAGCTGGCTCAGACAGAGAGCCGAGCCACAAACCTTTGTTATCATTCTTTCCTATTCTATTCTTAGCTAACCTTCTGATGAAATACTTTCTTCTATTCTTTTAGTATAGTTTTAATGTAATATATATCATAAAATAATAAATAAGCCTTCTGAAACATGGAGTCAGATCCTCATCTCTTCCCTCATCCTCAGACCCCTGTGAACACGGTCACACCATATCCCAAACAAAGAGCCTGGGCTCACTGTGAGCTCACACACTGAGTGCTGGGGCTGCCCTCCCTCGTGGAGTACCAGCTCAGCACAGCCCTGCTTTCACAGCCCAGGGGAAATGAAGCCAGCCAACCTTCCAAGCCACACCAGGATTTGCAGAGCTGCCTTAGAAACGCCTGTGAGTCAGTCACAACTGCTCAGAAAATCACAGCAGCGCAGACAAGTCACCTCAACATCATCCCTCCATGGCAACGGAGTGAGAAACAACTGCTGTTCCCAAGGAACAAGAGGATCTCTGGTGGGCAGGGAGGAAAACAGGGAGCTTGTGTCCCCAGGAAATACTGGAGAGGTGTCAGATGCCACAAAGCACCCAGGGCTCACAGAATGCTGCCTCCAAAACCTTCCCTGTGCCAAATCCAGCTGGAAACCCCACCCTGCTCTGGTGCACATCACCCCACAGCCCCAGCTCTAAACTCTAAGCAGTGCTGTTAAAACTCATGCCAAGCCCCAAGAGCTCCCAGCCCCAATTCCCTCAGGGCTGCCCGTGGGAACATCCACATCAACAAATCAGAAATTCCAGGGACAGCTTTCATCCCCGATCCATGTAGCCCTACATTCACCCAGAACGATCCCTGCAGCAGCCTCAAGCAAGGCTGAGCCTCTCCCGAGGAACGAGAGGACAGGAAGAGATGAAATTAAGGAGTAACAATGTCTGCTCAAGCACACTGGCCAGCCCCTTTGTTTTTGCAAATCCTAAGGATCTGCTAGGGCTCTCACGGGAGAGCTTAAAGGTCTCAAATGTGTTTTTTCCTGTTTCAGATGTGTTAGATAACAGCTGAAAGGTGTGGCTCAAGTGGTCCACTTGGCAAGTCGTAAGGCCTCAGGTCAGCCAGCTGTCCTCAGCACAAGAGGGGAAGGGAAAAAAGCAAAGCTGAATTTTTACTGACTCCTTATTCAGCTTCACCTTTTTTTTGTTGCTGTTGTTGGGGGTGGGGAATCGAACAAGGAGCTCAGAAATTAATTGAGACACATGAACCCTTCATCACTCCCTTCACAGACGACAGCCTAGACACCAGGAGAGCTATTAAAAAAAAAACCAGCATTAAACCCTTCCAGCAATCATTAAACCCCGGAGATTAAGCCCTGCTAACTGCTTTTGGAACTGAGCAGCACAAACACAAGAGGACACTAAATCTGCAGCTGCCTTTCAACTCCTTCTCTAAGTTACTCTTCTGGGGCTCATTCCATCCTACACACAGGAGCAGTGGGATTCAAGTGAGGCAGGCAGGGATGCAATCCCCATCTGCTCCTGCTGTGGTTGACAAAAGCCTCAAAAATGTGGGAGCTGTGACACAAACACGGCTGCACTCCAACTCCTGGGTTCAAAGTACCCAGGGGAAGGTGGAATAAGCTGGGCTGCAAAGAGCAATGTGGGATAATGTTGTTCTCCCAGCATTAAAGAGCACTGACACCACCATGAGATATCAGTAAGGTAAAACCAGCTCTGTTTTGGCCCCAGCTGTCCTGTGCTGTCTCTCACTGCTTAACTTGGGCAGGGTGGACACAGCTGAGGTTAAAAGGTCAGAATTTCTCTGAATCTGAAACTTGGCTTCTGATGCAGACAGGTCCATTTAAACACTCCATGCTCCTGTTCACCACTTCTGTCAATATTTGATGCAGATCTGACTGCTCACCCTCAGCTCCCTTCTTCCCTCACACTTTGTTTACCCCCCTCCCAGGCCTCCTCTCTGTGAAATGAACTTTTTCCCTAATATTTCCTAACCTATTTGCTTCCAGTTTACAGTAGGATAATTTGGTTTTCCATCAGCTGATTGCTCAGACCTTTCTATGATGGCTCTGTCCTTACTCCCACCATCAATCACCACTCTTAACCTTTACATAAAATAGTTTTTCCTCATGGTATTCATTATTCAACCCTAATTTTTTCTTTCTACAGACCTCAGATTCTCCTCTTCACCCCTAAAAGGCAGAAGTTGCATTTTTGAATGTATTTCAGACATTTTGAATGTACTTCAGACATTTATTTCAGACACTGGCTGCTGATGTACATACAAAAAAAGATGCCAGGACCAATTTCTTACTCCCTCCTGTCCTCCATTGACAGAAGGAGCAATATACACAAGGCAAAAGCTTTGGCTGAACTTCTTCCAGAAAAAAAAAAAAAACAGAATTAAGGACAGAAACAAGTCCCTGGTGAGTACTTACATTTCTTGCTCTGCTTTTCCACTTCAGCCTTTAACCTCTTGTATTTGTCTGTGCGATAGACCAGCACCCAGGTGATACCTGAAACAAACACTCAGCCAGGAGCCAGAAAAGGAAAAACCTCCTGCAGCAATGCTGCTGGCAGGGAACAAACCCTGCAGCAATTAAACTTGATGTTTACAAAACCCCTGTGCTGTCAGAACCCAGCCAAGGGAGCACAGAGCTCCAGCAAACTGCACCATCCCTTCCCCTCAAATCCCCATTCCAAGCTCCATGTGAAATGGAAGTGGAAAATAAACCATGAAATGAGTTATAGGCATAAAATTGAAACAAGTGTTTAGTTTTTACTCGTATTGATAAACCTGTTTTGGAGGTGTGGGATGAATTTGAGGACAGGGGGTATAAAGGAGATTTGGGATACAGCACAACACCAGAAACGGGACCTGGGACTTGTGACTACCCCAAAAGACACTTATGCACAAGTGTGCTATAAAGCTGCCCCTGTTTCAACCACTGACATATAAAACACCTTTTCCAGCAGCTGAAACCACCATCACTGCCAGGCCAGGCGATTCCCTCACATCCTGCCCACAGCAGCTATGGGGGAACCACTCTGTCCCCTTTCACCCTCTACAGCCTCCCTTCCTCCTGCAGGGAACAACCCCAGCTCCCAGCGCTCCGCACCGCAGCTCAGCGCTGACCGGGGGCGCTCATCGCTGACCGGGGCCATTCCCCGCCGTCCTCTCCGTTGAGGGAGCCCCGGCTGACCCCGAGCCCCGTTCCACAGCCCCCCTCCCCTTGCCCCGCTGCCGGGAGCTGCCGGCCGCGGCCCGCCCTGCTCACCCTCGGCCAGCAGCGCGGTGCAGACGGAGATGAACACGATGAGGAGGGTGTCGGCGAACATGGTGCTCATGGTGCTGCCGCCGCCCCCGACCCGGCAACGCCGCCGCGCACCCGGAAGTGCACCCGCTACCCGGAAGCTGCGGCCCCTTGTTGCTTAGCAACGCCCGGAAGCGACCACCTGAACTTCCGGCTGGCGCCGCCGGTTCCGCGAGAAGCCGCGGGAAAGGCGAGGGGCGGGGAAAGCGTGGCGGACGCTGCTCTGATTGGACAAGGCGGCTGTCAATCTGTCGGTGGCTGCGGTGGCTCCGCCCCCCGGCGGCGTGAGGGAGGCTCGTTGTCATGGCGGGGTCTGGGGCCGGCCCCGCACACCGGCCGCGATTCCGGTTCACAGAATCTGTTCGGTGGGAAAAGGCCATTGTGAAAAACACCAATCATTTGTTTTAAAATTTTAAACGTTTAATAGGAATAAAATGGTTATGAAAATAGCAATATAATTAGAGTAATAATAATTTGGACAGTTTCGATTAGGACAATACGAGACAACAGAAACAAAGAGTTACGGACTTCCAGGTACCTTTTTCTGGGCAAAATTAGCCCGAAAAATGACCCACGTTAACAGAGGATTAACCCTTAAAAGCAACAGCCTGTTGCATATTCGTACACCTCATCCATGATGCATAAATTCCATTCAAACACAGGATTCTGTCTGGGCAGTGTCAGCTTCTTCCTCTGAATCCTGACAGCATCTTCAGGGCTGAGCGAGGAGGGAAGAAGTTCATTTCTTCTGATAATGAAGCAATAAATTCTCTTTCTCTGAAAGATTCGGGTCTCCTGTGGCTGCTATCTCAGTGTGAGTCCTTTCTTCAAAAAAAGTATCTTACATAGCATCGTTTCTATTTTAACATTATAACCTAAAACTATATGTAACACACTACTAAAAAATTAATAAAGCATCACTTTCTAACATAACACATATTAATTTTAATGTTTGCAAAAAGCCAATCATAAAATACGCATTTTTCACACTTTCAACCCAAACCATTCTAGGATTCTGTGATTCTGTGAACAGCCTGTTAGTGCATCTCACCAGGAGGCATTTTCTGGGATCAAATATTTAGCAATATTGCTGCCTGCCCTTTACCAGGGGCTGCTGCTGTCCCACATGCTCCTTGAACAGCCAGCAGAGGAGTAAAGCATTCTGTGATTCACAGGGAATCATTGCTCGTGTGTGTAAAATATTCATGTAGGGAATGGCACTATGAAGTGCATTAACGAGGCCAGGGCGATAACAGCAAGGATTTGGCAGACAAATTGACTTTTATTGAGGCTCCAGCAATTACACCTGCAGCAGCAGAACTAGACCAAACCCGTGGGTTGTGATGGGGTGAGGAGACCTAGAAAGCAGAAATACAGAAAAGGAAACAGGGCAGGCAGGGAAGGGCAGGTTTGTGCCTGTCCTTACGTAACAGAGGAGTTTGCTGCTGGTGACAGAAGTGCACTGTGGGATTACAGGGGCAGAGCTGAGGGAAAAACAGGGAAAGGAAAAAACCTACCGCCCTTAAATTAAACACAGCATGCAGAAAGAGGGTGAGGAGCTGTAGCTCGGAGAAGACAGTGAGTGAGGTGTGAGGTCAGACAGCAAACAACCTCTGCAAACCTGGGGACAGGCACACGAGGAAAGCAGAGAGCCATGTGTGTGTGCAGGTGGCTGTGTCAGACGTCACAGGGAAGTGGGAAAAGTCCCAGCACCGTGTCCTGATGTTCCTGCCACATCAGGGCAAAACTGAGAACTGGATGTCAGCAAAATGGGACTCAGAGCCATCAGGGAGACAGGGATGGAACTGAGGGTGGATGTTTCTGTTTGGGGTGAGCAGCAGGAAGATGCTGACAGCTGGTGACGCAGATTTGTGATATACAGAAGAAATTCTTCCCTGTGAGGCTGGGCAGGCCCTGGCACAGGGTGCCCAGAGAAGCTGTGGCTGCCACATCCCTGGAAGTGCCCAGAGCCAGGCTGGACAGGGCTTGGAGCAGCCTGGGATGGTGGAAGGTGTCCCTGCCCATGGCAGGGGGCTTGGAACGAGATCAGCTCTAAGGCCTCTTCCAAGCCAATGCATTCTGTGATTCTATATTATTTTGTGCCACCTCATGCAGTTCCCTGTGCTGTGTGCCATCCTCCACCCTCTCTCCCTCTCTTTAGAGCTCCCTGGCTTTCCTGGCTGTGAGATGCATCAGCATCTATCAAAGCAGTATTTTGAAATAATTTCTCAGATGCTGCTGTGGGAAATTATTCACATGGTATCACTTATTGATACTAAGTGGGGTTTTTTGGCAGATGCCGGCCAGGAGGAGATGGTCAGTGAACCATGAACCTCTTTTCTTTGCAGGGTCCATGCTTTGAACTGGAGGTAGAGGTGACAACAGGCTCTTTGTAATTTCATCCTGTCACTTTGAATCACACGGGGATCCTTATCAGCAGATCCTTTTTACAGACAACACACAGCACATTACCCTCAATGGCATTTCCTTTTCAAAACAGCATTCTTGTGCTTTGATCAACGTGTGAAGGACAGATGAGAGTTGGGTGCAGTCTGGTTTGATCTACCAGCCTGGGATAGGAGAAAAAGGAAGGCATTTGCATAATACATCGCTCTGGTTTCATGAGTTAGGGGCTGGTGTAGTCCACAAACATTCTAGATATAGAAGTGGTAATATTTATGGAGGCAACCTTGAAACCAGATTAGAGAGACACATAATCCCAGAAGGTTTCACATACTGAAGTCTCCAAGCTTAATCTGAACAAAAGGTTCAGTTGCTTTGCCCAGTGTGTTAGTGACCAGCAGCCAGTAAAAGGGTGTGTAAAATTCTCAGTTTTGAGGAAAGGTGCCATCTGAAACTAACTGGAACTTGCATCTGGTTCACTTCTAGGTCACAGCCCTGGCCTGGTTTTGAAAGAGCCATTAACCTGACCTTTGCAAGTTCTCCTTGTGCTCTGTATAAATAAGCCTTGGGTATCCTTAGGTCAAACCCCTCCAAGGGGCATTTACTTCTCCTTCCCCTGCAGGTGTGTCAGCTCCTGCCACATGTCCAGTGGTCAAATGGACAAGTCCATTTTCAGCTGGAGGTGAAATGCCATGATGGGCATCCTCCAGAGAAGCTCAAGATGGGCAGCACAGCCTGAAACAGCACAGCAGAGGGTTTGGACTGTCCCCAAGCAGGGCAGCAGTGATGGCAGGCAGGAGGAGAACCCAAGAACCTGGAGCTCTCTCTCTCCTGAGGGGGTTTTGCCATCCACATAGAACTGTGTCAGTGTTGGAGTAAGACAGAAGAGCTGTGAATAGCTCCTGGGTCCCAGTGGGGTGTGCAGGAGCTGTGCCCACGGCCAGTGCTTGGAAACTGGCACGGGGCCATGGGAATCCACGGGAACTCATCCCTGCAGGAAGTTCTCATCCATATATAGCACTTCCTTCCCTGGCAGGGGCTGCATGCAGTGCCAGTCTCCCCTGGCACTGCTGGACAGGAATGGGGAGCAGAGGGGTCAGGGCTGCTGAGGGGATCCTCTCTCACATCCTGTGGGATGGGGGACATGGCACCTGTCTGCAAACATCTCCACACCCGATTTGCTGTGTTGAAGTGGGAAGTTAGAGACCTCAGTGAGAGTTCTGATCCTCTCTGAACAGGGCTGGGAGGAACCTTGGGGCATTGCTTGGGCTGGCTCCTGCTCCAAAACGGGATCAGCACTATTGAACACTTTCCATACAGGAGCATGTCTACTGTTTTTCCTTTTTTTTTTTTTTTTTTTAATCCTGAGATTTAAAAGTCCTTACTCTCCTTAAACAACTTTTTCTAGGATTTAACCATTTTCAACCCTAGAAAATGTGCCTGAATTGTCCTTGTAACAGTGTTCAGCTGATAACATTTTGTTTTAGTCCCTAAGGGTAAAAGAAACATATTCCCTTTCTGTTTGTGGCAGTTTTTTATGTATTTGGAAATGGTTATCATGTCCAAACAGCCTTACAGCCCAGCAGATGCTGTACTGCACTAAACAGTTCATTTAGTTGTTTGCAGCAGAGGCCTTCCCCAGACTAAACACGGATGGGTCCTGCAGTCCTACAAAGCCAGACCCTGGGCTGCTCCTGAGTCCCCACTGGAGTCTCTCCACCAGGCCTCACCTTTCTCAAAGCACACCTGTGGATGTTTCTATGCCCAAATGGGATGTTTGCCTTCTTCACAGGGCACCACCAATTGATTCTTTGATCCACTCTACACCAGATCTTTATCTGTAAAAGGCCTGGCTAACCAGCAGGCTCCTATCTCACATTGTCGTGGATCATATCACATTTGTCTGCGTGGACTTGCACCCTACGTATTGCCAATCCTTTTTCCATTTTGTTGAGGTCATTTTGACTTTGAATCCTGGCCTCCAGAGCGCTCACAGCTCTTCCCAGACAGATCCCATTTGCCAAAGACATAAGCATAACTTTTATTCCTGGATTTTGGTTGTTAATAATAATAATTTATGAGTGCTTTGCAGGACCAGGGCCCAGGTGGGGTGGGAGAATCACAGGGTCATTACGGTTGGGAAAGACCTCCAAGATCACCAAGTCCAACCACTGACCCAGCACTGTTCACCATGAAACAGTGTCCCCAAATGCCACATCTGTGTGCTTCTTGAACATTTCCAGGAATGGTGATTATTCCACCATTTCTCTGGGTATTCTGTTCCAATGTCTGACCACCCTTCGGGTGCAGAAATTTTTCCTAATATCCAACCTACCCACCCAAACCCAGGAAAAAGTTTAGGGTATTTCTTGTTACACGGGAGAAAAAGGCTGACCCTCACCTGGCCACAACCTCCTTTCAGGTGTAGGGCAATAAAGCTCCTGCTGAGCCTCCTTTTCTCCAGGCCGAGCCCCCCCAGACTTCCTTCCCCAGCTCTGTTCCCTTCTCTGCACACACTCCAGCCCCTCAATGTCTTTCTTGTCGTGAGGGGCCCAAAACTAAATCCAGTTTTCCAGGTGCGACCTCAGAAGTGCCCAGCACAGGGGGACGGTCACTGCCCTGGTCCTGCTGGCCACACTATTGCTGATCCAAGCCAGGATGCCCTTGGCCTTCTTGGCCAGCGTGAGACACAAATAACGGAGGTTCTGCCGGGGCCCACCGTGGTCTGGGATGAAGCGGAGTGGCCGGAGAGAGGAAGGGAGCGGCTGCGGGGGCAGCGCGGGGTGCGGGGGCAGCGCGGGGCCCGGCGCCTTTGTCCGCGGGCGGGCGGGCTGAGGGCGGCGGCGCGGTGCGGGCCCATGTGGCCGCAGTGCCGCCCGCCGGCGGGCTGGGCCGGAGCATGTGCAGCTGCGGCAGCACCTGGCAAGGAGCCGCAGCGCCGGGGATGTGAACCAGGCGGGGAGGAAGGCCCTTGACTCATCAGATAAATCCAGCCCCGCACGGCTGAGCGAAGGCGGAGGAGGCGCGGCGGTGAGCCGGGGAGGATGGCGGGGGACAGCGAGCAGCGGCTGGAGGAGCAAGGGCAGCCCAGCGGCGGGGAGCCCTTCCTCATCGGGGGTCAGCGGCGGCACGGCCAGCGGCAAGGTGCGGGGTCGGCGGGGAGCTCCGTGGGGCGGCCCCCCAGGCCCGGCCGGGCCGGCGGCCACATGGCAGCGGCGGCGGCGGCGGCTCCGGGCGGCCGCCCCGCCACGTGCGCTGCTCCCGGCCCGGCCGCGGCTCGGGGCTGATGGAGGAGCCGGGGCCGCGGCTGCGGATGGAGCCGGCTGCCCGGGGAAGGAGCGCGGCCGCCGAGGCCTCTGCCCGGGCGGCGGACGGAGCCCCGCGGACACGTGGAGAGGGCTGCGGGGTGGGTGCGGGATTTACTCGCTCCTTCTTTCCGGCCCGGACCTTGTGTCCCTCCGTGGCAGCGGGCAGAGCCGCGGGCTGCTGCGCGGAGCAAGGGTGGCCCCAGCTCGGCCGGGGCAGCGGCGGCATCTCCCTCCCCTCCAGAATCCTTCCTATGGTCCTGTAGTCAGCGCTTCCCCCGCTCCCCTTCAGCCGCACCGACCCCAGGCGCTGCCCGCCCCGCAGGGCACCTCGGGGCGATGCAATTCTTTAATTTCCACCCCCGCCGGTCGTGCATGGGGGTGCCTTTCTCTGCCCAAGTTTAGGGTGTCAGGAGCGGGGATTCTGCAGCAAATGCTGACTCACAGCGGCAGAAGGACCTCCTGGCTGCTGTGCCGGGAGGGGCTGGCCCTTGGCAGCGGCAGGTGGGAGCGGGCCGAGGGCTGCGGGCACGGGGCATCGCCCGCCGGGGCAATGCGGGTGTTGCCGGCAGGCTGCTACACCCAGACTGCAGCGCACGGCAGCCTTGCAGCTTTCCAGCCTTTTATTTTCCTTGTTTCATGCAGTGTGTCCGGCTGAATTTGTTTAACCTGGCTAGGTCACTTTCTTTCTTAATAGGAAAAGAAAATACCTTTTTTTTTATTTCTTTTTTTTTTCCTTCTTATTTAAGAGCCGTAAAAGCAGCTCCACAGCTCATCAGTACTCGTATGCAGGGCAGCACATTCTAGCTGTATTTTGGAAAGGATGAATAGATTTGGAAGTAGCTCTATACCTGTGAAATATTTATTGCTGAGGAAACTGAATGTGGGCTGGCACAGGAGAAGGATGAGCCTGAGATCTGCAGGCTGGTCTCCGGGGGATCCCTCCTTCTCTTGAAGGCATAACCCAACTGCTGTACCTCAGCCCAGCGTTTTAGGCATGTGTCTCTGAGTACCCTTTTGATTTTTGGACTGCTGTTGCTGCTGCAAGGGGGAAAAATCCAGCTGTAACAGGGGAGGGATGGTGAGGGAGAGGATGCAATCTCCTCCGGTGGGAACCAAAGCTGGATTGTTCTTGCAGCACAGCTCCTGGTGACTCAAACACGCTGGGTTTGTCTGTTCTCTGATGCGTGGGTCTGCCTCTCTGTAGCTGTCCCAATAACATCGTGTCTGGCGCTGCTGAACTGTTATGTCTCTGAACACGGTGTCTCAGGCCCACAAGGTAAAAGCAGTGATTACAGTACAACGCACCGCAGCGGTGCTTGACTTCAAAGTGAAAATGCTCAAGAGCAGCAGGCTGCCTTAGGAAAAAAAAAATAGGGAAATAGTCCTTTTCTAGCAAGGGAGATGTACTAACTGGCTTTTCCTGTCTCTCAGCTTTGATTTCCCACCCTCCAGTGACTGCTGAAAACCTGCGTGCAGTGTTGCCTGTTGAAGGGAGTCCAGCAGATCACTACAAAGTTGATGGGGAAAGGCCACAAGAAATACACTGGCAAAAAAACCCAAGAAACAGGAAAAAAATGACCCGGGACATGTGCCCACAGCTCCTCAGATCCACATTTGGTGTGGCTGCAAGGCAGGGATGTGGGGCTGTCCCTCACCTGAGTGGTGACAGTGGCCTGTGCTGGGTGCTGCAGCACGCTCTGGGAAAGCAGCGGTTGGGCTGATGAGGTTTGCTTAGCTAAGGGATTGCCTGCAGCCAAAATCCAGCCCAGGGGCTGCCGTGCTGATGTGCTGGCCCTGGGTGAAAAGTGAGTGCTAGCAGGGGAGTGAAGCAGGCACCTTTCCCAGTGGGAAAGTGACAAATCCATCCGACTGGCCTCAACACCAATTGGGGGTTGTTGTCCCAACACGCCCCTTTGGCAGCACACCAGCCCGAAGATAACGGAGGGAATTTGCCTTCCAAGGCCCCCTGCAGCTCCTCCCACTGCTGCTTTTGGGTTTGACATGGGGACAATAGGCTCCACAGTCCCCTCCATCCCTCCTGGTGCAGCAGCAGGGTCAGGCTGTGGAAGGATGGATGGGATTGTGTTTTGTAGCTGGCCATGACTTGTGTGCCGTGGTGCCCTGGGGATGCTGGTGTTGGAAGCAGCCAGCCTTCCCAAACAGCTGGGATTGTTTGGATAGTGTTCCTTAAATCTGTGAGAACTCAAATTCAAAGGCTGAGTGCTCTTTCCCTAGTGAGCAAAAGAGGCTTGAGCAACTTTGCCCACTCAAATAGGGGTAGAATGCTTTCCTGGTTTTTGGCTCTGGGAAGAAAGCTGGACTGTGCTGGGAGCAAAACTGGGGAGCTGCAGAGGTTCTGAGCAGTCTGGGATGTCACAGCCCCTGTGAGGGCAGTGCAAGCTGCACAGTGGCTGGTTTGAATCAGCTCAGCTGGGACAGGCTCTTCACAAAAAAAAAAGAGAGCTGTCCCCTGATCCCAAGCACTGTGCAGTGAGGACAAAGCGTGCTGTGCTTTCCTGGGGTGGAGATGACTTGGCATTAAGACCCCCATCCTTCCAAACATGAAGAGCACTGCAAGTGCCTCATTCCCTCAGAGCAATTCCCAAGGCTTGTTGTCACGTTTTCTTTCACCCTATCTGTTCTCAAGCGTTCTGCTGGAGTTTTTGTTCCCTCTTACACCCATGGCCTTTGTGCCAACAGCTCCTTCCCTTGCTCCTGCAAGACATTCCTGACCAGCAAGGACTCTGCAGAGCACAAGGCAGGCAGCCAGGCTGCAGGCTGGAGGAAAGTTCAGCAGACTGGCTGCTGAGATGAGCTGGGAACTGTTGGGATACTTCCTAAAACTCTTTGTATCCTCGCTTCAGCTTCAGCTTAGCTGCTGGGACCTTGCAGCTCTGCCAGCAGTGCCTGGAGCAGCTTGCTCCCAGCAGCAGCATCTGGTGCTGGGGTGGCTGCAGGCGTGGGGAGAGCTCTTGGAGCTCAGGCTGAAGCATTAATTGTCCCCACATGAAGCGAGGTGCTGATTGCTGCCTTCCAACAGGAGCTTTTGAGAAATGACATATTGCTTTGGTTGGCTGCTCATTGCTCGGATGGCAGTGAGGGCTGAGTATGGGTGCCACTGCAGCCTTGTAGTTACATCATTTGGGTCTTGAGTTAGCACATCAAGTTCCCAATGTCTGTTTGAACATGCAGCCTCAGAGTTTCCAGCCTGCAGAGCACCAAGATTACAGCCTTGTGATCAGCCAGGTGTGCTCTTCACTGACTCCACCGCACTGGCAGGGCTGGCTGAGGCTGCAGGAGTGAGCCAGCCAGGAGGCTGGCATTGCCCAGCCTGGGTGGCACAGCAGTGTTGGCCCCCAGGGAAGGAGTGCTCAGAGCTGCATGGGGCAGCTCCATCTCTCATGGACCCTCTTCTGTGACAGAGCTCAGCCCAGCAAGGGCAGAGGGCCCCCACAGCAGCCTGGGGTCACTGCCACAATGTCACCACCCGGATGGCTGGCACAGGAGGCCAGGGGAGATCCGGGAATGACTCCCCCACGGGAGGGGGACTAACAGGAATTGCAGCAGCCCTGTGCCGGTTCAGCACCATTTCCTGGTGACGTTGGTTTGTGGCTGGCAGGAGCCCTCCATCACAAGGTCTGACTAGTTAAACACTGGTGTCAACGTGTGCTAGAGACTCATCAAACTTTCTAGTAGAACGTTGTTGTGTGCCAGCCCTGATCAGACTGATCCACAGGGCGTTTTGATGGGTCAGCCCTTTCCTGTTACTGATGGAATTATGCTCCTGTGCTCATTATGGAGCTTGCTTACCACAGTCCCGTGGGCTCAGCCAGCTCTGGGCTATGGAGTTTGCAGCAGGGGCTCGAGAAAAATATCCTGTGCCTAAAACCAGAGGATTGGGAGGGATTGTGTTAGAGGGCTTGTTTTCCTCCCTGCATGTAATCTGTGTTTAGAACCTCTGTGTGTGCCTGTTTGTGCTCCAGCCTGGGATTGCTGATCACATGCACAGTGTCCCAGGGTGAGTGAATAGAAACCTGGCTATCCCCCTCCTGCTGTGCTTGGCCTGTGCCTCACAGAGGGAAAGGCAGGATGGTGAACCTGCCTGGGGATGCTCTGGGTGGAGAGGCAGGCTTTTGGTTCAAGAATAATACAAAGTTTCCAGTCCTGGTGTTGCCACATGTGTGTGCTCCCATTAGGGCTGGAAAGGATGGCGTGGGTAATGAACTGGCTGCCTGCAGTCACAGGCATTTGATGGATGCTCTGGGACCCTTCCCAATTTGCTGTCTGTTCTGTGTGTCATCCCAGTCCAAGCACTTCCTGGTAGTTTATAATCACCATAACCTTCAGGAAGAGACCAACATCTGTAACTCGTGTGCTGCAGGAGATAAGGGCAGCATGCTACAGAGGACAGCAGAGAAATTAAACAAATAATTACAGTGGTTCCTTATGTTTGATCTGAGGGAAAATCCTGGCAGAGCACAAAGCTGGAGACTTTTATCCACAGAGGTGTGATGAGGACACCCCAAGCAGGCTGCTGCAGCTGCAGAGCCATGGCCAGCTCCTGCCGAGCCAGCTCCCAGTCAGATCCTGCAGGAAGGGCGTTATGTCACTGATGTCCCTGGAGATAACCTCTGGACTCCTCTCCCTGCTGGGATGGGGCTGCTGCAGTCTGTCCTGGCTCCTGGTTCTGCTCTGGGCCAAGGGCATTGCTCTGCTGGGGAGGACTGTCCTCATGAGCAGCAGCCTGCAGTGGTGGCAGGAGGCTGTGCCTCGCTTTCCACACTTTTGGCACAACTCTTTTCCTCTTCCTGAGGGATCTGGCAGCTTCAGTGTTTCTTTAGGGCTGGATTCACTTGATCTGGCTAAGTCACTTCTGCTGCGTGCCTCATTTAGAGTCCTTGGGAAAATGGGAGGTCCTCCCTGCAGCTGGAATGGGACCATCCCTCTGCAGTGCTGGGTTCCTTGGGGATGGACAGGCTGCTGTCAGCATGTGGCTTTTAGCATATCCACCTGCACAAGGCTTAGGAGTTCTGCCAGCCCAGGACAGGCCTTGCCCTCCTGGGGCTGGAGGCATCAGCTGTGTCCTGGCCCCTTCTCGTGGTGGTTCCTGGGGGGTGACAGTGGCACTGTCCATCAGCTTTCTCCTTAACACCTATCAGAAGTGTGGGAATCTCTAAAGTTAGAGGGTTTTAGGGTTTTTTTCTCTGATCAGAGCTACCCAGGAGGGATTGTGGGATAATCTGCATAATAATGTCAGGGAATTAGTCAACTCCTGAAGAATATCTGAGCAGCTGGCTCTAGGCCATGAGTGAATGTGAATTAAATATGTAATTAATGTATTCCAAATAAATGTTAGAGGTAGGCCTCCAAACACCCATCTGTTTTCCTCCCCTGTGTACCATCTCTCTTCTTTTGGGAAACTATGCTGGATTTCTTCTCCAGGTGCCCTCTGCATCTTCCTAGCAGAATAAAGCTGTACTTCTTCCTTGAACACTGGCTGTTTGTGTGCTTGGTTCAGGGGAGGAGTCCTGCTAGGGGAGCTGCAGCTGCTCCTGCTCAGGAATAACCTCTTGGAGCTCTGGCTGGCGTGGTGCTGTGCTGATACCTTCCTCTCCACGAGCTGGGAGGTGTGGGCTGCTTGGCACAGCTTTCCCAGGGAGCAGCTTGAGCACAGAGCCTAGGGGAGTGCAGCTCCAGCCTGGAGCTGAGTTCCCCTTGCTGCAGTGTGTGGCATTTCATGACCCATGGCAGCACCCAGGGTCCCTCCTGCCCGCCTGCTTGGAAAGTCCTGCTTCAGTTCCATGTGGCTACATGGGAAAGGTCTGCTTGGCGACCACAGAGGCTGCTGGGGCCTGGCTATATTTAGTTTTAACCAAGTTCTGGAGGAGGGGAAGCTCTCTCCTTTTGCTTGAGAAAGCATCCTGTTGCCTGGAGTTTGCTGCAGCTGAATCACCAGCAGCATTGGCTTTGGCTCGTGGCAAGGTGTGCATGGGTGAGGTGGGTATGGAAAGGGGCTGAGCAGAGGCAAGAAGCTCTGGCACAGCTCTCATAGTCCTGCAGATGAGCTGTGTCATGTAAGGCACAGCTAGTGATGGGCTTCAAACCCTCCAGCTTGTGCACTGGCATCTAGTCACCTTTCTCAAGGCATCCTCTGCACTCCTGGCCTTCTTGGAGGAGAAACAATTGTCAAAAAAATGGGAGAAGCAGCTAGGAATGAGCAGAAGAAGGAATCTGAGCCCAGGCTGCCCCTTCAAGTGGCTGCTAAGTGCCTGTTGTCAGCATGTGTCCCCTGCCTCCAGACTGGTGCACACTGGCATGGGACTTTGGAGCCATGCTGTGTTCTTGCTCCTACTGGGCATCCGTTGGTCTCCCCAAAACCTGGCTGTGCTGATTTCCAGCTATTGATGGATCTTTTCACAGTCACACATGTGTGCTGTGCTGCTTTGGGAGAAAAGGGTTTAAGCAGGGAATATGTCATTTATTTGGGGGGACATTTCCCGAGGCTGGGAGTTTCTGTTCCTGTTGCGTAGGGGAGTTTCCAAGCTGTGTGTTTCTGGTTTTTCTTCCTCCTTGACAGTGGGTGTTTATCAGCCAAGGGGAAAAACTGCATGTCCAGCTGTAGGAGTTGTTCACATTGGCATCAGGGACTGCTCCTCATGAGACATTGTTGTTCCTACCACAAATGATAGTGAAAAAAGGAAAAAACCTTTTCTTGGACCTCACTGAGGTTCAGGACCCTACAAATGAGAGCTGAACCCAGCCGTGGAGTGGACTGAGGCAAGCTGAACATGCCCTGTCCCCCGCTGTCCTGTGTCCTGCTGCACTTAATGCAGGTGCAGTATGTGAGCAGTGCCTGGCCCACAGCTGCAGCACCAAGGTGACAAGTGTCCCTCTTCCCAGAGCCAGCAGGTGACATCCCTGCTCAGCCAGGCAGTGTGGTGTGCTGAAGCTGAGCTCTTCTCCACCTTCCAGAATGCACAGACCAGAGATTAGTGTGCACAAGGCAGAAGGAAGACTGGCATCATTTGTGATGATTTTATTGCCAATACACGTGCTGAGGTCCAAGGGGAGAGAGTGGATGCAAATCCATGTGCTGCTTTCACTGATTCAAAGGAAAGGAGTCCTGCTCCCTCCCCTGGGCTGGTGAAAGCAGTTTTGTGGTGCAGATCCACGTGGAACCTGTGGCTCTGGGGATCTCTCTGGGTGGCTGTGCTGATGAGCAGTTTATTCCTGATGGCAGAGGGCCTGGGAAGTTTGGTGTCCTGGGCAGCTGTAGCCAAGGCTGAGCCCTGCTGCTCTGTGTCCTGTTGCTGCACGGGCAGGCAGTGGTGTCTGGGGGAGTGAGCAGCCAGGAAAGGTGGAAGAGAGGCACTGAACACACCCTCTCGTTTTTCAGAACCTATGGGATACAGCTGGCTAACAGTAGGGCTGAGGCAGGCCAGAGAAGGATTTGGGGAGTGGGAAAACAGAGGAAAAGGAGAGCAGGCTCTGGCTTTGTCTGCCTGTGTGTAAGGGCAAGTGACTGGCATGGACTTGCAGGGCTCTGTTGTGGGTGGGAGCAGCTTGCTGCAGGGCAGGGCTGCCAGCCTGGCTTGGGAAGCATGACCTGCCTGCTGGGAGAGGCAGGAGGAGAAGGTGGGATGCTCAGGAGACCCCATCCCTGAGCCATAAACCCAGACTGGTGCCCAGGGCTGCCTGGACTGCTGTGGGTGAGCTGGAGCTGGTTCTCTCTGCAGCAGAGCTGTGAGTGAGCCTCTCCAGCCAGGCTGGGCCTGACTCACAGCCAGTGGCCACAGCCAAGGCAGCTCAGCCTGGCCTGGAGGGAAGAGACAGTCTCTGGAGAGGGGAATGCTGTCAAATCTTCCACTTCTCAGGCAAACGGCCTTGCCCTCTGCCTGCTGGGGTGAGCTCTGCTAGGCATGCACTCCCCTCCCTGCTCCCTCTCAGTGCTGCCTTCAGCTCAAAGTTTCCAGCCAGGTATGGAGCAGATGGCTGAGCCATCCAGGAGGCAGGAGCATGGAAAGAGCCCCTGGCAGGCTGGGGTAGGCAGGCTGAGGCAAGCACGCTGCTCTTTGCAAGGCACAGGGCTCAGCACAACACTCGTGGTGACCAGGGCCAGGAGCAGCTCAGCTGGGCACAGTGTGATTGCTTGAGTGGGAGCAGCTCTCTCTGGCACCAGGAGCTGCTTTGCCTGGGCAGTGGCTCTCAGAGGCAGTGGCCTTCAGTGGCTCTCTCTCAGTGGCGTGGCTCTCTCAGAGGCAGTGGCTCTCAGTGGCAGGGGCAGTGGCTCTCAGTGGCTGGCTCAGTGGCTCTCAGTGGCTGGGGCAGTGCTGGCTGCCAGGCAGCGATGCAGTCACCCCCAAGGACTGCCATGACTAAGGAGAAGGGACTGCAGCAGGCTCTGGGCTTGTCCCCCGAGCACACTCTGTGTCCGGTGGCAGTGGTGGCCGTGCCCTGGTGCCAGCAGAGCCGGTGCCAGCCGCCCTGTCCCAGCTTGCTCTGTGGGCACTGCCAGGTGCCTGCTCCCCGTGCCAGCAGCCAGGCCCACGTGGCTCCTCAGCTGCTGACTCTGCAGTGCCCCAGCCTCCCGTGCCAGCAGGCACCAGGATGTGCTGGCTCCTCCCAGCCCTGGCAGCTGTGGCACAGATCCCTGATAAAGTCCCACGGGCTCTCCTCCTCATCCCTTCCCATCCTGGGCTTTGTTTGCTCTCCCTCATGCTCTGGTGGGGTTTTTGGGATGGGGCAGAGCTGGGGGAGCCAGGACTGCTTTCTGAAGGAGAAAGTGCCCCAGGGGAGCTGCCTGGCATGCTGGAGTGCCTGGGGGCCCCATGGCATGTGGCTGAACCCAGGCAGGAGCCAGCTGTTTTTCTGCTGCCACTTGTGCCCAGAATAGGAGCTGTGGGCAGGCTATAGGGGCGGAGGAGAGGGTGGCAGGCAGCAAACTTGATGCTGCTGTCACACTAAAGGGTACCATGGTGATGCCTCTGGAGCACTTCTCCCTCAGTGGCTTTGGGAAAACCACAGCCTCTTGGCTGGAGGTGCAGCGAGCAGGCAGGGGTGTTACCTGGAGACATCCTCTGTCACAGACACATTTTATGAAAAATCCTTTTGTTAGGATTTTTTCTCCTGAGAGGCCTCAGAGGAAAAGAAAAACAATAATTATCTGCTGCTGTGGAATGCAACAGGTGCATCTTTGATTGATCTCATGTGGTTGTTTTTAATTAATGGCCAATCACAGTCCGGCTGTCTTGGACTCTCTGGTCAGTCACAAGTTTTTATTATCATTCTATTCCTTGCTAGCCTTCTGATAGAATCCTTTCTTCTATTCTTTTAGTGTAGTTTTAGTATATATATTTTTTTATATAATATATATAATAAAATAATAAATCAGCCTTCTGAAACATGGAGTCAAGATTCTCATCTCTTCCCTCATCCTGGGACCCCTGGGAACACTACCACAGTCCTCCCTGTGCTGCTCAGATGTAACTTGCTGCTGATGTGCCTCCTTTGCTATTCCTTTCCCAGTCCTCAGTGTGCTCCAAGATTGTGCAGCTGCTGGGCCAGAACGAGGTGGATTATCGCCAGAAGCAGGTGGTGATCGTGAGCCAAGACAGCTTCTACAGGGTCCTCACCTCGGAGCAGAAATCCAAAGCACTCAAAGGCCAGTTCAATTTTGACCACCCAGGTGAGTGGAGAGCAGCTCTGTGGGGACAGGGATGGAGTGGGAGCCCCAGCTGCAGCAGCAAAGAGCCTGCAAGGACACTGGGGCTCTGAATCCTCATGGGATGGCTTAGTTAAGCTCTTGTGGCTGGGACCACCTGTGTGTCATCCCCCCATCTTTCTTGGGACAGAAATAGGGTGGAGTGTTTGGGATGAGAAAGAACAGGTTATAAACCCTCATACTCCTTAAGACCCTCCTCTTCCTGCAAAAACATCCCCCAGTTTGAACAAGGTTTTCATAGAACTGTAGAATCATTGAATAGTTTGGGTTAGAGGGGACCTTAAAGGTCATCTTGTTCCAAAAGCCTTCACCTAGAGCAGGCAGCAAAGGAACAGATTGGTTTTTGGTGCAGCTGAGTCAGGCCCAGAGAGATCTGGGCTGGCAGAGTCCCTGGAGCCAGCAGCTCCCTGTCCCTCCCTCAAGGAGGGAACCAGCTGTGCAGCTGCTCTGCAAACCCTTCCACCGAGGGGCCCTGCCCTGTTACCACAACAGGGCCTCTTTGAACCATCTCTGGGCTCGGCAGGGAAATTCCAGAGCTGCTGTCCCTTGGTCCCCAGGAGGACAATGGCCAGAGGCAGCGAGCCCTGAGCAAACAGAGCCCTGTCTGTGTGGCAGCTCTGTGCTGGAACACTCTGCAGTCTCTGTCTGAGGGCTGGAGCCCTGCAGGAGATGCCTTCCTGTGCCTGGGCTGGCAGCAGTGCTGCACAAGGACAGTATTGATCTCTGCAGGCCACATCCCAGGCTGGTGCAGAGCCACAGAGCCCCGTGGCTCTGGCACAGCTGGGCCTTGCTTGGTCCCTGGGGAGGTGCAGGGCTTTCCTCCAAGTCTGTGTGTCTGTCTGTCCCCAGTGTGAGGTGCCAACGACTCTGGCTTGGGCAAAGCTCAGCATCTGGTGGGTGGGAGAGGTTGCAAAGCTGCCTCGGGTAACGTTTCCTCTCTCCTCAGATGCCTTTGACAACGAGCTGATCGTGAAAACGCTCAAAGAGATCACAGAAGGGAAGACGGTCCAGATTCCTGTCTATGACTTTGTCTCCCACTCCAGGTCTAACAGCTGCTCCTGCCTTGCTGTGCCTCTGCTAACGTCCTGTGGCAGCCCTGCCCTCCCCAAACTCCTGCCTTCTGCTTGGGTGCCTAACCTGCCAGCACAAAGTTCCCATCCTGACTCCTCCAGCCCCAGGTTGGAGCATCCCAGGCAGATGGAGGCACAGGCTGAGGGTCTGGAAAGTTGTGTAGCCATCCAGCAACAACCAAACTTCAGTGCTGGGGGTTACAACCTCCCTTCTCTTCCCCATCCATGCCTCCTCTCCCCATAAACTCAGTGTTTGCAGCTTTAACAAGCACTCCAGCCTCAAACACCCTGGCAGTGCCAGGAAAGGAGGAGGACAACAATTCCTGCTCCTGTACCACTCCCCTTGCCTGTGTTCAGCTTGTTTTTGCATGCCCGTGTTGGTTGTGGACGGTGTGGCTCTGCTGTGATTCCCACAAAATCACTGTGCTGTCAGGGAAGTGCTGCCTGCTCCCCAAGGAAGCAGAGCTGGCCATGCAGGTTCCCTTGCATAGGCTTTCCTGGGCTTTTTAGCTTGGCACATAACCCTTGTGAGCAGCAGCTGGCCCAGGTAGGGGGAGAAGGGCTGGTGTGCTTCCTGCTTTGCCGTTTATCCTTCCAGGAAGCGTACGTATGCCTTGGATCCCTTCCACAGCGGTGGGGTAGGTCTCCCCTCTCTCTCCCCTCTCTCTCCTCTCCTGCCCCCTGGTGCAGCAGTGGTGTCCCAGGGTCGGAGCAGTGCTTTAGGAGCACAGCTGTTTCCCCCCCACCTCTCTTTGTGCTGGCCAGCCTCCCCCAGCAGCAGGGTCTGACTGTGCTTTCCATGCCAGGAAAGAGGAGACGGTGACAGTGTACCCTGCTGACGTGGTGCTCTTCGAGGGCATCCTGGCCTTCTACAGCCAGGAGGTGAGGGACCTGTTCCGCATGAAGCTCTTCGTGGACACGGACGCTGACACCCGCCTGTCCCGCAGAGGTGAGCGGGGACAGGAATGCTCCTGACTGCTCTGGGCAGCTGGGAACACAGTGAGCAGGGACACCAATGCCCCTGACTGCTCTGGTCACACAGGCAGTGACAGCAGGGACACCAATGCCCCTGACTGCTCTGGTCACACAGGCAGTGACAGCAGGGACACAAATGCCCCTGACTGCTCTGGGCACACAGGCAGGTGGCAGTGAGCAGGGACACAAATGCCCCTAACTGCTCTCTGCTTTGGGCAGCTGGTCATACAGTGAGTAGGGACACCAATGCCCCTGACTGCTCTGGGCACACAGGCAGTGACAGTGAGCAGAGCAGGGCTGGCACAAAGCTGTGAAGAGCTGGGGAGTTTTTCCTGCCCAGTGCAGAGTGTCAGTAGGGCAGCTTGTGGCTTGCTCTGTGTGTGTCTCTTGGGATTCAGTGGGATTTTTGCTGCCTTGGCTGGGATTCCTCCTCTGATGAGTGCTGAGTGTGCCGTGTCCTCGCACGGCCCCGTGGCACCAGCCCCGTGCCAGCAGCTGAGCAGCAGCTGCTGCCAGTCAGCAGATGCCAGCAGGGAAGGGAGGGCACAGCAGAGCATCTGGGCAGTTCAGTCAGAACCTCATAGATCCACTCAGGACCTGGGCTGTGGCTGTGCTCTGAGGATGGCGTTTGGTGCACATGGGGAGTCTGGTTGTACGAACCCAGCATGGAGCCTCTGGGTGGGACCTGGCTTTGGGGGCAAAGAGCCCTAGAAACCAAAATGTCCCTCTCTAGGACTCCCCAAGTCCTGCTGGCTTGGCTGTGGGGTGCCAGCTGATGTGGGGAGGGACACCCATACTGCAGGGCCTGCATGACTTGAGATGTCCTTTGTTTCTAAGCAGCCTTGAGGGGTGGGGTCACTGATGCAGCACCTCCCAGGTGACTAAAAAACCATTTGGGGACTCTTGGGGCAGAATTCACTTCTGTCTGAACTGTTGCTACCCCTGGCTGGCTCTGACAGGCTCCACAGGGTGCCTGGGGATGCAGAAGATGACTGAAGAGGAGCAGTCCCTGCCAGAGCTCTGCGCTGTGACGAGGGGAGCGTGTCTCAGTGCGTCAGTCTGGGACTGTGTGTGTGCATGTTCCACTCTGCAGTGGAGCTGGTCTTGCCTGCCCTCCTGCTGTCAGACACATGCAGAGCCTCCTCAGCTGCTGGGATGTCATCAGCACTGATGAACATGTCCTTTTTACCAATCCTTCTTGACCCTGCCCGCTGTTCTTGCATGACTCACCCAGGGAGGTGACAGCACAGTCAGTTGCATGGAGATGTGAGATGTGCAGGGTCCCAAAATGTGAGCCCTGATCCCTTAAAATGCTGTGCAGGAGCTCAGGGCTACACCCAGCCACAGGGTAGGACACTGTGGTGGTGACAGTGACCCCAGCCAGCAGCTCAGCCCCACACAGCTCCTGCTCAACCTCCCCTGGTGGGGGAGAATCAGAAGGGTAAGAGTGAGAAAACTTGTGGGCTGAGACAGAGGCAGTTTATGAAGTAAAGCAGAAGCCACAAGGCAAGCAAAAGGAGGAATTTGTCACCACTTCCCGTGGGCAGGCAGGTGTTCAGCCATCCCCAGGAAAGCAGGGCACCGTGGTGTGTGATGGTTATGTGGGAAGACAAATGCCATCACTTTGAATGTCTCCTCTCACCTTCCTCCTCCTTCCCCCAGCTTTCTATCATCATGTGGGACGTGCTTTGGGTCAGTCAGGGTCAGCTGTCCCAGCTGTGTCCCTGCCCCCACTGCTGGGGTGGGGTGAGGAGCTGCAAAGGCCTTGGATCTGTGTGAGCAGTGCTCAGCAATAACAAAAACATCCCTGTGTTATCTACGCTGTTTTCAGCACAAATCCAAAACACAGCCCCACACCAGCCACTGTGAAGAAATTTAACTCTATCCCCACCAAAACCAGCACATACTCCAGCCCTTATTCCAAACCACTTAAATCATGCTCAGGTCCCACACTCTGCTGTCCATTCTCATTCCCCACCTTTGGTGTTTCACACAAATATCAATCCCCTATTTTATGGAACACCCCTGTAACAGATCTGAGTGTTCACTGAGTTAATTTAGCCCCTGACTTTGGGCTCCATCTGTCCTAGTGGTCATTCAGGACAGGAGAAGGTGGTGTGTAGTGTGGAGTTTGGGGTCACTGCTGTGCTCACACTGCTCTTGTGAGCCTTGTACTTCTCCCACCCACCATCAACCACTTGCCAGAGGGCAGCTTTGCTGGTGGAGGTGCTGCTGTCTCCTAGTTACTGCAGCTCATTGTTCTCCTGCTAGAAAACTGGCCATTTCCCTGCCATCAGCAGTTGGTAGGACCACTGCAGCATCAACTCTGTTTACTGCATGTCTGCCTGTCATTTCTGGGAAAGGAGAGCCTGTGTGAGAGGTGCCAAAGGTATAATCATGTCCCTGGAACATGGCTGGAGGCAGCTCATTGCCAAAGTTGGGCTCTTGTGTTGTGATGTGGCCCTGAGTCATCTCTCTGTCCCAGAAGCCCTGAAGGGTTGCAGCAGTTGGGTTTTCAGCTGGGCAGCAGCAGGAGCTGAGCCTGGAAGTGCAGCTGACAGCTCAGTTAATCAGTAGCGCTGGGGTTCAGTGTGTGCAGCTCACACTGTGCCCATCTCGGCACCTGTGCCCAGAAGTTCTGCTAGCAGAGTGCAAGGGGCAAGGTCTGCCAGGTGCCTCAGGCAGGGATCCATGGGGCTCAGGGACCTCATTGTGGCTAAGCTCCCTCACTGCCCTGTCCTTGGCCAGTTTCCCTAAAAAAGAAACCAGGTCCAGTGTCACATGCACGTTTTAGGTCCAGTTTGAGTTTGGACTTGCTGGCTTCAGAGAGGTGCCAGTCTGTCCTTGGGATGTTTGCCTGCCCTGCCAGCAATCCCTCAGGACAGGGTGTGTGCTTTTACCTGGGACCTGCTGCTTTGGGGCCAGGTACCAGCAGCAAGTGTTTGACCTGTGTTTGTGTGTGGGGTGATTATCCTGCCCTGGGAAGAGGCAGGAGAGCTTTGCCCTGTCAGGACCAGCCCCTGCCCAGCTCACAGGCCTCCTGCACCCCAGCAAATAAGGTGTGGGAGCTGGGAAACAAAAGTGTTGTATTTTCCCTGCCTCTTTTTCTGTGTTCTTCAAGCTGGGGCTCGCTCCTGCTCTCTGGAGAAGCTGCTGCTGGTTCCCATCCTGCTGCCAGCCCTTTTTCCCCATCGCTTCCCCCTGCAGGGCTGTGAAAGGCCACCCTGTGAAGCTGCTGGCCAAGGGCAAACAGAGCCATGGGGGCAGTGCCAGAGCAGCAGTGTCCTGGCCCTGAGAACACACAGGCAGTGCTGCCCAGCAGGTCAGGCAGGCTGGCAGGGCAGTGCTGTGCCTTGGCTCTGCCTGGGACACGAGGGAAGGCTCATTCCAAAGCCAGTGCCAGGCACTCACATGCTGGGGAAAAGCCAGCAGCCCCCTGGGGACAGCCAAGAGCTGTCTGCTCAGCCACAGGGCTGCTTTGGCTCTTCCCTGAGGGTTGAATTCCTGCTGAACTGGGCCACTTGTCCACACTGAAGTGGCGTCAGACTGGGGATGGCACTGGCCCAAAGCTCGTGCAAACAGGGTGGAAGGCCTGAGTGGCAGAACAAGCAGCAGGCCAGTTTGCTCTCCTGCCTTTGGGCTTCCTCCTGAGCTGACCCCCTCACCTCTGCTTCTCCTACCAGCTGGGGACAGCACAAGGAGCCTGGCAGAGCTGTGCAGGTGGGTGAGCTTTACCCTCTCCACCTCTGCAGATTTAAGTTGAACTGTGCCCTAATGTGTGTGTGTGGCTGAACCCCACTGATTTTCTATTCTTTGGGCACCTCTGCACTGGGATGGCAGAGAATGCCCAGTCAGGCAGGACAGAGTGACAGGAGGGAGGCAGAGCCTGAGGCTGGCAGCACTCAGGACTGGGCTGGCACTGGTTACAGCTGGAATGTGCATGCAGAGCTGAGAAGGGGGCCAAGAAAAGCCCTTGGCCAGGTCAGCCAGCCCTTGGCTCCCAGGAAAACTTGGAAGCAGGTTAAAAGCATGGAGCTGGCCTGGGATGTGCTCAGACACATGGACAGCAGCTTGCAGGAACAGAGATCTCAGGGAAAACATCCAAAGGCTGTACTTACTGAAGGGAAAAGGGGTGGAGAGAGTTGTGCCTCAGCTCCTGACTGTGCCTTCCACCTTCCCCTCAGTGCTCCGAGACATCAGCGAGCGAGGCAGGGACCTGGAGCAGATCCTGTCTCAGTACATCACCTTTGTCAAGCCTGCCTTCGAGGAGTTCTGCCTGCCGGTGAGTCAGGGGAGTGCACCCATGGGAGTGCTGGAACAGGAGCACTTCGTGCCTGCCCAGAGCTCACATCTGCCCCCTGTGCCTTCCTCCTCTCTGCAGGCTCTGCCAGGGCAGGCTGTGGTGGGGACTGTTTATACAGCCACTGCCTTCCTGGTGAGATCACCCTTCCCTTTGGGAAGGCAGCATGGCCAGAGGAATCCCTCCTTGTGCAAGGGCTTACAAACCACTGGGCAGCTCAGCCTGGCAGGGAGGATCCTTGGCTGTATTTAGCTGGGGAATGGGAGGTCTCTGCCCCCAGGCAGTGTTTGCTGTGTCGGCCTCCTCTTTTGGGCTGTGCTGCCTGCCCTTTTCACCCTGCAGTGCTAATGCCTTCGTGCTTGGGAGAGCAGGGCAGCTTCTTCCTTCTGTCTGTGCAGTGGGATGTGGCCCTGCAGGCTGCATTTCCTGGCTGCTGTGTGGCATGGGGGACAAGGCCTGCCCGGAGAGAGGAAGCTCCTCTGGGAGCTGATAACAGAGGCAAGGCTGCCTGGCAGGCAGGGACTGTGTGAGGGAATTTACTGCAGCCTTGCAGTATGGAAATAACATGTTTGCAGCATCAGTCATTGTGCACCTTTCCTGGCTCTCATGGAGAGCAGCCCGTGCCTTGCTTCTCAAGGCTTTTCAAGCTGATGTGGTATATGAGGATTTTTTTGTTTTTATATGAGGATTATTTTTTTATTCTGGAGGAAGTGAGCTAGCAGAGTCCTGAAACCTGGGAACTGCTGGGCAGCACCACAGGCAGGAATTAAGCTGTGCCTCCCACCTTGGGAGCATCCCTATGCCTGTCTGTCTGGTCAGCTCTGCCCCTTACCTTAAGAGGGGCTGATTCTGTGCTACAAGATCTTTTCCTGGCTCTTGCACAGCTCCCTTTTTTCAGTTTCACTCAGCTGTGGCTCTGGGGACCAATTGCAAAGCCCAGAAAGGCTTTTCCTGAGAGGCAGGTCCAGCTTGCAAGGCTGCTCTTCTTGCAAGCCCCCAGCAAGATAAATCCACAGTTTTTCAGAGCAGCAGATGCTGCATCAGGCTCTTCTGATGAAGAGTCTGTAGGAGAATGAAGTGTGAAACAAGGAGGGCACAGAACTGCCTTGTTTCTACCCACAGCTTTGCAATGGTCTGCTCCCACTTCCAACCTGGTGTTGGCTGAACTGCAGAGCAAGTGCAGGCTCAGCACCCACTGCTGCTGTTATTTGACTCCTAAAGCAGCTCTGAGCCAAGTGGTCCAGTACTGAAATGGTCCAGCATATCCTGGTGGTTTTTGATATGTCTGGAAGCACTTGGAGGTGTCAGGTGACACCCATCAACCCAGCTGGCTTGGTGGGGTTTGGCTGTCAGCTGTAAAACTGCCACAAACGGGGAGGAGACTGAGACTGGCACCTGCAGGGGAATCTAGATCATGAGTGGTGTCCTGAATCACACCTTTGCAAGTGGTGTGGTAGAGAATTCTCCCCCCTTCCCAGGCAGATCTGGTGGCTGTGCCCAGGCACGCCAGCTCGTGCTCTTGGAGCAAGTCTGAGGTGGATTCAGGGGGAAGGATGTTCCCAAGAGCATCAGCTGCTGGAGTCCTGTGATTATGAGGCTTTTTAATTGCAGGTTTTGTTCAGGGTGCCTCTTACTGGCTTCTGTATGAGCTCATGAAAACGGAGTCAGGGCACAAAGCATGGCCCTTGAAACAGAGCAGAACACAAATAAGAGCATCCAAAATGTATTATCAGCAATGACATCTCTCCCAGAGGGTCTGGGGAGGGCAAAGAGCTGCCCTAGGGAGCAGGGACAATGCCCCAGCCCGCTGTCTCTCCACTTTTTCCCTGTAACAAAGTGCTCTCTCTCCTCCCAGACCAAGAAATACGCTGATGTGATCATTCCCAGAGGAGCAGATAATGAAGGTAAGCACCCAGGCCCTGCTGCTCTGCCCTGGCAGCCAGACTTGGGCTGTTGCTGCTGCAGTGGAGTTAGGTTGGAGCTGGCAGGACCTGCCCCAGAGGGGACTCAGGCCACTGCCTGAGAGCAGCACTGCCAAGAGAGTGCTGCTACCACAGGTGTGCCCTATTCCCTTTGCTCCTGCTTGGAGCATTATTGACTGGGAGTTTGTCTTCCTGTAGTACCTCCAGGCCAATTCTTGGTTCATCTCAGACAAAAGGCAATGTGCAGCTGGGTCAGCCAGGCTGGGGTCAGCCTGAGTGTCCTGGCTGGAATCAGCCAATGTGTCCTGGCTGAGGTCAGCCTGACCACTCTGACTGGATTCAGCCTGGGCATCCTGGCTTGAGGGGCAGAGGGATCAGGTCCCAGGGGGAAATAGGAGGGGACAGCAATGGGAGGGACAGCAGGGTCACAACCCTCCCTCACTTCTGCTTGATTTTTGCAGCCATCCTAACACCCTGTCTCCCCCTTTTGCTCGCAGTGGCCATAAACCTGATAGTGCAGCACATCCAGGACATTCTTAATGGAGGACTCAGCAAACGCCAGAGCAACGGGTACCTGAATGGCTACACTCCCCCGCGCCAGCGGCAGCCCTCAGAGTCCAGCAGCCGGCCCCACTGACCTGGGCAGAGCCGAGGCCAGCACGGCCCCTCTGTACATACTGTCCACTCGTTCCCCCCTTATCTATTTAAGAAACCAGACGGAGACGAATGCCTTTAATTTTGTATGTTGGAGTTGCCCAACGAGAAGCAGCCGGTTGCTCGGGAGCCTGGACCACCCTCAGCTCCCGGCCTTGCTCGATAACTCCTCCAGCACGGATCCGGCTATAAACCTCTATAAATATAGAATTGCTCTATTTTTGCGTAAATGCAGAATAACGTAAAATTAATTGCTGTAAGGTATTTGCCAGGCTCAGTGTTGCTGGGAGGGAGTGGGGGAAAAGGGGATCCTAGGAGGTGTTGGTGTCAGGAACTTCACCTCAAACTCAATAAGGAAGGAAGAACTGTGGTGGTGTCCATCCTGGGCAGCTTGAGTGTTACACCTGGGTTGGGTTTGTCTCTTCCTACCATTGCTGTTCAGGTGCAAGCAGCCTGGTTTTGGCTGGCAGTGCTTCAGGGAGAATGATGGGGAATGATCTCCCCTTGTCTCTCTGCAGCTCCGAGTCTCAGCCTTTCAACAGAGCGTGGCCTGAGTGTTACACCTGGCTTGGGTTTGTCTCTTCCTACCATTGCTGTTCAGGGGCAATCAGCCTGGTTCTAGCTGGCAGGTGCTGCACAGTGCTTCTGGCAGCTGGGAGAATGATGGGGAATCAGGGAGAATGATGGGGAATGATTTTTTTTTTTTTTTTGCCCCTCCAAGATCTCAGCCTTTCAACAGATGTGGCCTTTTACACCTGGCTTGGGTTTGTCTCTTCTACCATTGCTGTTCAGGTGCAAGCAGCTGGTTTTGGCTGGAGGTGCTAATGTTAGGGAGAATGATGGGGAATGATCTCTCCCTGTCTCTCTGCAGCTCCAAGTCTCAGCCTTTCAACAGCATCCCGTTCTGTGCCTGACATCCCTTCCCACCACAGGTGTGGGGCTGCTGCCACACCCTGCAGTGAGGACCTGCTGGGTATGTGGCCATATAAACACAGCCTTTTTAGCAGTCTCAGTGCCTGGATTGTGTGGGGATATCTTCAGCCCCTCTGGAGCTTGGTGGCACTGTTAGTTGACCCTGGGCTGACCTGCCTGGAGGTTGGCCTGCAGGTCTGAGGTGTGTCTCATTCCTCACTTGGATGGGTTTTGCTCTTGTGTGGGGGATTCTGGGGTTTATGAGGTATGGTTAAGGGACAACCAGCCTCTTCTGAAAGAAAGGGCCAATGGCTGACCAAAGGCAGCTGCTGAGCTGCCTTTCTGAGGGGTTCAGCAATGTGTAGTGGTCTCTGGGCTGCTTTGCCATCCTCATGTGGGACCATCCACAGGTCCCACCTGGGCAGTGTGAAACTGGGTACCCAGCAGTCCCCTGCTCCCTGTTTTCAGAGCCTGCCTGTGTCCCTTTCACTGTCCTGGGGGAGGACACCACTGTCCCTGCAGTCTCTTGTCCCCCAGCAGTGCCCTCCCTTGCCCAGGGAGAGTTAGTCCTGCCTAATCTGGTGGTGCTACAACAGCCATGTCCAGAGGGGCCTGGTGGGCTTGTACTGCAGATTTAGGGATGCCTGGAGAGTCCCACTGCAAAATGGGGCAGTGTGGCTGGGGCAGGGGCTTGGTGGGAGCCAGTGGAGGGGGTTTGGTGGGATGGTGGCCAGCAAAGATCCTTCTGCCAGTGCTGCTAACACTGACTTGCCCTACTAAACCCAAAATTTTACAGGTATCCCACAAAGCTTGGAGCAGAGACCCTTAGCCTTGCTCCTTCATGGTTCTTTCAGTCTTTCCAGAGCATTGGTTTTGCTCTGTGGTTAAGAGTTTAATGGACCATGCTCCATTGCTCTCCAGCCTGATGTGAGCTGGGATCAAATCCTGGACAGAACAAGAGAGGAAACACATTCCCCCAGTGACTGCTGCTGGGGCACACTCATTCCTTCTTGCTCTGTGATGAGGCAGCCTTGTATCCCTCTCCCTGTGAGCCAGCACTCCTCCAGGCACGTCAGCTTTGCCATGACCAAGGGCTGATTCTGTGTAGGTAAGAGGGACCAAAGCTCTGCAGAACTGGTGAGGCTTCTCAGGGTTCATGCAGAAGACAAGGTAAAAATACTGGCCTCCTCTCCCCAGTGAATAAAGACAGAATAAATGGATGCTGGTGTTGTCTCCTGTTTGGTACTGACTGCAGTCCCAGGATAGAAGCAGGCTTGGCCAGCCTTGTCTTAGTCCTGCAAGTCTAAGCCAGACGTGGAGCAAAGCTGCTGGCACAGATCAGTCCCTTGGTGAAGAAGGAGGCAGCAGCTCTGGCTTTTGGCTGGTTTCCCCCACTGTAAGGCCCCAAAAAACTCACCTGACAAGGCTTTAAAAGGGCTGGTGGTTGTTGATGTGCTCTGCTTTAGATGCACAGGAGAAATACTGACACGGTACTCTCGAGAGGTGAAAACAACCAAAAAGACCTTGCTGGCAAATTTAGAAAATCAAAGAACTGACTAAAGGTTTAGAGTAGCACAATTAAACATAAAACACCTACCTCAGAGCATTAAATTGGCCCGTTCAACTTTGCAAACTTTAAGCCCATTCCATTTTAAATTGTTGATGACTTCCAAGAGGAGGGAATTAAAGAAGAAAGCAAGAAGATAGAGAAAAGGACACATATAGGTACACCCTCCTGGGTTCCAGAGGTGTTCCTTTTGATGAAAACTCCAAGAGGAGATAGGGTCAAGACTTGTGCTCACCTCGAGTTCAGCTTTAGCTACTCCTTAGCCATCCTGAGCCCTTGCCCCAGGTGGGTTTTCCAGTCATTTGGCCACTGGGGAGCTTGGTTGGGCTGCAGGGGCAGGTGTGGAGCATTGCCTCTGCTGTGCCAGGGATTGGCAGCCCCTCAGGGCTGGGATACACACTGTAGGGATGGGGAATGTGCAGAGCAGGGCATTGCCTCACCAGGGCAAGGCCTGACCTGCCCCTTCACACACATGCACCCCAAAATGCCTCAAGACTCAGTCTGTCACACCCTCAGCAAGTCCTGGTGCTTGGGGTGCTCTCAGAACAGCAGAGCTGGACAAATTCAGCCCTTCCCAGTGCCTTGAATAAGTGACAGTCATCAAAAGCCCTCACAGGCAGGGTGGCATTAGCACCAGGGGGTGTCAGGCAAGGGGACACTTTTGGCAAAGGGATTTCTGGCAAAACACTTGATGTCAGCATGGATGCAAAAAGGGGAAGTCAGGCTTAAAGGATCTGATAACCCTCTGAAGGAATGACTGCCTGGGTGGGTGAGGGAAGAGCAGGGCATGTTCTCTGCCTTGGCTTGAGTCAGGCATTTGGTAGGATCTCCTGTGACCTCCTGGTAGTGGTGATGTACAGGCTGGATAAACCCAGAGGTAGATGGAAAACTGGCTGAAAGACTGGTCCCAGATTGTGGTGATCAGTGGTGTGAGGTCTGGTGGAAAACCAGCAACTTGTGTCACTAGGTCCAGCCCATCTGACACCTTCATTGAAGACCTGCATGATGGAGAAATGGGCTGACAGAAACGTTTTGATGTTCTGCAAAGGGAATTGCAAAGTCTTGCACTTGGGGAAGAATGATCCCACGTGGCAGTACGTGCTGGGACACCTGGAATGCACAGGGAAGGCTGTCAGGGTCCTGGCTGTCCATTAGCAGAGGGTTAATGGCATGCTGGGCTTGCTTTAGGGGAAGTTTTGGGTTAGGGTGATCCCCTCTGCTCAGATGAAGCCACACCTGAGTGCTGTGTCCAGTTCTGGGCTCTCCAGTACAGGAGCTACTGGTGAGAGTCCATTGATGATGAAGGGATTGGAAGATCTCTCCTGTGGGGAAAGATTAGGACATGTGGGATTGTTCAGACTGGAGGAGGCTGAGGGGGAATCCTATTAATGTATAAAAATAACAGGAGGGAGGGTGAAAAGACAGCCAGTGGTTGGACATGGACACAGCCTGAAAAAGAAGGGGTTCCCTCTGAACATCAGGAAACATCTGCTGGGAGAGTAATGGAGCACTGACAGCTTGTCCAGAGGGGTTGTGGAGTTTCTTTCTTGGAGATATCAAAACTGCAGAAGTTCATGGGCAACTGCTTTGAGACAACCCCACCTGAGCATTGGCTTGGACAAACTGAGCTGCCAGGAGCCTTCTGACCTCAGCCAGTCTGTGAATTTGAAATATTTCTCAGCTGGGAGAGGAGCTTTATCCCTTCTTCTGAGTTTGGCTCTAAGCCACATCCTTCCTCAAGGGGATTTCCAAACTCCTTCTGCCCTTTTCCTCTGCTAGTGCTGGTGCTGGAGCTCCTGCAGGTAAAGGTGATACAAAAACCTGGTGGCCCCAAACGTCAGCATCATGGTTTTGGTCCTGAGCATCACCACGGCTTTGGCCCTCATCTTGTGCAGTTGGGAACAGGGGAAGGTGCACTTTGCCTGGCAGTCTGTCCTCGTGGAATGTGAAGCTGGCTGTCCCCATCCCTGGGAATGACAGGGCCAGGCCTTACCTGCACCCCCAAACCCGTTCCTTCCTGTGGGACTGGCTTAGATTGCTTGCCCATCTCTGGTTTTTCTGCACATTTCTCCAGATGCTGGGGGCAATATGAGCCAGGCCCAGCATGCCCAGAGTTTTCCAGGCCCTGCAGAGCAGCCAGCACATGTCCACCTGGGCAAGGACAAGGGATGGGGGTTTTTGTGCCCCAGGAATGATGCCCTCCTGGAATGTGGGGGCCTGCTCTCTGCCACCCCAATTCTTCCATGTCTCCCAGAGCACACACACCTTCTGGAAGCTCACAGACAGCAGCCTGGCTGACACCCCTGCCTTCCATGCTGCCTCTTCCCTGGATGCCCTTCCTACCACGTGCCACAGGAACAATAAAATTCATTTAAGATTCCAAAAGTTGGCTGCTCCTAGCAGGAATTTTGCTGAGTTTCACAGACACGTCTGGTGCACGGGCATGCTCTGACTGTCATGTTTAGGGAGACAGATTCCTGGCCTTTGGGATGCCTGGGAACACCTTTGGGAGGGTGGCAGAGGGGACAGGCAGTGGAAGAGCCCCTACCATAGGAGCCTTTGGTGGGCTGAGGCACCTTGTGGCTGCTTGTCATCCTGGAGGGAATTCACTGCTGTCTGGATGAAAACACTCCAGCTGGCATTGTTATCCAGCCACTTCCAAACATCTGCTCCTCTTCCAGGTGTGATCCTGCCGGCCTTGGAGGTTCTAAGGACTAAGGAACCCAGGAGGCCATGGGCAGGCAGTGACCACTGTCACCTTACAGGGACACATGGGCAAAATGGTCATGTTAAGAGGAAAGGCAGAAGTTCACAGAATTACAGAATATCCTGAGTTGGAATGGATCCACAAAGGATCCAACTTGTGGCCCTGCACAGAATAACAGAATGGGTGGGGTTGGAAGGGAGCACAGAGGGTCATCTGGTGCCACCTCCCTGCTCAAGCAGGGCCATTTCAGAACATGGCCTTGCTTTGTAGCCAGGCAGGTCTGGGATGTCTGCCCAGGGAGACTCCACAACCTCTCTGGGCAATCTGTTCCAGTGCTTGATCACTGCACAGTAAAGTTCTTCCTTCTATTCATGTGGAACCTCCCGTAGATGTCCTCCCAGTGGCTGGCACCACTAAGAGCATCTTGGCATCCCCCCTGTAGATATTTATACACATTAATGAGGTCTCCTCATGCACAGGGCAGCCCCAGAATCACACCGTGTGCCAAGTTCGGGCACATTGAGAAATGCATCACCCACTGAGAATGAGAAGTGTTGTTAATCTAGAATTACGGAAGGATAGGGGACCAGAGAAGTGATCATCCCTTTGTACTCAGCATTGGTGAGGCTGCATTCAGTTCTGGGTCCCTCACTTTAAAAAGCACATTGAGGGGCTGGAGCGTGTCCAGCAAAGGGCAGCAAGGTTGGTGAAGGGTCTGGAAAACACCCGAGGAGCGACTGAGGGAGCTGGGGGCGTTCAGCCTGGAGAAGAGGAGGCTCAGGGAGGACCTCATCACTATCGCCACCTGACAGGAGGGCGCAGCCAGCTGGGCTCGGTCTCTTCTGCTGGGAGGACAAGAGCAAATGGCCCAGCTGAGACAGGGCAGTTCAGATTAGAGATTAGAAAATAAAAATCACTGCCAGGGTGGTCAGGCATTGGAACAGGCTGCCCAGGGACGTGCTGGAGTCGGTGTTTACGAGGCGTCTGGACCTGCCGCTGCTTTAGCGCTTCCAGCGGCAGCGCTGGGCGCACGCCTGGGCTCGGTGTCATCTTAAATCTCTCTCCCAACGCTGACCGTTCTGATTCTCTGCCAGCACCCACGGGCCCCGTGCCTGCAGCGGCTGGGTGCCCTCGCTGGGGGCTCCACACGGGCTCCCCCTCACGGCCTGGGGGCCGGGCCGCGCTGAGGCGGCGGCTCCGGGGGCGGAAGGGGCGGGCGCGGCTCGGCGGCGGTTGGCGGGGGCCGGGCCGCTTCCTGCGGCTGGGGAGGCGCTCGGGCGGCGCTGCGGGACCGCGGCTCGGCGGTGGCGAGGAGCCCGCGCCCGGCGTGAGTGAGGCGGCTCTGCGGGCCGGGGGGCGCGGGGTGGGCCGGGCAGCGCTGCCCGGGCGGGCTGGGGCAGCGTGGGCTGTGCGGCTCGGCTCGGCTGGGCTGGGCTGGGCTGGGCTGTGCTCGGCGTGGCCCTTCGGCCGGGCCCGGCGGAGAGGAGCGGTGCCCGTCCCGCAGGAGCTGCCGCCGGCCGAGCCGAGTTGTGCCGCGGGGGCTGCAGGGCCGGGCTTTGCTGGCAGAGCCGCCCTTGAGCCTGTTGCTGCCGCGCGGACAGCACGGTTTAAATGCCTTTATTTTGCCTGTATATATGTGTGTGTGTTTTCCCCTCCTCCCCGGCTTTCAACGTGGGTTTAAGGGGATTAAATCTGATGCAATCGGGGGGCTAAGAATAGCCTGCTGCACGTTCCCTCGCGTGTGCGGGGTGCTCCGGGGGCCGCTCGGCGCTGCCGGCTCCCGGGACAGCGGCCGCGGTGCCCGGTGCCCGGCGGGACGCGGCCGCGGTGCCCGGCAGCCCCGAGCTCGCCTCGGAATCGCTATGCGGTGCCCTAACCGGGAGGAATTGCCTGTCTTTATTTGCAGGGAGCTGCGAACCTGAGTAATTTGCAAGTGTGGCAGACAGCAAGTCTGGGCTTATTCTTCATTAGCCAGCTCCGCTGGTGTGTCTGGGATAATGCTCCTAGAGAGCGCTGCCTGTGAAATAAGGTTCTTCTTCACGTAGCTATAACAGTTCTGTAGTTCAATTTAAATATTTTGCTTATTGTTGGATGCAGGGTTCCAGTCTGACAGTGCCAGTCTTCCAAAGATGATCTTGCTTTTCCTAAATTTAATTTTTCTTTTTCCTCTTGTGAATGCTACCTGTGTTTATTTTAAGGTTTAATTCATTCTCATTCTGTCATTGCTTTTCCCATAGTTCAGTGATTTCCCTTTTCTCGCTCGTTTCTGGAGGGGTAGAAGCCTGTGACTATCAGTGTGGAAGCAGAACACCTTTCTGTTCTTTTAATAGATTTTTTTTTTCTTTTTACAAAAAGTTAGGCTTATTGCTTTGAATAATAATTGAATTTAATGTATTCCTAAGTGAATAGCTATCAAAAATGAAATTGGGGCAAGTGATGCCCTTGTAAAAAGGGTTAATTTACATTAGAATTAGAAGTTAGTGGTTGAATATGAAAGGCCTGTGCAGTTTGCAACTGTTATTACTCTCAGAAAATGAATATTTCGAGTGGAAGTGTAGTGAACGTCAGGCAGCATCATTCATCTTTGCAGATGTAGTAGCATTATTAGCATCCCTCTTACCTCTGGGGCACAGTTATCTTCAATTTCCAGACACAAGTTTTATCTTCTATCAAATTCTGGCTCTGCAGTGTAGCTGGTGAGCAGCGCTGTGCTGTTTATTAGGTGCCAGCCTGCCTTAAATCTCTGCTAAATGTGTGAGGGAGAGATACCTCCTGGCTCCGAGCAAGGAGTGACAGTGAGCACCCTGTCACTTCAGATATTTTTCCCTTTGGTGGAACAGTTTTAAGGATTCAGGGAGGCAGGCAGTTTGCTGACTTTATAATGTGTGTGTTCTGTTTGGTAAGGAATCTTTGTGCAGCCATGGTGGAAGTGTTTTTAATGCTGGTGATGTTTTCTTCTGGTTTATTCTCTGCAGTCCAGGTGTTGTTAATCTGGGATGTGTACCTATAACTGGATGAGAGCTCAAAGGCACATTAGGACGTGGCTGTGGGCAGCTCTGTTCTCTTAGAGGGAGACTGAAGAGGGGAAAGAAGGTTATTTTCACTTGGAAATTGTTGGTTTTCTTAGTTTTTTTTCAGAGACAGGGTAACTGAGAGGTGTTTTAAAAGATGTTATTCTATTATCAGTCTCCATGAGTAGTGAGACACAAGAGATGTAAAACTCAACGCCATTCTATCAGAATACCAAAAACATATCAGTTCATTTGTAGAGACAGAGCCTAGCAAAGCATTCCATCAAAAATTAAAAGCAACTCATATGAAGTCACCTTTTTTTTCTTTTTTTTTGTTTCCCTGTTGGATCAGGTCTTGAAGTGTAGGGTGAAGGTTTCTCTTCACGGTGCATGGACGGAAAGCCAATGCGCAGGTAAGACACAAAAACAATTGTTCCTCTCTTCCCCAAACAGGATAAATCATGTGGGTTGGTTTTCTGTGTGCCTGGACTGTAAAATCTTGTGTGGTTTTGGATTATTTTTTTTTTAAAGCCTGGCTATGGGGAATTGGGAAATAAATAATTCCTCTTTAGTCCTTTCTTAAATGTATTTAGTTTTCAATATTTGCAAGGCCAGATGTCTTTAAGGAATAGTATGGAAGACAAGTTACTGTAGTTCTCCATCCCCTTTTCCACTTCCCCCATTTACTATCATGTTTAAAACTCAGTGTTTAATTACTTAGGTATCAAAGCTGTGGAAAATAGACTGCCTAGGAATAAATTTAAACTTGATTTCCAAGGGGCATTATTTTTCCCTTAAGGAAGGGAGTTTGGTGAGGTCTTGGGTGAAAAGGAGATTTCCTTTTCTAATTATGGATACCAGCTGCCTCAGTTCTAATGAGCTGGAGATGCAGCTGAAGTTTAATTCAGGGGAGTTCTTGCTGTGGTTGTGTCAAAAACATTCTCTCTCATAGAGGGAAAAGTTATCACAGTAGTTCAGCACGATGACAGGTTTGCAAACGTGGTTCTCTGCTAGTTCTTGTTGATTTTCCTTGCTTGATGGCAATCCCACAGCAGAATTTAGCAGCAGATACATTTCTGTACATGATGCAGGCTGTGTGGAAGCAAAGTTGCCTGAAGTTCTTCACCTCTAAATGGATTGGAGAGAACTCAGGCAGCTTGCTTGGTCTGTTTGTGCTCTTTGGGATGTTGAAAGAAGGAGAACTTTATTGTGGGTAAATCTATAAACATTCATGTAAGGGAAGGCAGGGCTTTTAACCGTAGATGAATATACAGAGCATTCTTAGCCACAGAAACCATTAGCCTGGGTTCTGTGTAAGGAGGCAAGAAGTAAGAAGCCACTTAAATCCTTGAAGAATGGCACAATGCCGTTTTAATTAAATGAATTTTAATGAATTTAATTTGCTGTGCCGCTGCTGCAGTTCAGCAGTGAGTAAACCTGGGACATGACAGAGGCTGAGCCTGGGTATTGTGCTGCATTTGTGCCAAGATAAGAAATGTGGTTTGGTCAGTGAGGAGCTGTATGTGAGTTTTGCAGTGAATTCCTTTTCCTCCAAGATGGATTAAATAGCAGATGAGCTTTCTTTCATTGTAGCCCTCTTCAGTGGAGATTGTTTAAATCTAACCAGCTTTTTAGGTTTTGATGTTGCGCTCCATTTATCTAGATGTTTTTGCAGAATGACATAAAATTGGTGACTAGCTTGACTTGTGTTCTTGCTTTCTCCCTACTTTTCGTGTTCCTGATGGGAAGATTGAGGTTCTAAAGTTGTTTCTGTGCCTGCTATTTTCTGTGTCACACTGAGGCAGAGAATTCACGTGCTGGAGTTTGTGTCTGTTTGTGGGTTTGTGGCCTTGGGCTTGCTATTGTGGAAGTTCTGGCTGCCACTCAGTTTTAGTTTTTGTGGTGGGCAGCAGCACAGAGCTGAAGAAGTGGAGTTTTTTATTATTGCTGCAGCCTGGCCTGACAAGCACATCTCTGCTGTGAGCTGTGGACTCCAGTTCTGGAATACACTCGCCTGTTTTAAGGGCCTCAGTGTGGCTTGTTAAAATCTCTGTTTGTTCTCCTCCTTTTGCCTGTCTTAGCAGAAAATGATAAAAGGTTCCTGATTGGATTTTAGGCACAGATCTTCCTATGAACTCCAGCTATGCAGATGGCAGAGCACTTTCTTTTATCCTTTTACTCAGGGCTCTGAAGCCAATTTAACACCCCCACGTGAGGTGGGGCAGAAAGGAGAAATAATGATCCGCAGCTCTGCCTGCCCAGGTGGTGCCTCAGGTTTGAGCTTTTATATTTTTCACATTCTGGGCTGCTTTAGTGAGTCTGGGCTTCCTATGAGCTCTCTGCACAGAGCAGGGAGACAAAACAATTCCTGCTCTAGCCGGGGACCAAGGACAAATGATCCAAATCTCAGCCCCAAGAGCACAAACAACATGGGCTGAAGAGAGAAAAACAAGACAAATGGAATTTCATGGACTAAAGCTGTAATTAAGCCATTAACTCCAATACACTAATCGACCAAAACTTTTAAAAGTGAGAGACCCCATGACCTGTGGAAGAGGGGAGTGGGGCTTGGCCAGTAATGGGTTAATAAACACAGCGAGATGGTATCAAATGTGTACAACATTCAGAGGGGGAGGAGGAACAGCTTGAACAGACAAGGAATTCCAGCTATTCCTGTCAAGATTATAGCAGGGAACACAGAATTGCTGCTGCAAACAGGATTTACCCTGCATTAGGAATGAAGGGGTGGTTGGGGCAGGCTGTTCTTGCTCACTCTCAGCAAGAGAATGTGGCTTTGCTGAAGGGAAAAACAAGGTAGCAGGGACCTCTGAGTGAAGGGCATGGTCCCACAGCACCCAGCTGGGGAGGGCAGAGCAGATCTGATGGCCCGGGCCAGACAGGAGTCCTGGACTCCTTGGGCAAGTAGGGGTGAGGAAGGAAAGAGGGAAATCAGTTCAGGATGGGTGGGTGCACAGTCAGCTGCAGACATATCTTTAACATAGCTCAGGCAGGAGGGCTTGAGCAGCTCCCAAATAAACTGGGGAAGCTCTCCCAGCTCTTCCTCACTCAGCTTTTTCCTGGCAGCTTTTTCCCAGCTTACAGCAGTGTTCAAAGCAGCCAGACCCAGCAGGAGGAAGGAGGCTTCAGATCCTGGTTGTGCGCTCAGGAGTTATCCAACTACCTGGACATAGCTCTTGCCCAAAACAAACTACAAAAGGCTCAGGAAGGTTTTGGAAGGCTCCAGTAATGACCTCCTCTTCCAGAGTATGGGCATCCTCAGTTTCACCCTGACTGGGATGTTTTCCTCAGTCAGGGTGAAACTGAATTTTCTGTTCTTGGTCAGTAAAATTCAAACCAAGCAATATAAATAGAGGCAAATACACCAGGTCCTTGCTGGTTTCCTTTTGTGTAATGCAAAATAGTATTTCAGTCATGTTTATCTGCTTGTTTGCATAAGTTTGTTGAGAAAACTTACTAGAATTTACTAGCTAGGCAAGAAAATGAATCAGTGGTATTTTTCCTGATAATCAGACTTCTAGCTAACTTGATGCCTAAACTACTGATGCCACAATAAAGCATTTCCATTTACTTGGTTGGCATGTTGTGGTGGGCCAAGTCCATGGCCCTTGTTCTTGCAGCTTTGTAATGAGTATAGGAACTATTTCTTAATTTCAAATCAAGGCATTGACAGAAATCACTACCAGTTTGGTTTGTTATTTTTACTTGCTACTAAAATCTCTTCCCACTGAAATCCACTCTAGCAATGTATGATTTTTGGATTTCAGTTGATGTTTTTAGCCTGAAATGTGTGTTTCATAAGCTTTAGGTCAGCCTGTTGTTTTCTGCTGAACTGTGTTAAAGCCTGTTTGTAATCTTGTGCTAAAGCACACATTGTCTTAAAAAAATGCAGGTTTGAAAGTTAAGGTGCCCTTATGACAACATGGGAGGGAATTTTCCCTAGATGTGTGTTATTAGGTATTTTTTTGAACTTTGGGAGGAGCTGTTGTGAGGATGGATGTCTCATACATGCCCCTGTTAATGAATGAAATTTTGGGCATTAGTGGAATAAAATGGAGGCAGAGCAGCCTGTTTATTTAGCTTAGTGTTGCAGACTGCCTGTGTTCCCATTTGTACTTCTCAGCAGTGTGCTACAAAAACTGATCCTTTGTCAGCCCTTTCTTAATCCCATTGTATTTGCTGATTTCCCCAGCCCTGCATTTTGATGGAAGCTAATCCCAGAATATCTGCATAGCTGGGTGTGAATGTTTTATCCGGGCACACACACACACATTTCCTCTGGATCCTCAGCCCTCCTTAATCACCCTGGCTATTCAGGAGCAGCTCTGAGTTCTGTGTGGGGGGAGGCAGCTCCCCTGCCATGTGAGAATCAAGTGCTGCCTTCTGTCTTTCACACCTCTAAGCTACTGACTCATCATTTCATTCCCTGTGCATATTTATGCATAATGCACACAGAATGCAGTGGAATTACAATCTTTGTGGAGACACAAGCCAGCAGAGGTGTCCTTTAAATTCACACTTCTGTGCCTGTGTGTAGCAGCAACCCACCGAGCTTCACATCAAGCATCTGGGTTGATCCAAGCTTGGAAATTCTTAAGCCAATTGATCACTGGCTTCTGTACCACCCAGAGATAAGTTATGGGGGAATCAGGAATGTTTGGTTGTTACTCTTTTTTCCATCCATTCAGTCTTCTTTAATCATTAACCAGCACTTTCTCCCCAGGAGTGAGGAGGCTGAGTACAATGCAGGCTCTCAGATAAATGCTGGTGGGAACAATGCAGGAATGATTTCGGTTCTTGCTAACCAGACACCTTTTCAGTGAGTTAAAGATGTGTTCAGCGGGGCCTCATTTGGGCAGAAAAATCCTGTTCTGTCCTGGCTAGGAAAGACAAGGGCTACTGCCTAAATCTGTAAGTAATCCTGTGGCACAAGATGGTACATCCCATTGCCCTGTTTTGGCAGGGAGTCTTGGGCTGTGGGATTGGCAGGAATAATGTGTATTTCTTCAGGCAGCATGGCCTTAATCTCATCTGTCTGTGTTTAGAACCTGTGCCACTCTGAGATCTGCTTTAGGGCTCTTTTTAGGGGGAGATGAGGAAAACCTACAGGTGTGACAGAGGGGTTGTGTGCTTTCAGGAAAACCTGGAGGTGGGACAGAGGGGTTGTGTGCTTTCAGGAAAACCTAGAGGTGGGACAGAGGGGTTGTGTGCTTTCCAAAAGGATGCCCTGTCCTGGATGTGCACCGTCTCTTCTGAGCTGTAGTTACATGAAGTGGGTTTTTATTTGGAAAATGCTTCTTCTGTTCTTTGACTGACAGCCTGGTCAAGACAAACTGTCCAGAACTGTAGTAGCATGTGTCTTAAAAGAGCTCTTATTGTGTTCTTTTTTTCCTTCCAAGGGTTGGTTTGACAAAGTTCAAAACACTTAATGCACAATAAAATAGGTTTAGCTTGCTTAGCAAGAGCCAAGCTCTACAGGGGAATGTTTGTCACCACCTTTCTCCATCTTTTGGTAGAGGGATTAAATTACTTACCTTCTGGCCTTGGCTGCTAAGGACTGTGAAAATAAGCCAATTAGGTAAATTAATCTTCAGCCCAGGTTTCTTGGGGTTTTTGCAGGGGTACTGTTAATTGTGGTTGGTGTGTGTTGCTGCAAGGGCAATTTAGTTTATGCATTGTTTGTGAGGAGCTTGGCAGAGCTTTGAGAATGATTGTCAAACCCCCCAAAGGTTAATTTGGGTTGTGAGGGACAGGAGTGGGTGAAGGAGAGTGAGAGGCAGTGTAAGAGCAGAAGGATTTGTCAGAGGTGTCAGGGAAGCAGAACAGTGATGGATGTAAAAAAAGATGGAGCAGAGATAAAAATCCAAGGCATTTAAGGTGCAGAGGCTGAGCAGGAGCAAGCAGCAAAACCCAGAGGGGAGCCCCAGCTGGATCTGTGTAACCAAGATAGGAGGAAGAGGTAATGGTCTAAAACATCTGAATATGATGATCAAGAAGAGGGTGTGGAGGGAATGGGAGAACAGGCTAAGATGCAAGTAAATAATCTGAACTGCTGCAGAGACTGGTTTCCCAGTGTTTAGAAGGTGCATTTGACATAATAATGAGGGGAAAAGATGTGAGGTCTTTTTTTTAATTCTTTCCTTCAAGCCTGTTGCAAATTACATTGAGCCATGGCAAAGCCAAGCTTGATTTCTTTTTAACTCTTAATTTGAACAGTGGGGTAGTGACAGCTCACAAATGCCAGTGGATCAGGGAAAAACTGGTAGTGGCCAGCATGTTTTGGGTCTTTCAGTACATCTTCAGTGGTGATAAACCATCAGTATTGTGATATTTTGCTCAATGTCTTTTAATTGCTCTAAGTGATGGTTTTCCTTTGATGTGGAAAGAGGCAGCACTTTCCCGGTTTTTCCTAATTGCCTCTGAAACTGGGAAGAGACTGTGTTTCTTCTCTGTGTCAGTAACTTAGTTTATGTATTCTTAAGTGATTTTTCATTCCTGAAGTTGCCATCCCGATTTCCCGTTCTTCCTTTTTTGATAGGTTGATAGTGGTGGATCCTTGTTTTATCTTTTTCCTGTTTGGTTTGATTTGGTTTTACCTGCCTTCTGGCATTCTTGGGGAAGATGAACCTTCTTTTGACACGTGTCAGGGAGGGTGGGTTGAGTCAGGAGACTCCATAGCTCAAAGATAATTGAAGAGGTGATGATTAAAATGGGTATTTTGTGAACCTGAAAGATGCTCATGGTACTCTGCAGGCCATCTTGAGCTCCTGAACTTTGTGTGACAGCTGAGTGTGTTCAGACATTACAGTGATGAGTGACCCCATTAAAAATGTAGGTAGAACAGAAAAGTTTGGTTAAATCACAGAACTGGAAATCCATCTCCACCTCTGTCAAAGAAAACTCCAGCATTTGACAGTGGGCAAGCCAGCTAATCTGTGCTTTGAGTCACTCTGTGAAATGGGGACAATGTGCCTTTACTCCACGAGGCTACTGCGAGGTTCAGCTCATAAATATGTACATGTAGCTGGATATTACAGCCGTGTGTCATCAAAAGCCTATAAAAATAGCAATAAATAGAAGCCTGCTGCAAGTTGGCATTTGTTTACTTCTAAGCAAGCTTTGCTTGGAGATGGATTCCTCTTTCATGTGGTCACGTGCTTGTTTTCCCATCCTGGCCGTGGACTTACGGGCACGGCTTGTGTCTGTGTCCCTCGGTGCGAGCTGCAGAGCTTCAGATCCCAGCTGGCTCTGGGATCCCTGACCATGGTGCTGTATCTGTATCTCCTGCGCTGCAGGTGTGCCAGCACTCGCCCAGGAGAGACCGGAATGGACGTGACCAGCCGCTGCACCCTCGGAGACCCCAACAAGCTGCCCGAGGGGGTGCCGCAGCCCGCGCGCATGCCCTACATCTCCGACAAGCACCCCCGGCAGACCCTGGAGGTCATCAACCTGCTGAGGAAGCACAGGGAGCTCTGTGATGTGGTGCTGGTAGTGGGGGCCAAGAAGATCTACGCCCACAGGGTGATCCTGTCGGCCTGCAGCCCCTACTTCCGAGCCATGTTCACCGGGGAGCTGGCGGAGTCGCGGCAGACCGAGGTGGTGATCAGGGACATCGACGAGCGCGCCATGGAGCTGCTCATCGACTTCGCCTACACCTCGCAGATCACCGTGGAAGAGGGGAATGTCCAGACCTTGCTGCCAGCTGCTTGTCTTCTCCAGCTGGCCGAGATCCAGGAGGCTTGCTGTGAGTTCCTCAAGAGACAGTTGGACCCTTCCAATTGCCTGGGCATCCGGGCTTTCGCTGACACTCACTCGTGCCGCGAGCTGCTGAGGATCGCTGACAAATTCACACAGCACAACTTCCAGGAGGTAAGGAGCTGGCGTGCTGGAATTGTGCTGCAAAATGCATCAATGTGGCCTGTGAGAACTTTCAGCAATTCTCATTTTCTTTTTTTCCAAATCCTGCCTTTTCACCCACTCTGTGCCCTGATAGTGATGGGTACCAATGATAGGACCCATAATGATGGGTGCCAGATGTACCAGATGTTAAGTGGGGAGGAAAGAGGAAAAAGGTGGTAGGGCTGTGTTGTACCACTGGATTGTATATGATGCACAGCATTTCTTCCCTGAAAGGTGTGTGGTGAGTGCTTTGTGGGAGTCAGAGTTGTGGGTGCAGTTGGATTTGGCATTGAATCTGTCCTGCCTGCACAATGGTTTGACATTCCGCTCCTCTTTCAGAAATATTCTGGATTCTGTATAGTTGGAGGGGGGCAGGTGTCAAAAGTAAGCACAACACATCAATAGAACCCAAGGAATTTGATGTTGAGCTCTGGGATTGGAAAAGTGGGTGTTTGGGGGAGCGTGAGGCTGCCTCAGGGGAGCCTTCAAATCCCTGGTTGTAGCAGAACTAGAGTTTTGCATCTATTATTCAGCAGAAGCTGTCTGAAAGTAATTCAGATGTGTAATATTGTAGCTGACCTTTATAAACTCAAGTTTCTCATCCTTTGTTAATTCTGCCTAGATGATTTTTTGGTGAAAAAAAAAAATGCCAGCAGCTGGTTCAGAGAAGGATCAACATAATAATTAAGGATTGTGTGAGCAGTAGTCAGAGAAAAGTGGGTCTTTACTGAACTGCTGCAGAAAAATCTCCTCTTCCCACCAGCTTCACAGGGAGATCCTTTCCAAAGGGAGGAACTCCAGGAACTCCTGGTGCTAATTTAGTTTCCCCAGAGAAGCAGCAGTATGGAAGTGCTGTGAGTGATGGCAGATTGTCTCTTTTTTTTCCCTTCTGACAGGTGAGAAGCAGGTTGGAATTGTATTAATTTCAGTCAGGTAGTACTTAAGAAAAATCTGAGCAGGAGCAGCACAACAGAACACAACTGTTGGACATAGTGAAGACAATTCTTGGTATCCAAAACATCAGTTTACTATAAAAGCTGCCATTAAATACATATTTTCTAACCAAATAGAATTTGTTGGTAAGATGAGGGGTTTTTTTTTGTAGAACTTGGTGGTTTCCCAAAGCCCTACATTTTAGCTGGCCACTTCATATCCTCTGTGCTTGCTCTGAACTTCTTTTCTTCTGGATTTGTTGGTTTGGTTTTTTTTTGGAGGTGGGGGAGCAAAATGCTATCCAGATGGTTGTTTATTTTCAGTGCTTGGTTGTTTTACTGGTTATTAGATCTTGTTATTACATGAGTAGGGCATGCTTACAAGCCTCTAAATAACATTTTAACAGCTTGACAGTTTTGTTTTAAAATGTTTTAGTATTAATACATGCAGCTGGCTGTTAAGAGCTGCTTGCTATGGGCTTCTTTTCTTTTGCAGTCCCTTGAAGACAACTTTCTGTTTTCCTTATCCCTGTTAAAGCACAAGGAGGAAAAAGAGAAGAGAGCACTCTTCCTAGAAGATGATGCAAATTATAATTGACTTGACTTAAACACAGCCTCTGGAAAACTGAGGCTTAGATTAGAGCACTATTTCTTTGGCCTGGGCAGGTTTTGGTGTCCAATTCAGTGCCCCAGGAGTTCTGCAGCTCTTCATCCTTAATAATCACTTCTTTTGCTTCCACTGTTTCTCTGTAGACAGTGTCAGTGGTGCTGCTCCTTGGGATTGCATTCGATTCTGGCAGTATTTTCCATCTGGGGAGTGGCTTGGGGATCCCTGGGGGAAGCCAGGCACTTGTCTGTTTAACCATCATCCACTGTGGAGGTTGAAAACTGATAAAAAAGAAATACAAAGGTGATAAAAAAATTTGCCTTCCTGTGCAGAGGCTCTGTGGTCATTGTTCCTCCAAGCTGGAAGAAAGGAACGTGAACTGGGGATTTCCTGGGTGCTGAGGTGAAATATTAAGCAGCAGGCACCAGGCCAACCCATGCAGTTACTTTGAATGCAGTTTGAATTGCTTCATGTCTTCTGCTGTGCTAACCTCTGCTTCTATTAAATTTTTATGTGTATTGCTGCATTACATCATTAACTTCTTGGTAAAATGTTTTTTCAGTTTTTTCCATTCCTCCCAATTTAATTTGTTGCCTATAACCCTTAGTGGATTTTGTGCATATAATGTGAAATGGTTCTATTAACAACTCCACTGTACAAGAACAGCCGTTGTATTTTTATTTTTTTGTCTCTTGACATTTGTGTGTAGGGAAAAATTATATTTATGGGTGGACAAGTTGCACTTTTATCAACAGACAAAAATTGCACTTTATATTGTATAGTCTGACATGAATGCTCTCTGTTTATAAAAGCACTGATGTTCAGGAATGCTGCAGAGGAAATGAAATCCAGCCAATTCTTGTCCACTAAGCAAGTCAGTGAAATAGATCATTAATATTAGTCAGGTAATTATGAGTGTCCTGCTAATTAAGCCAAAAAAAGCCAAAGCATTTTAAATAATGATTTGTTTTACTATGTAAACTAACAAGTTGCACAGTAGTAATAATTTGGTTTAAAGAAGTGCTTTGAGTGCTTTGAATTTTGTGAGGGCATCAATGCAACTGCGTGTCCTGAGGGTCTAAGGGAGAGACTGGATGAGCATCTTTAACTCAGGAATTTCCACAGCTGCTGTTTCCAGACTCTGCAGAAGCTGCATTTAAAAACCATCAGAGTAAAGTTTACACGTAAGCTTTGTAGGAGGAAGGGAGACTATGGAAAAAAGCTGATAAAGATCTTTAATGACCGACCCAGTTCCTACTTAAAGGCTGAAGGAGTGTGTGGGCCAACCTTGCTGTGGCCTTTACTGTCCCCAAAAGCTCAGGGTGCCCAAGAACCAAGTCTGGTAACTGATCTCATTGTCCTCTTTGTTCTTTTTTTAACAATATTTTGTGTTGTCGGTAACTGGATATTTGTTCAGTGCCCTTAAATAACTTCTTCAGGTAATTAAAAGGACTGCACAGCTGACTGCTGTTGAGATGATCGTGTCAAAGAGTGTTTTTCTTTAATTTATGCAGCAAATTGTGAAATAAGTCACGGAATCCTACTGTGGTCACAGATGATAAGGGCAAGCCAGCATTCAGTTATTTTCTGTCCCTGAACCTTTTGGAAATTGCAGGCTGCAGACTGGGAATGCTTGCAGGGAAGGTGAGCTGGCAGTTATCAGTCAGGCCATTTCTGCAGTTTTAATTTTGATTCTTGTACCTTTCCCCATCTGTCTGGTGTCTGTGCAGGAGCTGTGGTGGTGTGTGAGCTCCCAGGGCAGTGTGAGTGACTCACGCTGTGTGAGCAGTCCCCCAGCAGCAGCCAAGGCTTCCTGAGAAACTTGGTTGCTATCTTGGATGCTGAAGGAATTAATGTGTTTGTCAGTGGCTTGACTTTCACAGGAGATCAGTCCTTAGGGGCTCTGGAGGCTCTGATTCCCTCTTTAGTGCATCTCGACTACTGCACACTCCCTGTGTATATTCAGAGCAAATGAAAGAGGCAGGATCAGATGAGTCTCCTGAAATATTTTCTGTTCTGCCACAAATCAGGCTTTCTGTGTTCTCTGCAATGCCTCTGGTAACTTGTTTGAGACTCTTATTTTTGTGCTCTGTTTTGCTTTTCTTGTGGATCTCTGCGCTCCAGTGCTGCTTTTTAGTCACGTATTTATTGCGGTATCATTTCTGCTTTATGTATTAGACACAGCAAATGAGGAGGCTGATTTTAAACAAAGGCTTTGTTTTTCCTGAATTTTGAAACCTGATCAGTGTGGTTTAACCCTTTAAAAGTGTTAAAGGGTGTAAAAGGCGTGCCCATCCATAAGTGTCTTGTGTTGCTGGGGGCTCCATTCTGCCCTGTGCAGCAAACCCTTCACGTGTGTTGGTCTTGGAGCTGATGGGGATTTGGCTTTTTACTGGGTCAGTCCCTGAAGTGCTGGAGTGGTGTATGGCTCTGATGCTTTGTCCTTATTCCCTTCCTTTTTCCTCTGCCTTTCCTAGGTGATGGAGAGTGAGGAGTTCATGCTGCTTCCTGCCAACCAGCTCATAGACATCATATCCAGTGACGAGTTAAACGTGCGCAGCGAGGAGCAGGTGTTCAACGCCGTGATGGCCTGGGTGAAGTACAGCATCCAGGAGAGGAGACCCCAGCTGCCACAGGTAATCTTGGGCACAGAGACATTCCAGGCTGCTTTATCCAGGGGGGAGAGCAATGAGGGATGCTAGGGTGGTGCCAGAGCGCTTCTGAATGTTGTAAAGCCACCAAAATTCTCTCTGACTCCCACCTGTGTTAGGTGGCTTGCACTGTCCCTTCATCTAGGCTGGCCAGAGCCTTCATTAGGGGATTTGTTGGATTGTTCCTAGCTAGGACTTGCCAAACGAGCTCACTCCAGCAGTTTGTCCAGACAAACCTGCCTGTAGTGCTTGGAGAGTCGTATCAACACCACAGTGGAGAGGAAAAGGCTTGGCTTGCTTTGCAGTGCTTCTTTAAGCTCTGCTGCTTGATTTGTGCCTCAGCCCTCACGATGTTACAGTGGAGCTTGTCAGAGTGGTTTTGTTGGAATGTTATGCTTCATCTAAGCCAAGGCATTTCACAGAGCAGAACCCATTTTGACAAAGCTGTCAGCCCAAAGCCTCTGAAGTCTGGGCTGGATGATCAAAAGAGGTGAGCATCTGCCTGCCTCACTGTTTCTGCTTTGGAAAGAGATGTTAAATGCAACTTTATTTACTGGAAAGCTTTTGAAAATGGTTTTAAGTAAACAAACCAAACTGGAAAAAGCTGCTCTTCTCAAGGCAGCTTTTAATGCTTTTATAACTGTTTGCCTCTGTCCATATGTTCTTGGGCCTTCAAATTCTAAATCCTTCTGAAAGATGTGTTGTTACTCATTGTTCATTTACTCTGCAATACCACTCAGGTTTAAGAGAGCTAAATGCTTGATAAAACCACTAACTTAACTAGTGTTCAGGCAGATGTCTTGACATCTGTAATTTTCTAAAGGTTTCCAGCTGTTGATAGATTCAGTGGATTGTCCCTTTCTGATCACTGATTTTCTGCTGGGTATCTAAACTGGGATATTGAAAAGGCAAATGTGCTGTGAGACAAGCTGCATTCAACTAAAATTCTCTTGTTTTCCATTTGGCTTTTTGCATCTCTGTGGGTATCTGTGCTTTCACCATAGGTGTTCTGGTTTGTGTTTCAGGTCCTGCAGCACGTCCGCCTGCCCCTGCTGAGTCCCAAGTTTCTTGTGGGTACAGTGGGCTCTGATCCACTCATTAAGAGTGATGAGGAATGCAGGTAAATCTCCTCAGCCATTTACAGAATTGGATTATGTTGTCCTCTGAAACGGTGCTCATTTGTCACTGGTAAATGGGTGATGTCTCACAATTTTATCTTTGGCAAGTGGCAGGATAGGAGAAGCAGGAAAGATTGTTTTCTATTTGCATAATAGTCACTGGTGCACCCTAGAAAGTGGATTTTTCTTTCAAGTTTTCAGTGAAATGGCAAACTTTGAGTGTGCAGTTTGACTGTTGATAAAAGACCTTTCACTGTATTGATTTTCATTTTGCCTTTCTTTTTCACCCCCTCTAGTCATGGCCTCTTATTGCAGCTTAGCTCTTGCATGGCTTTCATGATGATCTCTGTGGGATCTAAAGTAGTTTTTCTATGTAGAATGTCTGCACTTTGATAGCAGAATTGGAGTCTGGGATTAGAGTCTGCTCTTTCCCACAAGGATAATGCAGGGAAGTTTTCATTTCCTCCTTGTATGGTACGAGTCTCACCTTTCTGGTTCTACAGAGTTCTGTATCATCCACAAAGCACATGATCTATCTTGTGCATATTGTAAAGAAGTTCAGGGCATAGGCTAAATTGTTCTCTTCCTGAGTAAGCATTTATACTAGGGAAATTCCACATTTGTAGAAGGAAGGAGGACTTTTTTGTTCTTTTTTGTTTTATTCAAGGGTTTGGAATATTAGGATTAGTCCAGGTGGCAAGTCATGAATGGATTGACAGTGTGAGCTGGAGAAAATATTCATCAGAAGGGTACTATCTCCATCTATTGGTCATGTGTGTATTATGTATTTGTGTGCTTTCCAACTCCTGTTCTCTTCTGAGGCAAAACCACTGACTGTTCAGTTTTAGCTTGAGGCAGGCTGGGTTTTTCTTTACTGCACAGTAAGCCTGACAAATCTCTTGTCATATATATTTTTTCATCAGTCTTTTTATAGCAAACTGTATCTATTATGAACTGTGGCCAAGCACTGGTGCTGGTTTGCTGCTGTCACTGTGTCAGTGGCTTCTAAACAGCCGATGAGTATTGAGGTGACAGCGCGTGTTTAACCGGAGCTGCTCACGCTCTTCCCCTGTGACTTGGCAATACCTGAGGTGCATGACTAGTGCTGGCTGCTCTTCCCATCAGTTCTGATTGGCCCCTTCTCCCCAGACTGAGCTCTGGGGGTTAATATTTTCCTGTCTTGCCCAGGGATCTGGTGGATGAAGCCAAGAACTACCTGCTGCTGCCCCAGGAGCGGCCGCTGATGCAGGGACCGCGAACGAGGCCGCGCAAACCCATCCGCTGTGGAGAGGTGCTCTTTGCAGGTGTGTGTCCCTGCAGGTGTGCCTGTGTGTCAGCAGGAGGTGGTGGAGGGGCTAGAGGGGCCATTTGAGGAGTGGCTGAGGTCACTTGGTCTGTTCTGCCTTGAGAGGAGAGCTCATCATGGTTTACAGCTTCCTCATGACGTGGGAGGAGAGGCTGGCACTGATCTGGGCTCTCTGGTAACCAGCAACAGAACTCGAGGGAAAGGCCTGGGGCTGTGTCAGGGGAGATTTAATTTGGATATTAGATAAAGGTTCTTCACCCACAGTAGAGTCTGGCACTGGAACTGACTTCCCAAGGCAGTGATCACAGCACCAGGCCTGACAGGGCTCAAGAAGCATTTGGACAACACTCCCAGGCACGTGGTGGGATTCTTGGGGCTATCCTGTGCAGAGCCAGGAGAGTTGGACTTCGATCCTTACGCCTCAGGATATTCTGAATCTATGTATTTTTCCCACTGGCTTAGGCCAGGAGACTCCAGGCAGGATTTTCTGGTGGTGGTGCTCCCATAAAATCTTCACAGCCTATTTCTGATGTGACCTGTGCATTAATATTTGAAAGTTTGAGTTAACTTATGTTTCTTACTCATGTAATTTCTTTGGTGCTGTGCAAGCCACAGCATCTCCAAACTTCAGGCTTTTGAAAATCTCCTTCTATTTTATAACTACAAACCTCAGAAGGAGCAACTTAGAGACGAGTCCAAAGGGGGGATTTGTGCCAGGAGCACAGGCAGTGTGTGAGCTCAGTGAGTGTTTTTGTGACCCTGTTTTGGTGTTTGCTGCAGTGGGGGGCTGGTGCAGCGGGGATGCCATTTCCAGCGTGGAGCGCTACGACCCCCAGACCAACGAGTGGAGGATGGTGGCTTCCATGAGCAAGAGGCGCTGTGGCGTCGGGGTCAGCGTCCTGGACGACCTCCTCTATGCTGTGGGAGGCCATGATGGTTCCTCTTATCTGAACAGTGTGGAAAGGTAGGTCTCCATAAGGCCCCTGTGCAGAATTTCAGCTGTGAATGTTCGTGTATGAATCACAGTTCGAGCAACCACTGCTTTTGGAGAAAACACGCATTTATTTCTGTTCTCCAAGCACAGAGTGAGCTATCCAACACTGTCCACTTTAATTTCTCATCAGACGGTGACTTTTTATCAGCTGCTTCTGTATTTGCTTTCTACAGAAACTGCTAAACACATGCAGCTGTATCTGCAGCTCACCTGCACCCTGGGTGCAGCCTCTTAGGAATTGTGTTCATTTTGCCATTTCCTCCTGCCTTGCACACCCCTGGTGCAAAATGCTTTGTGCCATGTTATCCCCAGCTTAATGGGACCAGCCAAACCTCTGGCATAAGGAAGGAATCTCTAGGAGATGGGTATGGGTGTGTTGTTGGAAGAAGTGGTGATCCTTCCTTGCAACTGAGGATTTGTTTTTAGTGTTGTTGGGAAGGCGAGGTTACAGTGAGTGTTTCTTAGATGCTGAGGGAAAGATCCTGGATTATTTTTTTTTGTCAAGTGGCAACCTGAGAGTTAAGGAACCTTGGCACATAGGCAGAAGAAGGAAAATAGGTCAGTTTTAGGCCTGTGAAAGATTAAAGTCAAACAAGTTTTACCAAGCTTCCTGTTTCTGGGAGCTGCATAGGGCAATTCCCATGCCTGAAAGCCACATGACTCAAGCTCTCCTACTACTCTAATCTTGGCCCTGTAACAAACCCAATGAGCTGTACAAATACCTCCTCCCACCTCGAGCCTCCCCTTCTTCCCATCTACCTCCTTGAGTGCTCCCAACTTCCCAAATCATGACCCTAGCCTTGTATCTCCCACATCCTGCACTTCCTTGCTATACACTGTTTTTCTTTTTCTCTGGATTCCCAAGTCCATCTTGCTCCTCCATGTTTCATCTGGAAGTCCCAGTGCTGGCTGAGTTCCTGTGTGAACTGCAGGGAACAGAGCAGAGTTAACTCTGCTGCAAGTTACCACATGCCAGCCAGTCTCTCTCAGGAGCCTGAACCTTTGATCTCCAGCTTGATTCATCCCAACCTGCAGTTTGAACATCCCTGGAATAACATGTAGGGGAAGCATTGTATCACTTCAGGGCTTTTATCCAGCTTACAAAGAGCTGTGCTGCAGTTGAAGCTCAGGATAGGCAAGTTTCACAGCCTTGGTAGAGCTCCCAAGCATGGGAGAGTCTGAAGCAGACCTAGGCAGGTAATTTTTGCTGTTTGGTGTGTTGTTTTTTTTTTCCAGGTATGATCCAAAGACCAATCAGTGGAGCAGTGATGTGGCTCCCACCAGCACCTGCAGGACCAGTGTTGGAGTAGCAGTTCTTGGAGGTTACCTCTATGCTGTGGGGGGCCAGGATGGTGTCTCTTGTCTCAACATTGTGGAGAGGTACATTTTAATTACGAAACAAACCCCAAAAAGGTGGGACACACCAAGGAAAAGGGTCTCTGAGAGGGTGCAGCTGATGCAGACAAGCTGGAGAGGAGATAGGAACTGTACAAATCTTACAGGGATTTTTGTTTGGGGAGAATAAATCAGTCTTCCTGCCCCTTTGTGAAGATGTCAGCACTTCCCTCAGCTCTGGTGTTTATTTCTTGTGCCAGGTATGATCCCAAAGAAAACAAATGGACTCGAGTGGCTTCCATGAGCACCAGGCGCCTGGGAGTGGCAGTGGCTGTGCTGGGAGGCTTCCTCTATGCTGTGGGGGGCTCTGATGGAACATCTCCTCTCAATACTGGTATGCCTTTTGCTGTCCCTTTGTCCCAGTCACTGCTTGTCCTGGTCCTGAGAGCCTGTCATGTCCCCAGATAGCTGTTGAATATCTCAGTGATCACTTTGTGGAGTTTTTTCTTCTTTAAATATTTTGCCATACAACAACTCACTCTCCAGACTTGTGAGCCCCTATTACCTGGTTTTGTGTCATATTTTTACTTTCTCAGTGCTTCATTTGGCAGTATGTCCTTAATACAAGGCTTTGATAGTTTGCATAGGAGTTGCAAGCACTTTTTTTTTCTTTTGAATTCCTGCAGCAGCCATTTTTGCTGTAGGAAGGAAGGTTCCAAAGGTAAAACTGCTGCAGGTGAGTTTGTAGCATTGCCAGCTCCCTCTCGAGTGTGGAGACAGGAGAGAGACTAGCAAGAGTTTTGGGAAGAAAAGAGAGAAAAAAGGGGTTCATGGCTTTGGAAGGAAGGAAAGAACAAACAGGTTCATGGCTTTGGAACAGAGAACAAATGGGTTCATGGCTTTGGAAGGAAAGAGAGAACAAACAGGTTCATGGCTTTGGAAGAAAAGAGAAAACAAAGGGGTTCATGGCTTTGGAACAGAGAACAAATGAGTTCATGGCTTTGGAGCAGAGAACAAATGGGTTCATGGCTTTGGAGCAGAGAACAAATGGGTTCATGGCTTTGGAAGAAGAGAGAAAACAAAGGGATTCGTGGCTTTGGAACAGAGAACAAATGAGTTCATGGCTTTGGAAGAAAAGTGAAAACAAAGGGGTTCAATGGCTTTGGTAGAAAAGAGAGAAAAAAAGAGGTTCATAGCTTTGGAAAAGAGATAACAAATGGGTTCATGGCTTTGGAAAAGAGAGAACAATTGGGTTTATGGCATTTTTGGTGTGTAGAAATCAGGTCCAAAAGTCAGGTCCACTGCCTGCCAACCCTGCTGACCGCACACCTTCCCTCCCTCGGCAGTGGAGCGCTACAACCCCCAGGAGAACCGCTGGCACACGATAGCCCCCATGGGCACCAGGAGGAAGCACCTGGGCTGTGCTGTGTACCAGGACATGATCTATGCTGTGGGAGGCAGGGATGACACCACAGAGCTCAGCAGTGCTGAGAGGTACAACCCACGCACCAACCAGTGGTCCCCCGTGGTGGCCATGACGTCGCGGCGCAGCGGGGTGAGTCTGATGCCTCAGGTTTTACATTTCATGTTTTCCTGTCATTGTTGCCATTAGAAATGAAGGGATGGGGCTGTTTTCAAGCTAAGAATGATTTATGGCTCAAATAAACATCAGTCTCAGAGCCCATGAGGTTTTAGAGGAGGAAGCATTCGGCCATAGCTCAAGAGTAGTCACAAGTTCTTTGTAACAAGGCAATGTAGAACTTTCTAACCCAATAGACAGTTGCCACAAAATTTATTTTGCTTTTCTAACCTATCACCTTTATTTACTTCTGCTGCACTGTGGATACTTTTATCCAAGAGCTTCTGTCTCACTTGCACACTCTCATAACTTCTAAATTCTTAGCTTATTCTATACAACCACACCCTTACATTACAAACCCTTCACCATCTTATCAATACAGTTTCTCACTTATTTAAAGCATATCCTTACAACTATAGAAACACAAGTTTATGATTTTTCTGCTTAATGTCTGTATATTGTACTTTTACATCAATCCAAGCTTCTTCCAAGGCTGCAGATCAGATCCTTCAGTGTCTGTGGAAGTTTCTGTTTTTCTGACTCACACATTTTCCAGATTCTGCACTGTGTTTATAACTCTGAACTTCATATAAAGTGTTGGCAAGTTCTCCTTACAGTTCAGTCACACAAAACAATCCTTTTCCAGCCCCAGAACCAAAGGCACCATTGCAGCTTCAGGCCCACAAAGTGCAAACAACAGCAAATTGAGGAGAGCAAACTGGGAGGATGGGACTGCATAACTTGGAGCTGTAACTGGACAATTAACCCCAATATAGAAATGGACCAGAACTTATAAAAGTGTGAAAACTTGTGACTGGTCATCCCTCTTGGGTGTAGCCTTGTACTGCCCAAGGTGTATCCTGTGAAGGCCTTTAACAAATCCCTACTTTATTCCTTTAATTAATCCCTGCTTTGCTCCTTTAACACTGCCTACCCTCTGTTCCAGGTGGCCCCTCCAGGCATCATATGGGGCTTGGTGGGCTCATCCCTGCCACGTGTCACCATGTGGGGACAGAGGGCACAGGGCAGGGTGTCATTGTCACTCTTGTTGTGGGGAGAGCACACAGTGAAGTGTCTTCTCACAAGGCTCTCCTGCTTCCTCCTCTGCATCTTCACCTTTTCTCTGTGAGGGAAAAAGTTTGCAAAAAGCTCTCTAGCAAGACTATAAGGTGAAGAGATAGCCAAGTCATGCCACACACAGCTGTTTAGGATGGGGAAATGAGACATTTGAGGGTGTTTTTAAATATTTTTGGGGCTTGTATGCAGTCGACTAAGCCTGAAGCAGAGGAGATTTTAGGTGTCATAGCTGTACTTGGTATGAAATACCATCAAAGAACACTATCAAATTAATACCTGGATGTCTCTGGATAAATTAGGGGGTGAAAACACCCAGTTGCTGAGAGGAAAAAGCTGGGAAGCTGGGTTAGCACATGTTCAGATCCGTATTCCCAGCAGACTCTCATTGCCTTGAGGCATGTGTGGGAACAGGGCTCCTGGGCTTTCACTTGGGCTGTGCCTCTCCTCCTGAATGCTGTGAGTGACAGCAAGTTCCCATCCACTGCTGATCGTGGTGCTCTCTTGTGAACAACAGGTTATGCAGTGTTTTCAGCAGCCATGGTGGCTGGGGAGATGGAAATGATCTGGCTGTTTATCATTAGATATGGATTATGTGGTAAGGAGAGGATGAGTTCTGTCTGTGAGTTAGTGTTCAGTGTCTGGTGAGGCAAGTATGAATCACAGTTTGAGCAACCACTGCTTTTGGAGAGAACACATATTTATTTCTGTTTTCCAAACACAGAGTGAGCTGCCCAGCACTGTCCACTTCAGTTTCTCATTAGACAGTGACTTTTTATCAGCTGCTTCTGTGCTTGCTTTCTACAGAAACTGCTAAACACATGCAGCTGTATCTGCAGCTCACCTGACTTCCTCAAAACCAAAACAGGGACCATTTTACAATGTGCACCTTCCCTTTTTTCTGTTATACTCCACGTTTTCCACTGGAAGTGGTCATGTTTTGATGTTTCAGTGATTTCAAAGATTAAATAGAAAGTCTGGAGGCCAGAGTGCTTACAGATGGTCCAAGCCACAACCTGAAAGGTTTGAGACCAGGGGCTTGCCTGTGGTTCTGTTACTTTAACCAAATGCTCTGGGCTGGTAAATAGTCTTTCTTGGTGAAGAATTTCAGTCCAGAACATAAGTTTTGTATGAAAAAGGTTTAGGTTCTCATGCATTTATCATCACTCAGATGGTTCTACTTCTTGTAGCTGACTATAAGGGGAACCCCCTGCTTTTTCTTTGAGAGATTCTATATTCTGAGATACATATTTAACTTTCCAGGTCTCATTTTTTAGGATATTTAATTTGTGCTGTGCCCTAAAGAAAAAAAACCAACTCTCTACTGCAGACTGCCTTTCACCAAACACGGTTATGAAATAGTTTCATTAATATTTTCATTTTAACCCTTCTTTTCAGGACATCTCAGCTAAGTTAGCTGCTGTCTGATGGCTGTTTTGCAGGTTGGCCTGGCCGTGGTGAACGGACAGCTGATGGCAGTGGGGGGCTTTGATGGCACAACGTACCTGAAGACCATTGAGGTGTTTGATCCAGATGCCAACACGTGGAGGTAACTTGAATTTCTGTGATAATCAAACAGTGAAATCCAGCTGGAGCTGTCCCAGGCAAAGTAGGAATGTGGTACACACCATAATAGAGAACTTGTGTGGGGTAGAGCCATCACAACATTCCCATTCTGGCTTCTTGCCTTGCAAGAAAGAACCACGTTTTGAAAATACCTCACCACGCCCCTTCTGTTCATTTTGGGCTGAGTCTCTCCTGCTTCCCAATAAAACTGGGCTTGTCCTTAGCAGAAGGAACTCAAAGCCACCATGTAGAATTTGGCCTGATCACTTCTTCCTTGCCATGTGAGGCAGTGATTTCTGAATCCTTTTGGAGGAGACAAAACATTTAAAGCACATGGTGTTATTCCCCTTTAAATCAGCAGGATTCAGCTACTGGAAGAATCTCCAAGATGAGACAAATAATATGAAATTGCTGATCAAAATATATGCTGAGCAGAAAAGAAAGAGGAAAGATAGCCTTTCTAGTCATAACTATACTTGAAAACAATTGCTTGTGTTTTCAGTTCCCAAATGTAATTAGCATAAAGTATCAAACTCCTGTGGTTATTTTTGCTGCTGTGGTGATCTGGCAAGGGTGGGGAATAGAAAGAAATTAATGTCCTTATTCTTACTAGTGGTAGTAGTAGTTTAACCCTTCACTGGTAAGAATGGCTGTCGTGAGCAGCAGTGGAGGAATTTCCCCTGGTTTGATGAGCCATGGATCCACAGGACCTTTTGAACTGCTGAGGAAAGCAGTTGAGGAGAAAGTGGTACATACATCAGATTCCTTAGTGGAATTTTTTCAGCTACTCCTGTGACAGTCCAGAGTTAGGAGTGACTGCCTGGCAGGCATTCACACAGCTTGGGAGATTATTCAAGGTATTATTAGCTTGTGTTTTTTTCCTCCACTGAACTCAATATAGGTGACCAGCTTCTGTAGTCTTCCCTTTCTTTTGTACCTTGAAGATATTTTTTATTTGTGCAGCTTGACTGAGAAATGATTCTGCTGCAATTGGGCTTTAACAAAGCTGTTTGCAGAACTTGCTTCTCCTGTTCCTGCCAGCAGACTCCAGTGGCATAGAGGGGGACAGGCAGCTGCAATCTGTAGGGATCTGATATCCCTGTGAAATGCAGACACCATTGCAGTCAGCAGATGGTGCTTGGGATGTGTTATATCTCAGTTGGCTCAGTTGAATATACGGGTTTAGACATAAAAAATACATTAGTTGAATTGTGAGGACTAAGCCTAGTCCTGTGTTACCCAAAACCTAGCTTAAGGTCAGCTACAGACTACAAAGTTCGTTTTCTTACCAGACAGGGAGGATGAAGTATTTATTTAACAGAAATTTGGTGTCAAATCAATTAGCAGTTTCTGTTGTGAGAGAAAAAGGCACGAGCAAATACAGCTGTTTACTTACGAAGTGTGTACGATGGGTGCTCCACAACCTCTTCACTTTAAGCAGACATTAAAGATGGTTCAGTGTTTCCCATGGCAGCTCCCAGAGGTTGGTGTCCCCATGGAGGAGGATGTGAGGCAGTGTGTGACTCTGGAATGTTGTCTCTGCAGGTTGTACGGCGGGATGAACTACCGGCGGCTGGGCGGAGGCGTGGGGGTTATCAAAATGACACACTGTGAATCTCATATATGGTAAGCTTCCAGAGGGGGGGAGTCCCCTGCCTTCTCATTCCTAGAAAAAAAAACTGAAGAGACTTGTTGACACTGGACCTCTTTGCAGCTCTAGTATGCACGGTCTAGCTCCAATGTAACTCTTTGTCGGTGAACTCTTTCTATGGAATTATAAAAACTGACTTCTGTGAGAGTGTGCCCCGCGGGAGACCACGTTGTCAGACTCCAGGGAACCACTGGACAAAAGTAGAAGTGTTGCTTATGTCCGTATTTTTTCTAAATAGTTCTACATTTTTGGAATAAACCAAACTGTAAAAGTTATTGTAGCCTAAAAGGATGCTGATGTAGAGCCTATACACTCTGTACTGGGAGTCTGGCCAGGAGGAGGGATTCCTCCTTTCCCTCCTGCTGTGGGAGCAGTGGATGTGGCAGCTGTTTGGTGGGCGAAAGAGAAAGAAAGTGATACAGAAAACATTGCTTTTGCCTTATTTACAGAGAGCTTCAAAAAAAAAAAAAGTACTTGACCTGCAAGGTGCCACCTTTGCGCAGAAGCTTTTCTGTGCACAGAGTATATTTATTTTTTCATTTGATTTGTATCATGTATTTCCTTTGTATCGCTCACAGCGATGATTCCAGCTTTTTATATACATCTGTGTGTGCATATATATATGTATTTTATATATATATATATGTATATGTGTGACTTGCATTTCGACCAGCTGGTGGTTTGGGCAGGGCTGTGTCCTGCCAGCTACTGTGGTTCCAGCCCTTGTGGTATCATTTGGGGTCTCTTAGAGGACAGGAGGGCTGTGAGATGGGTGCCCTGAGTATCTTTTCAGAACTGGAACTCTCATTGCTCAGCTGAATCAGTGAAGTGCCCAAAAAGGGTGAGAGGAAAAGGATTTCAAGCAATGCCTTTTTACTGTACAAAAATTCAGCTTTTCTCTCCTCTCCTCTCTCCTGTGTGTGAACCTGTGCTGATTTGAAGGTGAACCAGCACAGGAGGAATTAACCCCACAGAAATACCTTGTGAGAGATTTCAAGTCAGAGTTGCAATTCAATAGAGAGATGACAATAAATGCAGTGAATACACAAAGAGTGGCTTAAAACCAGTCCTGATTAAACAGTGATTGCAGTCCTGTTAGAGTAATGGATGAGGTCTTGTCAAAAGCACTGGTCCTGTGGAAAGGCCTGGTCCTTCTTTGGATGTCCAGTGGTGGTGGTTGTGTCCAATTCCCTAACTCCCAGATCATGGACCCTCAAAACCAGGCAGGAATGTTGAATCCCTTCCCCAGAGCAAGGGGTTTCCCAATGCAATGATGGAATCCTGAGTCATAGGATATTTGGGGAGTCCCTGACAGGACTCTGCCCACTGGCAGACATGACCCCCCCTTAGGCTGGGTGTAGCTGTCACTTTGTGAGGACAGAGAGAACACTGCAGCCAGCTCCCAGCTGTTACAAAGGACTCACCACTAACAGGAATAATATCAGAAATAATGCAGCTGGGTGTGGAATACAGTTTGGCTATACCCACACTGGTACTTTATCCTGCAACCACTGACAGAACTTAAATCCACCTAGCTCTAGCTCACTTTTAAAAGCCTTTTTCCTCCTGTTGCCTGTTTGATATCAGTTCTTGTCTGAAGCAGGGTGCAGGTATCATCTGTTCATTCTGATACCCACTTCTTGTGTTTTTGCTAGAAGGGCAGACCCACAGCCAGCTCCTTCCTGCTGGGAAAAAAACCTCAGACCAGCCTCACCTCAGCTGCCCTCTTGTCTGTGTCTGTAGAGTTCCTGACCATGATGGATGGTGCCCTCTCTTTGAGTGGTTTTTGTGCACTTTGCCTGTGTGTGGTTAGAGCAGGGAAAGGTGGGAGGCTCATTTAAAAAGTTTGGAGGGGAAGGGCTGTTTTCTGGCACTGTGAATAACTGTGGAGTCACCCAGGAGTGGGGGGAGAGCAGGGAAGAACTCAAGACTCAACAGTTCTGTTTTTACTGTAATTTCTACTGAGTATGGAAGAATGACCTTTTGCACCTGATCTAACTGTGGACCTTTACTAAATTTCATTTTGAAAAAGAGGACTGTAAATTCTTGAGATTAAAAAGGCAGTGCTGACACCTTAAGTTCTTTAACTTCATAGTTTGATTCATGTAACTCAGACTTTAATGTGCTTGAATATAGTAAAAAAATACACTACAGTCATAAATGGGACATTAAAACTTTTATAAAATCCCCTTCCCCCCCAAAGGTCGGTATTCTTGTGTTTACATATGAAAATCATTTGCACCTTTACAAGGAAGACAAGTATTCTGTAAACAAATGTTTACATGTATCATTTATGCTTTTTTCTAGCATGAGTAACTTGTATAAATAGTGCTATCTTAATAAATTTCTTCTACGCTGTTCTTGGTTTGTTCCTTGGGGTGAAAGCAGTGGGAGGTGTTTTTCTGTGGTTTATATGGACAAAGATGCTGGAGGGGTTTTTTTTTCCCCAGATAAATCCCAGTAAAAGAGGCTTAAAACTCTGCTGTTTCTTGTTACCCTTCACATCACTCAGAGCCAGCTTTTTCTGGAAGGAAGTATCTGTGCTATCTGGCTAAATCTTATCTCTGCTCACTTAACTGCATTTAACAATAAGGACAACACAAGGAAGGGGTTAAGAGAGGCTATAAGAATTTAGGTTTTTAGGGATTATTTATGCAAACTTGTTGGAAAGAGCTGAGCATTAGATTTAAAACTTAGCCCTGGGTGTAACAGTCCTGTTTTCAAACCAAATACAGGTGCCAGTTATTTCCAGACCTTCTACTCCTTTGTCCAGTGCTCTTGTGACTCCAGAGAGCAAACTTTGTCTGAGATATTTGAAATCAGGAAACTAGAGCACCAGAAGTGATAGTTTAAGTAGCTGCTGAGCTGCCAGGACCTTCAGAAGAGCACTTAGCTGCTTTTAGCAGGGTAAGAATTACCACAGACTTCAGCTTTAACATGCAAAAACAATCCAACTAGTAAAGAATCTGAAACCAAGTGCATGTTTCTTTGCTTGATTCTGGAAACAGGTTAGGAACTAGGCATGCAGTTATGTCATGTGTTAGGCAGTTTTACACTGGGAAGAGAAAGGAAATTTGCACCCCTATTTAGGAGAAGGTCATAGCACAAATCAGCTCCCAGAGGTGCTGCACAAGTGTGAAGCAAGAAACTGGACTTGGAATTTTGCTGCTCACAGAAGCATTTAATAAGGAACAAGGGGTGGTTAGGTCAGGAAAGCTGTAATTGGAAGTAAGTTTCATGCAAGGATATATTTAATTAGACAGTAGTGGTCTTTCCTTAAGACAAAAGATGGAAAAATTTTTCTTTATTTAGTACTGTGTTACAAAAATATCTCAGCAGGTGCTACTTTCTGTTCCTTAAATGTCCCTCTGAACTCTTACTTGCTTCAGAAGGGAGGGATCCAACATCAAATTCTAGCACACAGCTCCAACCCTGAGAGCTCTCTGGCCTACAGGATTACATCCAAGATTACAAACATCAGGACAAAGCCCAGTAACCATCAAGCTTATCCACACCTCACTTTCCTATCTATCAACATGCCTGGGAGGACCAACAGGCTGACAAGTGCCTCGTGTCCAATCTCATGCCCAACTGGAACATAAATGAACATTATCACCATTACCAAGTACCCTTAACAAACTAAAAAATGAGTTAGAAACCTGGATTTTTCTGCCCTGGGTTGTAGAGCATGCACCCTTTCTCAGGTGTGCTGAACTTTGCATTTAGGCTAGCCCAAGAGTAGTCACAGTTTAGCCAAGATCTGCATAGCTTAGGCTGTCCAGTGAAAACCAACTTAGAAACAACAGAAATACCTGCCAGGAAGTTGCACCAAGAACTTGCACTGTTTGTCTCTGAGCTGATACCTGCTCATAAATGAAATTAGTGACTCTGAGAAAACAAAGCTGCTCAGGAAGCTGTCACAAATTTGCATTGCAGCCCTTCTTCAGGGCCAAATGTCTGCTCGACTTTGCTGTGCATGGAATTACACAGCCAAGTGCTGGAGTTAGTCTGTCCAAAGTCAGCCAGAATGAGAGGAAAGAAGATGCTGCAGGAGTGAGTTTCCTGGGGGTTTCTCAGCACAGATTGTCCAAACAGAAACATTGAGTATGAAGAGCTACTGAAATGGCTCTCACTGTATCTGAGAGATTGCGAGTTCAGTCAGTAGCATCAGCACTCCAGGCAGGTATTGGCTGTGTAGAATCTGCAAAAAAAAAAAAAAGAAAAAGCCTGTCAAAGCAACAATTGCAGTTGCCAGATTTCCACACACCAAAGCCCTGCTTGGAAGGAAACTACCAAGTGTTCTGTGTGTTTATTCAGCTGCTCTGCTGTTGCTTTACTTTTCCCATACTGCATACAACTTGAATCCTATCCCATTATGAAAAGCCATATCTGAATTTACACAGCACACATTCCACAGGAGCACCCTTCAGAAAGCCTGAGATATCTTTGTGTACTTACCTGCAACAGGAAAAGTTGTTTCAGATAGTTTTAAGCTATTACAGATAAAAACAAGCAATGTGCTCCTCATCATAGGCTAAATTTAAACAACTGCATTTGCACAGTGTGCCAAGTCCCATCATAGGGTAAATTTAAACAACTGCACTTACACAAACTGTTCTTTAACTCAGAAGAAAATATTGTATTGCTTGAAGAATTAATATTCTGTGGTTTGAAGGATATTGGAGATAACCTCTGTGGAAAGACCAGCACCTTTATGAAAAGGTTTACACGTGAAGGAGTCTTCTGCCTGTGTCTTAATAACTACAATACTAGAAAGCTAGGAACTTTTTTTGAAGTTTGGGATCTTTTTAAGTCCAAAATGAGTTATTTTATGGCCTAAGAAGCTTTCCTGTTCATACCACAGCTAATACACCTATTTCTGCCCCAGGCAAGTAGCTCCTGCTGCAACACAGTAATAAAATACTGTACTGGTGGCTGCCCCACCTCTAAAGCAAAGTATGACTAGTAAAAGCTGAGGGTTTAACAATTCCTTGTAGGAAATCATGCAAAAGAACCATGAGACTTTCAGGTACAGCTGTTTTATTTGGCCAGCATTAGAACAACCTGCTACTAAGGGCCTCACCTTTACAATCCCATCACAGTGTGCTGAGGCAATTGCTGTGGAAATCTTCACCAGCTTCGCAGCTGACAAGTGGATCTTGAAGTGCCTGTGGAAGTGGGCATAAAGGCAGTCCATGAAGACATCCACCTCCTCTTGGGTGATCTCTCCTGGTGTTTTTTGCACCGTGTCCCACAGAGCTTTGGCATCCTCCGGGTGGATGGCGTAGGAAATATCCAGGGGCTGCGCCAGGCGGGGCACGGAGAAGACGAGTTCCACGGCAGAGGCAGCTCTGTCCAGCTTGCAGCCAGCCCACATGGCCACCATCCAGCTGAGGTTCAGGGGGCTGATGGCCAGGCGGCGGAAGCAGCAGTCAAAAGTCTTCTGGAACCAGCTGCCAACCAGGGCGGTGTAGCTCTCGGCGCCGTGGCTCAGGAACAGGGGCAGGCAGGTGAAGTGCTCCGGCACGTTCTCGGAAAGCTCGTCTCCAAACATGGAGCAGAACCAGCCCCACCACATGGGTTTGTCCTCGGAGTTCCTGGAGGAGCCTCGTGACCTCGAAGAGAGCTGCGATGGGGAGAAGAAGCATTGCAATGCTGAAAAGCAAGTATGGCTTTTTTTTTTTCATCAGCTAAAAACAGATACTGATTTAAAGTTTTGAGACTTTTTAAATTTTTTTTTTGTTGTTGTGTCAAACACATACAATTATTCAGTCTACCCAGCACATCCCTAAAAGTGGAATGCAATTCTGTTCAAAACAGCAGAAAAAGCGCTTTTAAATTCCTTAGGAACAGTCCTGAGATCTGAGTTTATGCTGCTTAACTCCCATGGTACATCCTACAACCATTGCCACAATGAACCTGACATTTCAGTAGCACATTTCACATGAGGCAAAGCATTTCAGAAATATTAATTAAGTTTTGGTCAGGAAGTGGGATTATGCTTCATCTAGGAAGAAAAATAACCCATCCAAGTCCTGGCAGTAAATTGACTGCTGAACTAAAACATCAGACAGAGATTGCTCTGTATAGTCATACTCTGATGCTGTTAAAAAGTTGAACTCAAACTTGCTATTTACTGTATGCATTGCTTAGGGGAGATCACAGAATCAATTAGGCTGAAAAAGACCTCTGAGGCCATCAAGTCCAGCCTGTGACCAAGTTCAGCCTTGTCATTAGACAAGGCTTTTGACTGTGTCACATCCAGTCTTAACTTAAACACCTCCAGGGATGGTGACTCCACTGTCTCCCAGGGCAGCCAATTCCAATGTCAAATCATCCCTTCTGTAAAGAAATTCTTCCTAATGTCCAACCTAAACCTCCCCCGGGCGCAGCTTAAGACTATAAATGTTCCGTTCCAGCTAAAAATAGACAGGATTGTTTCATTAAATCACAGCAGCTATTCCACACTGCTAAGGTTTAACTTCGGGGCTTCCTTTCAAGACAGAGCGTTCCGTCAGAACAAAACCAGCGCCCTCACCTGCACGAGGAGGGCAGCCTGGTCCAGCTCGCTGCCCCTGATGTCGGCAAGGCTGGACAGGGCCACCTTGATGTCCAGCTCGACGCCCACCTCCACCGCCAGCCCCTTGTGCTTCTCGGCGGCGATGAAGGCGCCCAGCAGCCGCGCGTAGTCCCTGAGGCGGGCGCGGCGGAAGCCGTACAGGGGGGTCACGCTGTACAGCGTCCAGGCTTTCCGCAGCAGGAACGCTGTTTCCTGCGGGTCCGCCTTTTCCTAGCGGGGTGGGGGGGGGAACGAAAGGAATAAGGTTAAAGTTTGATTTTCCCGCGCGGCGCGGCGCGGCTGAGGGGACACAGAAGGGACACGGAGGCGCCGCCGCCCGCGCTTCTCCTTACCTGAGAGCATAGCGCTGGCACAATGAGACGGCCGCTAGTGCCGAGGTGGCCATGGCTCCGTCCGAAGGGCAGAGCCTGGGAGAGCCGCCTGAGGCTGGGCAGGGTCCGCGCCGCGCCGTCCTCCGGCGCCTCCTCCGCCATGGCCGCCGCGGCCCGCCGGCGCCGTTCGAACTCCTTCCCGTCGGCCCCCGCGCGGGGGGCGCGCCCCTCCGCCATCTTTGGGGCGGGCGGCGCTCAGGGAAGGAGGCGGCCGCGACGGATGTGGTTTCACTTTTTCCCCTTTTTCTCCTCCGGAGCTGACGTTTTTCACTTCGCGCAGGTCTGCGGCGCTCCTCCCCGTGTTTCAGGCTGAGGGGCGGCTGGGGATGGCGCTACCCCGGCTGCTGGTGCGAGCGCTGCACCGGGCGGCCGCTGCCGCCGCACCTGCGGCTCCAGGTGAGGAGGAGCGCTGGTCCTGTCCCCTCGAGGTTTGGGTGCCTTTTCTCCCGGGATACAGCTCAGGGTAGTTCACACAGTCGATTAATATAACGAGTTATTTTCCCTGTATCACTTTATTAAGTGTCTTGTCTAAATCTCTCTTAATTCTAAAGGCTGTCATGAAGGTCATGAAGAATTATTTATATATGTCTAGGTAAAGGTATCTTTCAGGCTTCTCTTTGCAAGCTGAGCCTCTTGCACATTGTGTAAGTGGTTGTGTTGGATCTATGATTTAGGCCGTAATTACAGGCACACGGGAGTCTGTGCAAACCTTTCTGTAACCATGGTTGAGGCCTTCTTCCAGTTGTTTTAGGCAGGAGCTATTAAATTTACACCTGCATGGTGGGTGTCCTTCGTGTGTGTTAAATTCTTGGTTTGGTTTGTTAAGCCCTGTTCTGCTGTGTCACCACCAGGAACTGCAGTGGCAGGGCAAGGGGGAATGGTTTTGAACTGAAGGAGTACAGGTTTGGGTTGGATTTTTGAAGAAATTCTTCCCTGTGTGCGTGGTGAGGTCCTGGTCCTGCTCAGAGGAGCTGTGGCTGCCACATCCCTGGAAATGTCCAAGGCCAGGCTGGTTGGGGCTCTGAACAGCCTGGGATAATGGAAGGTGTCCCTGCCCATGGCAGGGGGCTGGAATGAGATGAGCTTTAAGGTCCTTGAAGCCAAAACTATTCTATGAGTCTAGATTTAAATGTGGAATTGTCAGCACCCCTTAGGATTGATCTGTGACTTTCGCTTCTCTTGCTCCTAAAATTTGCAGGGAACAGTTTGCAGCAAGGCTATGGTTCAAGTATCCTTATGAACTGAGAAACATAAATAATCCCTGCTTAAAATACATTTAGACTAGCTTCATTTCATGTTTATGACATAAACATAGTCCAGATCTAGTTCAGACCTAGATAAAAAGTAACTTAGTCCATATCTATATAGGAAGTAACTTCTCCATATACATATAAATTTTACTGGAAGGGAAAACTCTATTTATTCTGTCTCATCTGTAAAAGCGATGAGAGATTATATATATGTATATATATTTTTATTTATTTAAGACTTCAACAGTTTTGTCACTCGGACCAACACGTGCGGAGAGCTGCGTGCTGCTCACGTGGGACAGAAGGTGACCCTGTATGGATGGGTTCAGTATCAAAGGTAGGTGCAAACCATGGTGAAAATGGAGATGATTATTTGCCACATCCACTCTATGCTGCGTTTCATCCACCATTGCTCTCCAGTGATGGTCTGCATGGGCTTTTTAGGATTTTCGGAGGTCCTGAGTGTCTCATCTTTGGGCAGCTGTGGATGGGGACCCAGGAAAAGGAGTTAGGATTATTGCAGTGTGGTCATGGTGATCTTGTTTTTAAAGACACCAGATCATGTCCCTTTGGGCAGTTTTTTGATGGATAAAGCACAATGGCAGCTGTCCCTGCTGCAGCTTGAACAAATCAAGATTTATTGTTCTGGGGCTGGCAGTGTGGATTGTTCACGTGGAACTTTTTATGGGACGAGTGTTCCCCTTCTTGACTTATGATTGGATTTTGTTGTTGTTGTTTTTATTCCACGTGAACTTTAGTTTTATTGCTCATTTAATTGTTTCTAGCTGAATGATGTTTCCCAGCAGGAAAATTCACATGTCCAGAATCCCAGCTCTGCATGCATGAAAACTCAAGTTAAAGTCCTGCCTCTCCTTGTTTATTAAAGCTCAAGTTAAAATCCTGCTTCTCCTGGTTATTTGTATGTTGTCTGAGGCTGGTCACAATGTGAAATAAATTGTTCAGGTTAGATTCAGGTGTTGGAACAGTGTCCATAATTCAGTACTTGGAAATGCTTTCGTTTGAGTTGCAGGGTACTGAAATTGTAGCCAGTTGCCATATGCTTTAAAAAGTAGAAACTACTAAATCTGTGAATAAAATGTTCTTCCTTTTGTGCTTTTCATGGATCAGACAAGGCCTGTTTCTGGTTTTGAGGGATTTCCAGGGCCTGACCCAGGTCATCATTCCTCAGGATGAGGTAAGTGCTACCAAAACATGAATCTGTGTTTTTATTTTTCCTTTGGTAGCTTGGCTTCAGCAGCCACTTTGCCAAACTGAGTGCTCTGACTCACAAGTAGATTGCAGTGTTGTGAGAGCCCTGACCTGACCCTGCAACAGAAGCATCAGTGCTGTTCCCCCTGCCTTAAGAGTGATTTTGGGTTGAGGTGCTTGGCCTCAGTGCCTTTGTCCTGTTCTCTGAGTTCCTCTGAGGCTGTGTCCTCTCCCTGCAGGCACATTCCCACGTGAAGGAGCTGCTGTCCAACGCCCCGCTGGAGTCTGTGCTGAGAGTCACTGGGACAGTGTCCCCTCGGCCCCAGGGGCAGGAGAATCCGGTGAGGATGGGGTAGGGGGGACTCCCAGAGTTTTTATTCCTTGAAGGAAACACCCCTGGATGGTGGGATTATGGTGGGCTTTGTGTCAGAGCATTGTCAGGTTCTGCTTGTGTGACAGCCCATCCTCAGATAGTGTAAGGTGAAATCAGTGCTATGTCAGATAACGGGAGAATCTCAGAGCACATTACAGGCACACACAAATTAAACTGGATCCCAGCCCTTTGCAAGGATAATGCTGGATTTTCTAGGCTTTCACAGTGTGGTGGGAATTGCTTTTGCTTGAAAATAAATATTGTCATGTCAAGTTCCACCTGTTTATAGATTCTGCTGGTCTCTCAGCAGAATAGGAATATTCTGCTGTAGGAAATTCCTCTGTATAGGAAACAGAGGTTAGATAATTTTTTAATGTTCTGCATTCCTCAGCTGTCCATTGTAATCAGCTGTAGGCTGATCTTTCAGGATTGATCTTTCAGGACTGATCCTTCTGGATTGTACATATAACTGGCAGGTCTAAAAGGAGGACTCTGTTTATAAGCATAACTCCTTTTTGCTCCATCTTGTAGATGTCCACTTAAAATTCAGGCTACAAGCAATGCCTTTATTTCTTTTATTAATTTCTTTGTTTTGGGAAGGCTGTGTGTCCTTTCCCCTCTTAAATAGTGAGAGTCCTGAAGGATCAAGTGAACTTTGCTGTGCTACGTGAGGGGAGCTGCCTGCCCTCCCTCGGGATGGAGTCAAAAGAAGACCAGTTCTGAGAACTGGTGTTTAGAACCAGAAATTCTGAGAATTTCCTCATAATTTGCCTTTTTTGACTGATATTAAGGGCTGGTGCTGCTCATGCTCACTGAAACCTACACTGTGTGGTTTTGCTGTTTATTGACCAGTATGCTACTGGGAAAGAAGCTACCATCTTTGGTGAGGTGATTTGTGTTTCTCTGAGCAGAAGGGAAACCTGGAAGAAATCTGTCCTTGGGAGAAGCTCTCTGATTTATACACTGTGTTAGAAGGCAGGGAGGGTAATTACATTGCTTCTTTTTTTCCCTTTGAGCATCTGTGAAATACCTTTGTCCAACTGTTTTGAGTTTTAATTTTTTTTGCCTTTTTGTTCTAGAAAATGCCAACAGGGGATATTGAAGTGAAGGCAGAGACTGCAGAGATCCTAAACCCCTGCAAGAAGCTGCCTTTTGAAATCAAGGATTTTATCAAGGTGTCTGTGTTTTTCTTATCAAAGTGGTGGCTTTTCACTAAATTAGGAATTTGCCCAGGGTGATGGCAAAATATCTGAGAGTGGTTCTCGCCACTTCACTTTGGAGGAATGATGGTATTTAAAACAGGGGTGCTGTTTTTTTGCTGGGAGGATTTATTTCCAATTAGAGCTAAGCAGAAATCAGGACTTGAATGATGCCAGATTCCTGGAAGCACTGATGGCAAAGGAAAGAGTGAAAGAAATAGGGCTATACTGGGTGAAATGAGGCTGTTTTATTTGACTTGTGGAATCCCAGAATAGTTTGGGTTGGAAGGAACCTTACAGATCATCCTTTTCCAAGGGTTGCTCAGAGCTTCATCCAGCCTGGCCTTGAACACTTCCAGGGATGGGGCAGCCCCAGCTTTTGTGGGCAGTTTGGGTTTTTTTCCAAGCCATTGCCATATTTGCGTTGGTCGTGCATAACAGGCGCATTGCGGCAACCGAGCACCATCCCTTTATGTGTCTTCTCCTTTTTCTCGTGGCTTTGGGATCCCTTCACTGGCCATGCAATTTGAATTTTGTCCTTAACCCTGGCCCTCTCTCCTCCCCAGAAGTCCGAGGCGCTGCGGATGCAGTATCGGTACCTGGACCTGCGCAGCTCCCGGCTGCAGTGGGCGCTGCGGCTGCGCTCCCGCGTGGTGATGAGGATGCGCGAGTACCTCTGCAACCTCCACGGTGAGGGAGCTGCTTAGAGCAGCAGACATTCCTGTCACTGTCATGGTTTCTGAAAAATCCCCTCGCCAGGATTGCTTCTCCTGGGAAAATGAGAAGCCTCAGAGAAAAAACAATATTATCTCATTTGCTTCTCCCTGTTTCGCTGCTTTGGAATGTGGCTGGAGATTGTTTACCAACAGGTGCATGTTTGATTGGTTTCATGTGAATTGTTTCTAATTAGTGACCAATCACCATCATCTGTATTGGACTCTGAGGAGTCAGTCACGCGTTTTTCATTCTCATTTTTGTTAAGCCTTCTGTCTGTATCCTTTCTATAGTATAGTTTTAGTGTAGCATTCTATAATATAATCAGCCTTCTGAGAACATGGAGTCAGATTCTCATCTCTCACCTCATCCTGGGGACCCTCACAAACTCAACACATTCCAGCTCTCCCTGCTGCTTTTTCCTCATGCTGGCAGAGATTCCTAACCAACTTGCTGCTCCAAACTGGTCACACTTAATAAGGACATGTCTGCTTGTGGTGGGGTCTTTAGTGGGATGTTGTCAGGCCTGAAGGAGCTGCCCACAAAAGTTGTGGCTGCCCCATCCCTGGATGTGTTCAAGGCCAAGTTGGATGAAGCTCTGAGCAACCTGTTTCAAATTAGCTGTTTCCAATGAGAAAAGACTCAGGTAGTTGCCCTCTTTTGGTCACCCAGTTGAGGCACGTTGAGGGATGGATTTTGTTTAGGGCTTTTGCTTCTCTTAAAATCAGGACATGCATTTTGGGAAATCAGTGCTTGGTTTAGAATAGATAGAGAATTAACATATTTTCAGCCTGTTTGGAGTCCTCTGTCATCAACAGTTCTGGCAGGACATCAGAGTAGCTCAGAGCCTTTAGATCTGTCATTACAGGAATAATTATTAGAAGTAGAAAAGTGTGTTCGTTTTGGAGAGGCTCCATGGTGTGCTACATGACCTGTTTTGCTGACTAACCCTACTCTAGCCTACTCTGTCATGTTAGTTCTCCCTCGTCTCAGCATATTCTGTGTTTGTTCCCCAGGGTTCGTGGATGTAGAAACTCCAACTCTGTTTAAAAGAACCCCAGGGGTATGTATGTGATGCTTTTGGCCTCCTACAGCTGCACAGTCAGGGCTGAATAATTTCCAGTTGCCACTCAGCATTCGTTGCTTTTCCCTTGCTAAATAACAGCTTATGAAAGTTCTGATATCATCCACAAATTCTTTTAAAAGTAGAGGGAGAGAAAGGGGAGAGGTGATAACTCATGTCTTAATTTTGAACCTTCAAACAAAATAAGCTTCTGCCCTGTAGAGCACATGTTGAATGCAAGTCTACCCTGGGATTATAAACCCAAAAAACTTGAAAGCACTGTCTTGTCAGCATTTATCTCTTAACCACTAGGCTATTGTAGAGGTCATACTCAAGTAAATTTAATTTCTGATCTTATATTCATTTCTTTCATTTCAAAAATAGTCAGAGAGAAGAGAGCTGTAGCTGAGGAATTGTTGATGCAGCTACCTTGGAGTTCTTGCATTTAAACCCCAGTCTTGGATGGTCTATTATGCATTAGTGTCTCAGAGAAGAAGGTAGAGAATTCTCCTTTCAGATATTTTGGACCAAGTTGGTTAACAAATATGAAGTGTAATGGACAAACAGCCATTTCCTCACATGTGGGATTTCATAATGGGAGAAATAGGTCCTTTCCCCTTGTTCTGTCAGGAATTGGGGCCACTTACTTGCTGAACTCTGTAATTTTTCTTTCTGATGCCAGGGAGCCAAAGAATTCCTTGTGCCCTCGAGGGAAGCAGGCAAGTTCTACTCTCTGCCACAGAGTCCTCAGCAGTTCAAGCAGCTCCTCATGGTTGGAGGCCTGGACAGGTAAGAGTTTCTTGGCCTCCTGTTCTCTGCATGTCCTGTCTAGGGTTTGATTGCTTTATCTGTGAAGTTTAGAAACTTCCCCAAAAAAACCTCACTGCTAAGGATTTGTGTCTTGAAGAGGGATCCTTAAGTATTTAAGATTTTACAGTCAGAGAAATGTAATCTTCTGGAAAGCTGAAATCTTTACTCCTGTGTTAAATACAAGCCTGATCTGAAGCAAAGCCTTCCTGAAGGGCAGAAAATTTAATGTGTGATGAAAGCTGCTCCAGGAGTAACCTACAGAATTAATTGAGGCTGGGCAGTTGAGCATGACTGAGACAAGGAAAAGCATGTCAGCATGCCCAAGTGCAAAGCTTTTAATTGGGCTTACTTCTCCAAATCAAATGGATGAACAGGGAGACAGACAATTGTTCACATGGTGAACTGCAGGCCAGGTTTGTCTGAGAGCTTTACATGGCTGTTAGGAGAGTCTTGGAGTGGAGTGGGAGTGGGAATAAAGAGTTGAGTGTGCTGCCCTTGGGGGACAGCTCACCTGGCAGCCTCCATGTGCCTCTGGAACATATGGCTGGAGATGGATACTGCTCATTATGATTCCATTCTCTTGAAGGGATGGGAACAAAGATCATCTGCTGTGAGAACAGAGCCCTCTCTCTCTGGTGTACTTCTTTTTTCCTTCTCTTTGTATGATCAGTTCTATAGCCACGGTTGAGTTGAGGATACTTTAAATCATGATCTAAGTCACAGTGTCACTGCAGGTACTTCCAGGTCGCTCGCTGCTACCGGGACGAGGGGTCACGGCCTGACAGGCAGCCAGAATTCACCCAGGTAATACCCAGCCTCTGCTGCCTTGCCCCTGCCCCTCAACCCAAGTGGCTCAGAGCTGTTTTCCCTTCTGGAGGCTTAGTCTGTGCTAGTCTGGTGCTGCTTTGGTGTGTGTTTCACAGCCACAGCCTTGGAAAGTGGTGTGGGATGAGTGCATGGTTCCTGTCCTTGGCTGGCTGCAGTGCCCCAGGTGCAGATGTGGGAATTGCATTGCAGCAGTGATTTTACTTTGATGATACAATCTCCTCCTGTCCTGCTAGGTCAGACATCCCATTCCTCAGCCTTGAAATCCCAGGCTGAGTTAGCCTGGTTCACTCAAGGCTGCTTCTGTGTCCTTGTCATCGTTACCTCATTCACTCTCTGAGGAGGTTGTTGGCTGAGTCATCAGCCTGGAGGGTGATCCTAAGCACATTCCTGGCCTAATGCAGTCATGCTGTGATGTCATTTTGTGTATTGTTTCTTGTTCTGCTGGCTTTGTACTCACAAGTAAGTAGCACTGTGAAAGCACAACCTGTAGCTAATGTGGAATTCCCTGCCTTGTTCTCTGTTTTAAGATAGATATAGAGATGTCGTTTGTAGATCAAGCTGGGATCCAGAGGCTCATAGAGGGCCTCCTGCAACATTCCTGGCCTGAGGAAAGAGGCTCCATTATGACTCCTTTCCCTTCCATGACATACGAGGAGGCACTGGCTGAGTATGGGACTGATAAACCAGACACTCGCTTTGGGATGAAGGTGAGGGTTTGCCCATTGGAAACTTGCAGCTTTTCCTTTCAGTCAGTGTTTTAATAACCTTTGGATCATGGATACATGGTTGGCTGGAGTTTTGAGTGCTGTAATTAACCCAAGGTTCCTGTCCCATTGTTGCTGCTTTGTGCAGTCTGCTGAAGAAGAGAGGATTTAATCAGCTGTCTGGGAAAAATAATGTTCTAATAAAACTTTATTTTAAAAGTGATGTAGTGCTAGGGAGCAATGCATCTTGGCTATTGTAAGAGCAAAAGCTTCTAAAGGGGAATAGTGTGGAAGGTGTTAAGACAGCTGCAGGAATTTTTGCTTTGTATTCCTACCAGCAGTGTTTTTTCCTGTGTTCTCTCCTTTGTCAGATTGTGGATATTAGTGAGGTTTTACGAGGATCAAACATTCACTTTGTGCAGAATGCCCTCAGTTACCCACATGGCTCCATCAGAGCTATTTGTATCCCTCAGGGAGTGGTAAGTGATGCTCCTTACATCCTGTTTATGGCTTATGTGGAATAAATAAAATGCTAATTTGAATTCCTTTGTTGGTATGGAAATGTTCCTTGCTATTTCTGGTGTTCATAAGGGAGCTTGGGATTGGTTGTACTGCATGTTAGGTGGGGCTGAGTGGTGTTAGGATGGTAAGGCAGCAGGAAGAGTATTTTATCCTTAGGAAGAGGAGGAAAACAACAGAGCTGCAAGATCCCGTGAGGATAGGGAACCCTCTTGGGTTTCACCTTGCTTTCCATCACCTTTTTGATGTGCATCTCAATAATAAATTGTGCCTTGTGACAGGAGATTTGTCCTGGTTTAGGGGCTGGGCATGGCACAGCTCTGGGATAGGCAGAGAAGGGTCAGGTGGTTCCATGTCCTTCACCTGTTTGCTTTAGCTGCATTTTTGGGTACAATTTGTGTCTTGTCATGGACCAAAATCAAGGTTTATAATAGATGTGGAAGACTTGTGACACAGCCTTGCATTTTGGCAAGGAAAGAGATTTAATTCTGGCTGTAGGCATCTTTGTAGCTTGGGCAGTATGGAAAAAACAAATCCTCTAAATACTGAGTAATATCTGGGGAGGAGAACTTCTTGGCCATGGTTTCCCTTAGGATTCCTTTCATTTTAGCACAAAGTGCAAGTTAGTGGCTTCCCATGAGAGGGCACAGAGGTGTTTGTTAGAGCAATACAAAAGTGGCATTAGATGAGATCCACCCTAAACACTGGAGTAGATGAAAAAAAAATCAAGATCTTGATGCAGGTCCTCATTTACTGCATGGCTTTGCATGCAGGAGTCAGCCCAGTTGTTTTTTCTCTGTTCTCCCTCCAGTTTGAGCTCTGCATTTCCCATCCACAGTGTGGCAGTGTAACCTTGTTCCTGCAGGCTGGAGGCAGTGATCTGACCCTGCTGACCAGATACATTTATCTGTGAGAGGGGGGAAGAAAAGTAAATCTAGGGGGGTTTCTTCCTGAAAGGAGCCCTCAGACCAAACACCCAGCCCAGTGCTAAGGACCCTCTCCTGTTCCACAGCCTTCATAAGAACTTGAACTAGAAACAAAAGAATTGAGAAGTTTGGAACCAGCTTAATCAGTAGATTTGATACCTAGTCAGTTTTTTCCCAAGCTGATCTTTGCTGTGTCTTCTCTTGCTCTTTCCCCAGAGGTATCTGACAAATAAAGACTTGGGGTCATTGAAGGAGTCTGCAAAATCCCAGTTTAACCAGGTGAGACAGAAACTCTCCTGAGGCTTTGGGAAGGGTGAGTGACAAAGTGTGATAAAGGCAGAGGGAGGTAGGAGAGCAGTTTTTAATAGCTGAGAGTCAGAGCCTGAGCCTGTAATGCTTCAAGTCAAGAGAGGGCAGCACTGCACTGAACATACCCTTAACCTTTCTCCAGGAAATCATGGAAATTATCTGCAGACCTGATGGAAGCTTGAAATCTCTGCTTACCAAGTTCCTCAGTGAGAAGGAGCAGTCAGAGCTCATCCAAGCGCTAAACATGCAGGAGGGTGATGTGGTGCTGCTGGCAGCTGGAGAACACAAGCAAGTGGTAGGAGGCATTTCTTGGGTGGCTCTGTGAGTTGAACGTTGCTGATGATGGTTTTGATGTTATCTGACCTCAGTCTGATTCTTCTTATTATTAAAATAGGTCATCATCTAATTTTCTGTTTCTCTGGAACGGCAGCTATAGCAACAGCAGATAAAGCATGAAATGTGCCTATTACTTTTATGGCCCCCAGTCAAATTCTGGGCAGGACTTGTAACTGAAATGAAGCCTGAAATATAAAAACCCCTGCAACAAATCAGTGCCTTCTTTTTTTTTAACTTCATTTTTGAAGCATCAAACAGATTGGAAAATGAGGTCAACTAGGTAATTGTGTCTCCCACAAGTGCATGACTTATTAGCAGCAATGGTGAGAGATTCTGTTTCTACCCTTCTCTCTATTCTTGCCAGCAGATGTTGCTGGCAAGAATAGAGAGAAATAAAGCAATAAAACAAAGCATTGTTTTATTATAAGGTGTCACACTGCTTGGTAGCCAACATTTTGTTGCATTCTCTTCTGTGCCTTCATTTCTGCAAAGTGTGGATCTTACATGTGGTCCCCCAGTTAATCCACATGTGTGGAGCTGGAGGTTAGTCTAAGAAAGCTCTGAAGATGAAATAGCTGCAAAAACACGAACTTCAAGCTCCTTACTTGGTGTCTGTCAAACCCCGATGCTGCTGCTGCCTCAGCAGGAAGGTGATACATTTCAGGATACAAGGCTAAAGTGTTCAAGGGAGCAATGCATTCCAGCTGATGCTGTCTGTGGTACTTTCTTCATGGAACACTCTGCCTGGTGGGTGTTTGAGTGAGTTCCCTGATGGTGGAATCACCCTGGCTCACCTCTCCCTTCTCTGTTGCAGTGCTCTGCCTTAGGAGCCTTGCGGTTGTTGAGTGCCAACCTCCTGGAGGCAGCTGGGCTGGCACTCCGTGATCCCACAGCCTTTCACTTCCTCTGGGTGGTGGATTTCCCCCTCTTCCTCCCCAAGGCTGAGAATCCCACTGAGCTGGAATCTGCTCATCACCCCTTCACTGCCCCTCATCCTTCAGATGTCAGCCTCCTGTATTCTGATCCCACAAAGGTAACCAACTTCATGCCTGCCATGCTTGCTCTTTTACATGGAAAACCAGGCAAGCAGCAGCTGGGTTTAGTGTAAAAAGAGATGTTTCATGGGACTGACTGCACAAGGAAGATGTAGATATGTTGGAATGAGTCCAGAGGAGACTGCTAAGATGATCAAAGGGTTGGAGCACTTCTGCTATGAGGAAAGGCTGAAGGAGCTGAGGTTGTACATCCTGGAGAAGGAGGTTGTTCATCCTGAGGTTGTTCATCCTGGAGAAGGCTCAGGAGCAACATTAGAGTCCTTTCCAGTGCCTAAAGAGGCTACAAGAGAGCTGGAGAGGGATATTTGCAGGGGCAAGCAGTGATAGGACAAGGGGAAATGGTTTTAAACTGAAAGAGTGTAGACTTAGATTGGCATTAGGATAAAAATCTTCCCTGTGAGGCACTGGCACAGATTGCCAAGAGCAGCTGTGGCTGTCCCATCCCTGGCAGTGTTGAAGGCCAGGCTGGACAGGGCTTGGGGCAATCTTGGATAGTGGAAGGTGTCCCTGCCCATGGCAGAGGGTTGGAACTAGAGGATCTTCAAGGTCCCTCCCAACCCAAACCCTTGTGTGATTCTATGATCTTGTATGTCTTTGGAAGAGATGGCTTCCTGGTCCTGCAAATATCAAGTATTCACGTGTGCCCCAGCAAAAGGAGCTGACAGGAAACAGAAATCTTACATTCTGACCTATCTTATTTGCTTCAGCTTTGATAAACTGTTCAAAAGGATTTGTTCTCCTCCCACATCAGTCAGAGGCACCCCATGCCTCCAGCAGGACTGATACCTAAATTGCAATATACCCTTGAGAGAGCAGTTTTACAGAGTTCCAGGGCTTCATTCCCAGTGTCTTTGGCATCTCTGTGCAGGTTGTTTTTAGGTGCAGCTGTGGCCCAGCCTCACCAAGATGCCTGTCCCTGTCTCTCTCTGCAGGTCCGTAGCCAGCACTACGACCTTGTGCTGAATGGCAATGAGGTTGGAGGTGGCTCCATCAGAATTCACAGTGCAGAACAGCAGCGTTTTGTGCTGGAGAAAGTGCTGAAGGTAACACCTACAGATGCCTCTAATGATCTCTTGGAGATTTAAAAGCACTGATTAATTGAAATATTAATTGCATAGTCTGAAAGAAACACTCATCTTCTCAGATAAAGATGTAACTCCTAGCCCTGAGCAATGGATGATTTCATTGTACCTTCATCTTGTGTTGCTAATAGGAGGAGCATTGCTTGTCCAGTGACACCTCTTAATGTAATTTTGCAGGAAGACTCTGAGGTGCTTTCCCATCTGATTGAGGCTTTGGAATTTGGAGCTCCACCTCATGGAGGAATTGCTTTGGGTAAGTGATCTGTAGCTCTACAGATACAGGTCTTTAGTGGGTTTTTTCAGTTTGGTTTGTTTGGGGTTTTTTTGTTTGTTTGGTTGTTTTTTGTTTTTGTTTGTTTTTATTTTTTGTTTGGTTGGTTTATTGGTTTTTTTTGTTTTGTTTTGTTTTGTTTTTTCATACTAGATCCAGGGAACAAGGCTCATGGTTGTTAGGAAAAGCCTTGGTGCTTCCATCTCTGCAGCAGCTTTGTGGAAAGAAACAGAGGTCTGGTCACCAAGAGCAGAAAGTTGGGGTGTTCCTCCCCAGAGTCACAGTGGGGTTTAGGTCTGAAGCAAGGACATTGGTGGCTCTAAGGATGGTCCTTAGCTGCTGATCTGCAAACCCTGTATTCAGTGAGGTTGGGGCAGCTTTGTTCCCATTCCTGTGCAGCCAGAGCAGGATCCCTGTGCTGCCTGCCTGGGGACATGGGACAGCAATGGCACTTTGTGTTTCACACCCTTCCCCTCTGCTGCCATCTCACTTCCCTTCTCTCCTCACCTGTTTTGCTCATTAATTCAGAAAATGTCAGGGTTTGGTTTTTTCCCTAGAACAATGCAAGTTCATGGTTTAAAGAAAGAGGGGAAAAAACCCAAACAACCAACAACATCCTCCCTACACTCACCAAAATAAAAAAGCCTACAAAGAATGAAGGTATTTTTTTAACCTGTGGTCTTGCAGTTTGACTTTCCTCCATCCAGTCACCCAGAGCCTTTTGTTCCTCTTGAATTCTTCTTGGTAGTTGTAATCCTTCCAAACTGGTTGATGCAGAGCCCTGAGCTGTAAAGCAGAGCCCTGCCAGTGTTCTGCCATTCAGCTGCCCGAAGTTTCGTTATGCTGTCTTTGCTGTCTGTGTCCTGCAGCCCTTAGTGTGTTACAGAGCTTCCTGCAATATTGAAAAGCTTTATTTTGGTAGACATTTCTGCTCTCGAGGCAAATCTCTTTCTCTGCTACCAGCTGAGATTAATTTTTTTCCTCCATTACTTGCTTCACTCTTTTTCTTCAAGCTCAGTGATATTACCTCCTCAATCTTTCTGATTTTTCTGACTCAGGGGAGGTAATACAGAGCCATAACTCAAGTGTTTGACCAATTTGTTTTCTGCTTGTAGGACTTGACAGGCTGATCTCTCTCATTGTTGATGCTCCAAGTATCCGGGACGTCATTGCCTTTCCAAAATCCTTCAGGGGACGAGACCTGATGGGCAATGCTCCAGACTATGTCACTCCAGAAGAACTAGAGCCATATCACATTCAGGTTTCCTGGCCTCTTGAAGAAAAAGAGGCAAAGAAAAACTGACTTCACGCCAGTGGTGTGAGCTGATCTGATCAACCAGAGGTGGTTACAGCTTCTAAAGGCCAGGATTCAGTTCAGGAAATACCAGCTGCTGTGGCAGGGTGGGGGACAGTCCAACTCCACTGTGCTGTGGCAGTTTCCAGATGGAGTAGAAGAAGATAAGGGATCTTCCTGATAGGAATTAATCTTTGGGAGGTAATGGGAAGGACATGCAAAAAAGCAATAGCAAAGAATATAATTTTAACATAGGATATTGAGACTGTTTGCTTTAGGGTGTCATATTGGAGGGAAGATGGGTTCTGGCTTTTCCCAATTTTTACATGTCCCTTGTAAAGTATTCCTCCTACAATCTGGAGGAGATAGTCAGCTTCCCTAGCAGGAATGAAATCATGATCCTCATTAAATCACATCAGCTGAGCACTGTGACAATAAAACTGCTGGACCAGGAGCTCTGAACACTGCACAGCCAAGCTCAGCCAGCAACTTGTCTCCTGATGGAGGATACCAGATCATGCAGAACTTGGCCATGGGGAATTGACACACAGCTGTGTTTTCCCTTCAAAGGAGGAGGAGAGAAACTTGGATGATGTTTGCAACAGTTGTCCTTTGTAACACTCAAAGAGGTGTTGATCTGTCTTTGGGGCCTGTGGTCCTGGTGCTTTCAGCACAGTTATTCAGGAGTTTGTATGTTTATAAATAAAATTTACCTGGCAGTGTGGTTTTGCCTGAGTGCAGCTTTGGGTTTTCTCTGCAACAGCAAGCTGTCAGTTTGGCTTTGTGACCCCTGGCCCCTCCAGGAATTGACAAGAAATCTATGCGAGCGCAGCATGAGCTCCTGTGAGCTCTGCCTTTGCTGCAAACCTGCTGCTGCAGTGGTGCTGAGGCAGCAGCAAGCTCCTCCCAGGGAGCTGATCATCCCTGTCCCACACCAGTGACTGTTCTGAGGAGAGGTGGAGGTGAAGAAACTGAGGAAAAGCGTTCCCTTGATGAAGATGGTGCAAAGGAAGAAAAGAGGGAGCTCCTGTGTCCCAGCTGGGAGGGACAGCAGGAGGCACATGCCAGAGGTGATGCTGGAGGACAGAATGAAGACTGCACTTCTTGTCTGAACTGCTACTGAGCTCCAGCCTCTCCTGCAGATTGTCAGATCCTGGTCTGCTCCAAGGGTTGGCCACTCTTTCAGCCTCCACATCATGGGGTAACACTGCATGGTGGTGTTCACAGTTGTTATTTAAATTCTGAACTGTCCTGCTGATAAGAATCAGTAATGCAGGCAGCTCCTCTCCTTAAAGGTGGTTTTTGAGGTTTTTTGAATACCACCCATAGAAAGTGACACTAGAGCTGACTTGCTGCTGCTTTGCAGATTATAAAATGATGGAGTTGCGTGTGTAAAAGAAAAATACTTTCTTTGTTTCTGGCAGGATTGTTATTTCAGTCTCAGAGCTGGTTAAATATTATTTAAAACAGAACAATCCTGGATTTGTATTCACATTTATTTTAGCCAGACACTGAAAATTCCTTCATTTTTTCTTCATATGGGCTGTTCATTTCTACTTGCAATCAATTAATCTTTAGTTAACCTTTTTTTGTCTTTCCCTGGGTAGAAGCTGTCAGTAAGGGAGTGAGGATCAGTTTTCAGAGAGAAGCTGACCTGAAAAACAGATCCCTAAGCAGATCCATGATAAACTTCATCATCTTTGTGGGTCCCGTCCAACTGAGGACATTCTGTGACTTTAAAAACAATTATTTAATTTTTTGTTGTTGCTTTTGCAGGGAGGAGAGTCACCCTGGGGCAGTTAGACCAGATATTTTTGTTCTCCTGACTTGTCAGTGGTGATGCAAAGTGCAGCCACTGCAGGCTATGTGTTGTATTCAGACTGCTGCTTTAGAGGATGCTGGATTTTCTGATTTGGTTTCTTCACTGGTTGTGTGATTAAGATTTGCATGGAATTTGCTTGAGGATCATCTGTGTTCCCAAAGCAGGGATGTCATAGGCTTGTTTGAGGTCATGGAACATAGGAAATAAGTTACTCTCAAAAGTTCTTCACTCCCCCCAGGCTATTATTTATAGTAACTGTAAACAAAATGTGCTGAACTTTGCTTTTTAATTGTGAAATCAGGAGTAGCATATTGCTTGCTTAGCACCTGCTTGCAAAGGTAAATGCTGTTTACCTCTGCTGAGTCCCAAATTAGGATTATCAAGTGTTCAAGGGGAAGCTGATGCTCTGGGAGGCTCAGGCAGAAGTGTAACCCTGCCTGGAACATTCTTTTTGAGAGCACTTGTTAAAACATGTGAGCTAGCTGTCTCCCAGCCATGCACATCCCTCTTGTGCAAGCAGCTTTGGCTGCTGGTTGTTTACCCACTGCTAGATGAGGGACTCACTGCAGTTAGAAATAAAAAGTGCAGCCAAACACCTTGTCTGAGCTGCTGCTGTCCTGCCACAATTAGGTTAAATGTGAAAAGGTGTGTCCCAGATCCAGGAAAACCATTTGTGATTGGATTGGTGAATGAAGGTGCCTCCCAAGGCTCTCCAAGTGTGACTTTGCCAGGCTGTGTGCAGAGAAGATGCTAATTTTTTTGTTTGTTTGTTTTAAGATACTACCTTTTGTTTTGTTTTATGGAGCATTGTATAAGATTGTGCTTGGGCTTGTGGAAGCCAAATCTACAGAAAATCCCCAAAACCACAATCTGCTTGGCACACTGCATATTTTGGTAGGAGCAAGAGCAGACAGGCAGTACAAAGAAATCCATGGAAATTAGGGCTGGTCCTATTGCAGACCAGAATCTCCTGCTTGCTGGAAGAAAAATGCCAGCCTGTGATCCTGAAAAGAGATGTTGGAACCATCACAGACCCCTTGTTGCTTCTGCTCTTTGTTATTTTCCCTGTATCAGACAAACCTGTGGAGAAATGCTGCTCTGTCAGCTGTGCTAGAAAATGCCAAGTCCTCATCTGTTAAGAATTATTCTTTAGGTAAGAATGTGAGGTTAAATGTTCCCTGACATGATCCTCTCCTCTCCAGAGAGCTTCACCACTGGCACAGGTGGGATGTGAAGATCTGGGTGGGCAATGGGTTTGTACAAGGAGTGCTCCAGCAGGAGCCAGGGTTGCATGTGGGGCCTCTGCACTCTTTGACCTCCCGCCTCTTACTGACTTGATTCTGTTGGATCTGAACAAAACACTGCTAAAATGATTATTCCCCACCTCTAGGAGAACCTAGTCTGTGTGTGTTTCAAGAGATTTGACAGAACAACCCTCTGGTAAATTTATACTACCCTTTTGTGGAAGCAGAGATCAATTTCTGCTGTGTTTTCAGTATATTTCCCTCCCTCCCCAGAAGAGGAATTAGCATGCTGGTGGGATTCTCAGCAGCCAAAGTGTGAGTTGTTATTTTAGTTTAAATTTTTTTGTTTCTTAAAAGTTTCCAAGCCTGGGGAGAAATTGCAGCCTTTGATTTCAGCCATCCCAGGTGGTTTGGGTCAATTTATACAAAGTGCAACAAGGACAGAAAGTGTTCCCAGAATTTAATATGGAGTTTAATCCTGTATTGTCCTAGTATCTCTCTTGAGTTTAGCTAAATTACAATATAATTTACCAAATTGCAATGTATCACAGCAGCTTTGTGTAATCCTGTGCTGCAGACACCCAGAGGTTCAGAGTGCTGATGAATTCCCAATTCTGCTGAAAACAGAAAGTAGTAGCATTTGTAAAAAGTCAGCTGAAATATTCCAATAATGGTTTCAGCTGGTTGCAGCTTGATTTGTACCTGCTATTTTATCCTGGGTGTGGGCAGGAGGTGAGGCTTTGTACATTCCCAGTCCCAGGAATGCCTCTGCTGCTCTGGATTCCATCTCTCCCACTCAAGGAAAGGAGCAGTGATGCTGCACTGAATGCAGGCAGCCCCCAAAAATGAGTCTCTATTGCTAAAAGCAGAAGGATCAAGAGAATTTATGCTCTCAGATGTGTGGATTTCTATTTTTCCCCCAGTTATTTCTTTCCTTTGCTTGCACTGGGATGTGTTTGGAGCCCCTGTGCTCACAGAACAGGCAGAGACAACCACAGCCACCTAAACAGTGCCAGATGCAAATCCCCCGTGTCAGCTTCACATGACTTCACATCTCAGTGTTTGGGCTCTGATTCCAGGCTTGTGCTCTAGTTTGTTGTGTTCCTTTGGAAGCTTTGTTTTCAGTAATTAAAAAATGATGATTCCATGCAGTCACCAGCTGTGCCAGGCACAGTTCTCAGCGAGCAGAGCTCCGTGACAGATCTGTTCAGATGGATTGGTCACATTTTACTCTAATAACCCATCAGGAGCCAGCTTGCTTGTTATGTTTTGATAGCCGTGGTGTTCACTGCAGAGCTGAAGAAAAGCATTGTGGATGATTCTCCCATTGATTTGGTAATATTTTAACGATGTTTGTATTTCATAGAATCTTAGAATCCAAGAATTTATTTGGGTTGGGTCTTAAAGACCCTCTAGTTCCACCCTGGGACATTTTCCACTGTCCCAGGTTGCTCCAAGCCCCGTCCAGCCTGGCCTTGGACACTTCCAGGGATCCAGGGGCAGCCACAGCTTCTCTGGGCACCCTGTGCCAGGGCCTGCCCACCCTCACAGTGCAGAATTTCTTCCCAATATCCCATCTAAACCTGCTCTCTGTCACTTTAAACTTCTATCCCCTTGTCCTGTGACTACATGCCCTTGCAAAAAGTACCTCCCCCTCTTTCTTGTAGACTCCCTTCTGTATTTTTATAGCCTTGAGTTCTGTTAAATTATGTGTTATTCTAAAAACTACTTCCTCATGCTTAATTTAAACCTCTCACCTGATCACTGCTTTCCCATGTAGCTTATAGAAGTAATGATATTCAAATTTCTTATGTGTTTTCTGTTCTGCTTATAACTTCATGAATTAATATCCTCTCTCTTTTTTTTTCATTCACATTTATTTTAAGCTGTACAGTTTTAGGTAATTTCACCTACTTTCCTGAGGAAATCCCTGCATGACTTCTATGCAGTGACTTTTCATACACCCATGGACAGCTGGATGGCCAAAGCTGAATGCTCTTGTTGGTTGTTTTTGTGGGTTTTTCCCCCCAACATCCTGCTGTTAGTATTTACCAACTTTCAATTCCAGTGACTAGGTATTTTTTGATGCAAAAACTAACAAATCACATATTTATGTATATATTAACTGCTCAAAAAGATCCCACTCTATCTGAAAAAGCAAGAAGCAGATTTGGACAACACTTCCTAATTGTCCAATGGAACAGTATAAAAACATTTCTGAGAACAGTTGGTACAAGGGGCATGATTGGTGGCAGTTTTCTCTGAAACAGCAATCACAGTGTACTCTTGGATTTTTAATGTTATCCTCTCTCAGTCCTGAGAATTTTATTGTTTATTGAGCAATTTGAAGGGAATTGGAGATGAAGTCCTCAGCTCCTTGATGTTGTCCCTTGAAATGCAGCCTCCTTGTTTGTCATCTATTCAATTTTCCTTGCCATTATTTTTATTTATATGTAAAGAGAAAAGACATCCATGGTGATTCTGGGAAAGAAAAGCCTTCAATAGATTTTTTTCCTGCAGCATGAACAGAACTAATTTGACAGCAATTACAGCAGCAGGGCTCTGAGGAGAAGGACTGAGTGAGTCCTGTCCTTTCACACAGCATCACTTCACTCTGAGTGGCAAAACAACAATGGCCAGGATGCCTTGGGAAGGCTGACCTAGAACAGAGGCTAGACAGAGCTAAAGAATAAAGTAGGGATTTATTAGGTATTTATTAGATCTACTTTGGGCAGCACAAGAGCCCGGCCAGGGCTACACCCAAATGAACCCAAAAATGGATCACTGTTCATAGGGTCTCTCACCTTTATAAGTTCTGCTCCATTTGCACATTGGAGTTAATTGTCCAATTCCAGCTCCAGCCCATGCAGTCTCATCTTGTTTTTCTCTCTCCAGCCCACGGTGTTTGTGCTCTTGGACCTGAGATTTGGATCATTTGTCCTTGGTGCCCAGCTGGAGCAGGAATTGTTTTGTCTCCCTGCTCTGTGCACAGAGCTCACCATCCCCTCATATGAAGCTCAGACTCCCACACTAAAGCGGCACAGAATCTGAAAAACATGAAACCCAAAACCTGAGGCATCAGCCAGAGCCAAAACACTGCCCAGAGCCAGGAGTTCTCTGGAGGATGACACAGCCCTGGTAACTGTGAATTGCCCTTTTTTTGCAGCTTTGTACGAAGCTGCCAGAGAGCCATGAGGAGATGTGGGTGGATGACAGGCTGAGCAGCTCGAGGTGCCACAGGTATTGTCCCAGAGGGAGCATCCCAGAAACAGCCTGGGGAGGAGACCTCGTTGTGGCCTTCCAGAACTTTCTTCCCTGTGAGGAGGCCCTGTGAGGCTGCCCCTGGATCCCTGGAAGTGTCCAAGGCCAGGTTGGATGGGGATTGGAGCAGCCTGGGATAGTGGAAGGTGTCCCTGCCCATGGCAGGGGGTAGAATTAGATGTTTAAGATCCCTCCCAACCCAAACCATTCCTTCTCTGAGTACTTTAAAGCTCACTCAGCTCTAACCTCCCATGCTTCTTTTCAAGGCATGAGTTTAAATAAAAGCTACCCTGTCATATTCATAGTAACGGATTATATTATTAAAATAATAAAATAATCATTAATAATAATAAAATAATATATAAAAGATTCATAGTAAGGCAATTATGGAAGGCGAGATTTTGGTTTGGATGTTTAAGATGTCTTGTAAAAATCCCGAGAATTCTCTAAACAGAATTTAAACTGAAAGCATATGAAGCCATGAATTCTCAGCTCCTATTTTCACTGTTAATATTGTATAACTAAAGCCAGATCCAGCACAAAAAAAAAAGGATTCTTTTAATGGGAGGAGCATAATTTTAGCACAGCTGCCACAGAAACACACAGGGCCAAGCTCTGCCCACAGTTGCCTCTGGAGATAGCTGGGTTTAATGCATTTGCAGGAGCCATGTGGAGAAAATCTCTGGCATGCTGTTACTAATTTCATTTGTGGAAGATGAGATAAATATTAATGAATATAAACATCTATTAAATGTAGACTCACCAGTTAAATAACTGTGCTGACTGAATTAATGTGCTTTATAGTCAGGAATGTTCAGCTGGAATGATGCTTTCTGAAAAGGCAATTTCTGTGAGTTTATAATTTTGTTAATGCTACCTAAAAAACCTGCTGTTGAAGCTGGGAGCCTGCAGACATTTCTTTCTTCACATCAAGGTCATTTCCATCTCTTTTTTCTGCTCCTCACTGCTTCTTTGGCAGCACTGATCAAAGCATCTGAGGGGTGCCTGATGAGCAGCCTTTCATTATTTCATCCAGGACCAGATTTTGGACCCAGAACACTGCATGGCTTCCCAAAGCAGCTGCTGCAGTTCTAGTGAGGAACAGGACTAAATAACTGAGCTTTGGAGGATCTAGAAATTAGCTGACAGGAATAAAATAAGGTGCAGCTAATTCATGCTGCCTCCCCATGGCTCCAGCTTAAAAAGATTTAAAAATACTGAAAAGTGTCAAAATAATCAGAATCTATTATGCAACAGTAGGAAATACTGAAGCTGTTCTTTAAATAGCCAGTGACACAGAAGATTTTTGTGTGCTTTCCTGGGGGTTACTGTTCCTTTTGAAATCCTAAAAGAGGTTGCTGCTTTTTTTCCTTAGTCTTTCACACGAGTGGGAACTAAAAGCTAGAGGTACAAATTGTGTATAGATATATGAATTCTGTGATACTATGCATCCTATAGTGAAGAATACTCACTATGTAATGTGCAGTTATAGAATGCTGTAGTCATTTTAACAAATTCATAATCAGGAAATGTCATTTTATGTAGAAGTGGATGTATGGTGCTCATTTATTTATTAAGTATACCAGGAGGATAGGGAAAATTGAGGAGGAGAATTCTGCTGGGGGCTGTGTCCATCAGAAAAGAGGATTTAGGTGCTCAGGAGGATGAGATGCTTCACTCACCTTGCTCTCCACAGTCAGGACTTGAACCTAACACTGTAAAAACACAGGGATGTTTCTAATTGAGCTCAGTTTGAATTATGACCTCTTTGGCAGCTCTTGCATTTCACTTGGCTTTGCTTTTGAGCTGCTGCAGGTTTGTTTGGAGGTTTTTCTCCCTCCCTGGAGGTGAAGTGATAAATTTGCCATATAACATTTCATGATAGATGGAGTGTTGGGCTGTTGGGAATGAGCTTTTTGTGACACTGACCTAAAGGTGCCACTACTCAGTGAATAAAAGCACTTCCCCTTTGTAACCCTGGGCTTGCTTTGCTCTCTAAACCTGTAGAAAAAATGCATTTTGCTTCATCATGATCCCTTAATGTAAGAAATACTTGTTCTGACTGTGACAACCCTTCCTTTCAGTGGTCCTGCTAATCACAACAAACGAGGTCAGCATTTCCCCTGGTCCTCCTCAGGCTGTTAATATCAATGTGGGATAATCTTGGGGACACAAAGAACTATCAAAAGATGTCAGGAAGGCCAAAATGGTTATTTTTCATAGTTGTCATTGTTAGAAAGTTCAAGAGAAAGAAGTGCTGAGTAGCACTGCTGGTGATAATGACAAATAGTGAGGGTTTTGCTTAGAATAGAGGGGAAAAAATTACATTCAAGAGGGCTCTTGGGAAATCAGGCTGCCTGGGTGGCAGGAATTTCAATAAAGAGCTTTGAAGTGATTTCAGAATAATTTGTGGTGCTTTCTGATAAATTTGGGTGAATAGGTGAAGAACCTGACTGCTGTAAAACTAGCTCAGTACCTGGCTCTAAGAGGAAAAAAGGAGACCTGGGTAATTACAGATCAGTTTGATTTTCACTTGCAGGAGAACAAAAACACTGACAAAAAAGCAAAGGTCTGGAAGGTGCTGGGCAGGTAAAACCATGTGGTTGTTTTGGGGAAGTGCTGGTGTGAAAAGTTCCTCTCCAGGCTTCTTGTAAACCCTTTTTAGGTACTGGAAGGCTGCTATAAGGTAAATTCAATGGGTATTTTCAGGTCCTTTAATTCAGTCTGGGATGGTGAATAGAAAATGTTGTTTTCTATATTTGTGAGCAAACTAGTACAAATTTGAGAATCTGTAGGCTAGTGTGATGCCTTAAGGAGCTGGAACAGAGGCTAGATGGAGTTAAGAGGAATAAAGTGGATATTTATTGAAGTGCCTTCACTTCATTTATATCTATTATATATAAATATTAATTTATATTTACAGATTTATATCTATATAATATGTAAATAATATATATTTTCTTTATATATAACATAAATTTAGATATATTTATATATTCTATTTATATAATATATTTATAGTATATTTTAAAATATATATTTTCACTTTATATCTATTTATCTCTATATTTATATTTATATAATATATAGAAATATATATGTTTATCTCTATATTTATATAATATATATAAATAATATATTTTATTTACATATTATATACTATTATTTTATATATTATATATTATATATTATATATTTATTTATATATTATATTGATATATTATATTTATAGTATATTTTAAAATTTATATTTCAACTATATATTCATTTATTTTAATAAAATAGTTATATATGTATATATTTACTAATATATAAATATATAATATACATTTTAATATATTTTTATAAAAATTATAGATTTTTATGCTTATTTATATTTATATATATATATATATAGAGTGCCTTCAAAGGCCACACCCTGGCAGTACCAGAGCCACTGGCTCTGGTCATGGCTCTGCCCAGATGGCTCCAAGAGGAGAGCAAAAGAGGTCACAAGATCTCACATTTTTATAAATTTTACTCCATTTGCATCTAGGAGTTAAGTGTCCAATTAACAGCTTCAAATGATGAAGTTTCATCCTCCTTGCTTGCTTGCCCACCCTCCTCTTTCCGCGTTGTTTATGCTTTGGGCCTGAAGTTTGAAGAGATTGTCCTTGAGTCTCCAGCTAGAACAGGATTGTTTTGTCTTTACCACCCCATGAAAAGATCCCAGTAACACTGAATATAAAGCTAAAAGCTGCACTCCAAAGCAGAATAAAAAACCTTAAAACCTAAGGTAGGTTTTCTTCTAAAGATAGGTTTCCTTGTAAAGGTAAGTTTTCTCCTAAAGGTAGGTTTTCTCCTAAAGGTAGGTTTCCTAAAGGTAGGTTTTCTCCTAAAACCTAAGGAGATCTTTTGAGCTTTGATAAATTGAGAAATGGTGATGGAAAGCCTGAGCAAAGCCCTCAGTGAGTGTGAGATGCTGGGTTTGGAGCAGCCCTGCAGGATCAGCTGCTGTGCCAGCAGACGCTGCTGCTGCTGCCGGGTCACAAGCTGAACATGAGTCAACAAACTGAGCCCATTGTGCAAAGGCAAACACCACGCTGGGTGTGAACTGCCCTGCAGACAGCAAAACACACACACTGCTGCCTCCTCCTGCTGCTCTCAGCCAGAATTCCCCATTTTGGGGCTGTGCTCCTTAGGAGACCCTGCACGCTGCCCTGGTCCCAGTCCCTGCTGGGCCAGAGCAGAGCTGCTCACTCACTGCTGCCTTGTGCCTGGCTGCAGCCTGGCACAGAAAAGCTGCTTCCTTACCTGTGAAAAATGTATTTTATGATTGGCTTTTCACAAATATTCAAGTGAATATTATATGTGTTGTGTTAGAAAGTAATGCTGTATTAATTCTAAGTAGTGTGTTAAATGTAGTTTTAAGTTATAAAAAAATGTTAAAATAGAAACTATGCTGTGTAGGATACTTTTTTTTAAAGAAAGGACTCACAGCGAGATAGCAGCCACAGGACACCTAAATCTTTCAGAGAAAAAGAATTTATTTCTCTCTTATCAGAAGAATTCAAATTGTCCAAATTATGATTACTCTAATTGTATTACTATTTTTATAACAATTTTATTACTGTTAAATTTTTAAAATTTTAAAAACAAGTGATTGGCGTTTTTCACATTATCGGAACAAGCTGACCTCTGTGGCAGGGAGAAATGATGAAGAGGACTCCATCTTATTAGAAGGTTAATTAATTACTTTATTATACTATATTATTTTGTATTATATTACATCTAAACTGAATCTGCCAAGCACTCAATTGTACAATGCACAGCATCTTGTGACTGTCAGTGACAGTCCCAGCATGCACACATGGATTCAATTGGTCACTGAATCAAAATACTCACACCAGAATCTAATTACGAATTATTTTTAGGTAAACAATCTTCTACAATGTATTTGACTTGTGAACAAACACAGGAGCAGTAAATGAGATAAGAATTGTTTTTTATTTCTCTGAGGTTCAGAGAATGCGAATCTCAGAAATTTCTTGGCAAGTTGTGCCTTTCTTTTCTCTGGGAAGAGAAATGTGATGACACTTCCTGCAGGGCAGGCAGAGACTGATGTGGGTGAATTAATGGGCTTTTCTTTGAGTGCTGGGCATGGTGATGCCCTGGGCCACTCAGAGGTGCTGTGACCACTCCAGCTTCTTCAGCAGGTCCATTTCTGTTCCATTTCTGTCCATCTATTTTCCCAGACAGAGAGATGCTCATGCTTAGGTAGCTGTGGAAGTCCACTATTATGTTTTTCCTTAATCTCCTTGCCTGTTTCTTTTGGTTTTAACTGTACAGTCCCAGCCTGGCACAGAAAAGCTGCTTCCTCCTGCCAGCAGGGCAGGCAGAGACTGATGTGGGTGAATTCATGGGGTTTTCTTTGGGTGCTGGGCATGGTGATGCCCTGGGCCCTGCAGAGGTGCTGTGACACTCTGTGACCACTCCAGCTTCTTCAGCAAGTCCATTTCTGTTCCATTTCTGTCCATCTGTTTTCTCAGACAGAGAGATGCTCATGCTTAGGTAGCTGATGAGGTCCATTATTATTTTTTTCCTTGATCTCATTGCCTGTTTCTTTTGGTTTTAACTGTACAGTCCCAGGGGATGACCATGTCTCCCATACTGGATTTTTAGGGAGATGTTATTCACACAGTACCTTGTTAAGTTCTGTGGGTGCTGCCTGAAGTCCACAGGACTCCTGGGAATTGCATCCATGCTGTCTTTGCAATCAGTCTGAGCTCAGAATGGATCTGCATCAACTCCTCTTGTCTCAGGAACACCTCATTTTCCTGCTGGTGATGGAACACCCTGAAATATAACCCCCTCTCTGGGGGTCACCTTGTTTGCACACATTTGCTCATGGAAAAGGGGACTGCAGGATATGCAGAGTTTGGGCAATAAATACAGGTTTATGCCTTGAACCACAGTGAGGACAGGTAGCTTTTAACAAGCTGCTAGACCAGGCTTTAGAATGCTTCTGCATTCCTCTCCTAAAGACACCCAAAGAATCTTTGCTGGCTCTGTAGCACTGCCAGCAGCAGAAGGGTTGGTCTCCAATGCCCCCTGCAGCAGATCCTCAGTGCTCAGTGGCTCCATGAGTATTTCCTGGAGAATTTTCAGGCCTTCCCCACGTCATGGCTGTTTATAAGGAATTTTCTGCTGCCTGCCAGCGTGGCTCTGGGTTTTGCTGAGTTACACCAATGGAAATGGGAAAGATGAATTAACCTGCAGGTGCTTAGTCAGAGTTGGCACGTGGTTTTCCAGGCATGGCAGCCAATCCTCAGGGTCAGAGTGTCTGGGCTGTGTTTGGCCAAGTGCCTGGATGGTGGCCAGCATCACGAGGGTGGCTAATTCCAGCAGCCTGGGCAGGGACAGGCACCACTTGGTTCTTGGCCTCTCCTTCTTTGCCAAACGGTGCTGGGGTCACACAGCCCAGGGGGGAGACACCCACGTGTCCCTGTCCCCGAGCAGAGGCTCAGCAGCATTCCCAGATGTTCCTCTGGCAATGCAAGGGCTGAACAAACAGCAGCAGATGGGATGGCCCCGTTGTGGTGCTGCACAGAGCTGCCAGACGAGCCCAGGACACGTTTTGTGGAGCTGCTGCTCACAGTGAGCACGTTTGAGTGATGGGGAGGAAATGAGGGAGCAGCAGGATCACTGCTGGATCCTTCTCAGTTCTGATTAGGAAGGAGCATGGAAGATGATGGCTCACCTCTGAGCTCTGTGTGCTGCTGCTGCAGAGGGTAAATACAGAATCAATAGCAGCTTTTAGAACACTTTTTTTTTCTCTTTTTTTTTTTTCTGAGACAGTTGCTCCCAGGGGCATTTATTTTAGGAGAGAGTCTTTTCCCAAGAGACTCCTCTGTTATGTGATGTTTTAGCAAGAAAGGCCTTCTCCAGAGACTCTGCATTCTCTCCAGGGGATTCATGTTTTGCAGAGCATTTCCTTGCATGTTTCAAAAAAACCAATTTCTGTCCCCATGTATTTGAAAACACCACCTCATATCAGTCATAGCCTTCAGTGTGTGCTGTGGTGGCCTCTCTCACCTCCCAGGCTGGACTTCAGGTGGGCAGGAGTCATCCTGCTGTCTGCAGCCAGTGCCTGTGCTCAGTGCTGCCCTTATGTCAGGAACATTAACCCACAAACACCAGAGGTTTATGTCCAAAAAGGAGACAGAGGAGTCCTTTCTGGCTTTATTCAAATAAAGGGAGAGGCCATGGGGCATTCCCCTGGGGTCTCTCCAATTTTTGGAGGACGCAGCCTCCTTTTTATCCCAATTTCCCAGATGCATTTCCCTTCTCTCTTTCCCCATTGGCTGAGGGACTTGAGAGGCACAGACTTCCCAAAACACCTGATACCAAAGATTTCCCTCTGATGTATAACCCTCCCTTTTAATTTTTAATTCTTACAGAATTTAGGGGTTTTTCTTCCCCATTGTTTCTTTCATCCTTCAGTGTCTAATTTCGTTTATCAGCAAACCTAAAGTTAATTTGTAAAAGCAAATCTCTTTTTCCATTCATCAATCAATGGAATCCTTCCCATTGTTTCTTTTCTCTCCCAGTGCTGGTTTTATCTCCCAGCAGACCCACAGATTGTTTGTAAAGACAAATCCACTTTTCCTCTCACTTGGCTACAGGTACCAAAGCCCTGGGTCACCATCCTTTCTGGAAGTCTCACCCCTTGCTGCTTTAGGATAAGTGTCAGGAATATGGCCCCAGGTTCAGGGAATAGTGGAGCCAGAGACCACAGGAGCCTCCACAATTCCTTCTCCTCTTGGTTTCCCTACAGGAATGGCTTTGCTGCCATTTGTGAGCCCAGTTCAGCCCTTCAAGGACTTTCCCAGAGCCCCAGGGTGACAAATTCAAAGCCAGACAGGGAGCAGCGTCGTGCTGCTTCCCAGCACTGCCACATGATGATTTCTGGAGCTGAAAGATCCCCGAAGTGTAGGGCTGTCTGAAAATCCCTGGAGTTCCCATTTCCAAGGCTGGGCATTGCTGGATTCCCAACCTGGTTTAAGTAGGGCAGAGAATGCAAGGGGAAGGGGACAGAAATATCACAGAAATGGCTGGCAGGGGGCTGTCTGCCCCTGCAGGGACCCGAGGTGGCTCCAAGCCATCAGCTTCACAGCCAGGACGAGCTGCTAATTTCAGTGGTGGCACTGCCCCAGCTGCCCTGCTCGGGTTTTTGTGTTTGTGCACAAGGGAGTCGTGTTCTGTGGGTGCCCCATCCACCACGGGGGATGTCTCTGGGAGCAGAAGGCCAGCACTAATGCCATCCTGTGTGGCTGGGAATGAATTCACCCTTTATTCTGTGCTCTCCATCCCTGCTGGGCCCGGGGCTGACAGGCAGGAGGAGATGCTGCCGTTTGCAGCTCCACACCCTGGTGCCTCTAATCCCGGACAAAAACCCAGCCCATGGAGCAGCAAACACAACAAGACCTCTATTCTTAGCCTGGGAAGCCTCAAAGCTGGTTCTTTGGGGTGTGGGGAGATGAATATGCAGTTGCTGGAGCTCTCACAAAAGCCCTGAGCTGGGAGCAGACGCTCCTCTCCCGTTGGATCCGTAGCCTTTGCTGCAGCTTTTCACAGTTACATAAATATGGCCTATTTTTCCCTCCCAAATTAACATCTTGCTCGCTAAGTTTAGGATCTTGCAGGCAATACAAAACAAACCTGCTTTTTCACATGCAGCTGGAAATCCTGGGTCACTCAGGGAGAAGCTGTCCCTGCCCCTGTAAAGCTGGGGGGCACCTTCATGGTGGTGACAGAGAGTGGCACTGACAGCATCCCCTTGCAAGTCCGGGACACCACACTGCAAAATATCAAATTGCCCTTTTTTCCCCCCCTCTGGGAGAGTCAGATCCCAGCCTACAAGGCTGCCAGAGTGTCTGTCCTCCTAGAGATTAGGAGTTTGGCTTGGGGCACAGAGCAGGCAGCTCCTCACTCCCCACAAGACACTGATGGGGGGATTATTTTCCCCAAAGATGGTTTTTGCCCTCCCTCCCCGATAGCTCTGCAGTGTATCTGTGTTAAAAACAGCCCTACAGAGAATGGATGTCACTTGGAAATCTCCCAGCCCTGGGCTGTAGGAAAGCTGTGCATCCTCAGAGACTCCTGGCAGCTTTGTTAGTGGTGTCAGTAAAACAGATGCAGAGAGCTGCAAGAGAGAGGCCCACACCCCCCTTTTGCAGTGACAGTGCTCCCAAATTCAGCATCCTAAAGGGATCCAGCTCCCCAGCACCACTGGGATCTCTCTGGGATGGAGAAACAATGATTTTGTCATGGCACCAAACCTCAGCTCCTCGCTGCTCTTGTGGTGGGAATAAGGATGGGATACTGATGTCTTGTCAAAGCTCACCTAGAACAGACTAGATGGAGTTAAAGAATAAAGTAGGGATTTATTAAAGGCCTCAATGGATCCACCTTGGGCAGCACAAGAGCCCAGCAAGGGCTGCACCCAAGATGAACCAAAATGGTCACAAAAAATGGACCCCCAGTGACAGAGTCTCTCACTTTTATAAGTTCTGCTCCATTTGCTATTGGAGTTAATTGTCCAATTACAGCTCCAGCCTATGCAGTCCCATCCTTCTTGTTTTTCTCTCTTCAGCCCACAGGGTTTGTGCTCCTGGGCTGAGATTTGGATCATTTGTCCTTGGTGCCCAGCTGGAGCAGGAATTGTTTTGTCTCCCTGCTCTGTGCACAGAGCTCACCATCCCCTCATAAGAAGCCCAGACCTATTCACTAAAGCAGCACAGAATTTTAAAAATATAAAAGCTCAAACCTGAGGCATCAATACCTGGTTAAAGGCCCTGAAGTGATCATCCCCTGGGCCTTCGATGTGCTGCTGCAGGCAGAGAATCCATCCATAGCTACAAACCCACAGTGAGACCTTTTCTCTTGCAGGGCTGATGGAATGCTGAGACTTGAAATCTGTTCTGACAGCTCCTGGCAGGGTGATCTGCGAGGAGGGGCTTTCCTGGAGCTGGGTGCCAACATCCTGAGGCCAGTGGAGCAGGCAGGGTACTGGATTTTGGCTGGGTAGGATGGATCCTGTCCTGTACTGTGGGAATGTTCATCATTTCAGGTGAGTCTTGAAGGTGTGTGGCTGAACACAGGCACCCAGAGATGGGGATGGGCCTGGTGTGCTCCCAGGTTAACTGCTGGGCAGGGTATTGACTTGGAAATTCTGCACTTGTAGTTCCATGCATCACCCATTGATTTCTATTAACAGCAGCCCTGTGGCAAGAGATCCATGTGTCTGCCAACACCAGCAGGAAGCCTTGGAGTAAAACGGGTGAGTGGGGCTTTTGGGGAGGGTGGAATACCTCAAACATCTGACTTGGCTTTATTTTAACCCTTCTGACCAAACTGAGCTCCCCTAGGTGAGATCTGAGAGGCAAAACATTGGAGCAGAGGAGGGGAAGTGATCTGGGAGCTTTCAAAAAGCTGAAAAAGCCATGAGGTGCAAAGCTCTCCCTTCCTTCCAGAGGCTCATGCTTCTAAACACTCAGTGTTTTAGAGAAATAAAATGTGTGGGGTGAGGGATTGGTGCCCCTTTGGGAAGGATTCTGGCTGGATCTCTGGTTTCCCCATTTTGGGTGTTTCAGGGACTGCAGGGGGCTCTGCCAGCAGCTCCCTGGCAGCGTCCAAAGGGGAGGTGGCAGGGCTGGAGTGTCTTACACCCCCCAAACAGCCCTGCCAGCCCCTTGGACCTGCATCAGGATGACCCAGATGATGGGGATGAGAGGGGGAGGCTGAGCTGGTGCTCTGGGGTGTGCAGCCCTGGCTCAGGCCACCCCCATGGCATCCCTCAGTGTCCCTGGGGAGCACCAGGCTTGGGATTTTGTTGTTTTCAAAGGAAAAACGGAGTCACCCACAAAAAGCTGAACTATCACTGCAGTCCCCTTCCTGACAGGGAAATAGATTTGTAGAGAAATTTTTAAGTTGTTTATTACTATTACTATATTATTATTATTATTATTATTATTATTATTATTATTATTATTATTATTATTATTATTATTATTATCATTATCATCATCATCATCATCATATTATAATTATCATTATCATTATCATCACCATTATTATCATTACTATTATTATTACTATTATTACTATTTTAAAGGTTTATATATTATGTATAAAATTTATATAATGTATATCATATGTAATATAACATACAACATATAACATAACATATACCATATACCATAACATATATAACATATAACATATATAATATGTAATATAATGTGTATAACACATATAATATAACCTATAACCTATAACCTATATAATATATAATATATATAATATATAATGAAGGCTTTCATGTCTTCACACTATTTCACAGCACAGAACTAACCAGTATTTTATTCCTCACACAAAACATGGATTTTGTCAGGCTAAACTCTTTTCTAACCCCAAAATAGAACAGCTAAGAAGCGTTTTTAAAACTTTTATTTTATTTTCAGTCTCATGTGAAGAGTGAGACAATGCAGGTGTTTTAATTCACACCATCACAATCAAAAGTCAACTATTTCCTAATTACAGTACATTAGAAGTGTTTCTTGACCTACCAGTCTTTACTACACTATACGATAAATACCTTAAAACCAATTATCTAAAATTACCCCTTGTAAGTTCTACTACAATGCATCTTCATAGTTCTATTTCTCCAAAGTATCCAGTCTTATTTACAAAACCATCTTTTAAAACTTATTTCTAATTCCATTTCTCTCTCAGCAATGTCTGTCCTATTCCATGGCATTTCTAAGCCAAAATTTCTTATCTCAAAATTTACCTACAAAGATATACTATATAATCCTTCCATCAAACTTTAAGGTTACCCTACAAATCTATTTCCCACACCCAGGTGACAGCAAACAAAGATCATGGAGCCCAAAATTTGTATTTGTTTTGGTTTAGAGTAATTTTGGGAGAAAAAATTTTAAAGGCTTTTTTCTAGAAAAGTAAATGTAAGGGTTTTTTGTTTTTTTTTTTTTGGGAAAAAGATTTTTTTGGAGAAAAATGGAAAAATGTTTATTTAATAGATAAAGTATTGAAGTATTAATATATTAAAAATAATATTAAATAGTAATTTTTTTTGTTGTTTTAAAAGAGATGTAAATCTAGAAAGGTTTATTTGTGGGTTTTAGTTTGGTTTATTTAGGTTTTTGGTGTTGGAAATGTTGTAGTTTGGGTTTTGCTGGGCTATAGGTGTGAGTTTCTGGGTTTTTTTGGGTGTTTAGTTTAGAGTAGGTTTAAAGAAAAGTAAAAAAAAGCCTCTATCATTTAGGGAAAAAGTAAAGGAGAGTTTTGTTTTGTTGTTTGTAGATAATATAGGAGTAGGAATGTGGAGGAGTGAGAGTTTTTGAAAATAAAGGAGTCCTTTCCTTGCTCTGATGGTGTGTGAGGCCCTGATCCCTTTCCTGTCCCTTTCCTGACTCTTTCCTGTCCCTTTCCCAAATCTTTCCCATCCCTTTCCAGTCTCTTTCCCATCCCTTTGCTGTGCCTTTCCCATCCCTTTCCTATCTTTTTCCTGTCCCTTTTATCTCCTTTCCCGTCCCTTTCCCGTCCCTTTCCCGTCCCTTTCCCGTCCCTTTCCCGTCCCTTTCCCATCCCTTTCCCATCCCTTTCCCATGTCTTTCCCATGCCTTTCCCATGCCTTTCCCATCCCTTTCCTGTCCCTTTCCCCGCTGGGCAGCCCGGGAAGGGGCACGGTGCTGCTCCTGATGGGATAACGGGGCTGGGGTAGGTCCCACACCCGCCCCGATGCTCCAGGACCCTGCAGCTCCTCAGGGCCCCAACCAGCACCAAAAGCCAGGTAGCTGCACACAGGTAAGAGGCAGGAGGGTGATGAAAGGCCTTCCCTTGGCTGCATCCCTGCGGGAGGAGGGATTTTTGACTTGTTCCTGCCCCGGTTTCCTGCGGGGAAAGGCGACTCTGCCAAGTGGGAGGGGATGGGTGATGCTGGGATGTCACCCCGTTAATGGCACTGCGGTGCTGGTCCCCCCGCGTTCATCTTCCCGTGGCATCTTGTGAATGGTCCAAGGGACACGGGCACGGCTGGGAATTAATTAGCAGGCGGGGAAAGAGCAGCTTTGCTTAGGCTGAGCCCAGCCCTGCCTGGGGAGGAGCGGGACCGGCTCTGGGTGATCTCCGTTGCAATGGGATTAGCGCTGGGCCTTTGGTGCTGGCAGAAAACAGCAGCCTGAGCCTGTGCTTGTGCCTGCACCTCAGAGATCTTCAGCATCCCGGCATCTCCCCCACCCTGCTTTGCTGCTGTTGTGGTTTTAAAATGGTGGATTGTGTTTGCTTTGAGTATTTGGGTCTCTGTGACATTGTGACTGAGCGCTGGGGCCGAGCTGGTTAAAAATGAGACCAACTGGAGCGAAAAGATTCCGTGTTGGAGAGGAGAGAGCTGTGCTGAGCCGAGGCTGGAGATAAACCTGCAGATAGCAGAGGCATGTGCACTCTTTGGGGAAGAACCAGCTGGACTGGGGGGTTTATTTTGCTCCTGTAAATTTGCTGCTGTAGCATCTCCACAGCGGCGAGGCTCAGCTCCTTGCTCTCCCAAGGGTGGGGGGAAACAAACTGGTTATTTGGCACGGCTGGGAAACAAACTGGTTATTTGGTCTGGCTGGGAAACAAACTGGTTATGTGGCACAGCTGGGAAATAAATTGGTTATTTGGCACAGCTGGCAAATCCAAGGGGCCCGTTGTGCTGGCATCCTTCCGGGCTGCTGTGCCCCATCCCAGAGGAATGCGGTGGAATTCCTCCCGCTGGGGAGACCACAGGTTGTATAATGAGCGGGCTGAGCTCCTCTGCCCTGCTGTGCTTCCCTCCTCCAGTCCCCTGCAGCCCCCAGAGCAGCGCTGGGACAATCCTGCCCTGTCACCCTGCCACCCTGTCCCCCTGCCATGCAGCTCTGGGGACATTGCCCATCTGGGCTTTGGCATCTCCCTGCAGCCTGGCAGGGCACGGGCGCTGCTGGCAGCCACTCTGCCGAGGAGAAGCTGCTGCTGGATGCATCAGACATTTTTATGAAAGAAAAATCTGCTGGAGGAAGAGGACGAGCTCATCTCGCCCGCCTCATTTATATTTTAGCTCAGGCTACAGCAGCAGCAGCCTCCAGAGATGGATGAAAGAGAAATCCCAGCACACCCTGGTGGCTAGCTCTGTTTGTATTTCATCCTGGGTGAGGTGTTTAAAGCTAAGCACGTGCTCAGGTGTTTTGCTGTGGTGGGAGTGTATCCATGGAGCACGGAATGGCCCCAGGAAATCCCTGCTCTGGGACCTGGATGCCCTGCAGGCCCCAATGTGTGGAATACCAGCAGATAAGAGCAGAGCAGAAGCAGACCTTGTCCATCATAAATGGCTTTGGGGCTGCAACCCCGAGCTCTGGGGCTGATTTTTGACACTCAATAAACAGCTCGTTTGCAGTAGTCAGCTCACAGAACGCAGGCTGCTTGCGAGCACCTCGGATGATCTCCCGGCAGAAAATTAACCTTGTCTGTCAGCAGGGCTGGCTCCCGGCCCCGTGCTGAGCACCAGATCTCCATCAAACCCTGCGAGGCACGGGGCAATCCGTGGCAGGGCATCACTGTGGAGCTCTGTCTGTCTGTCTGTCTGTCTGGCGGGGTGGGTCTGTCCCCGCTCCCCAGCCGTGCACAGCCGCTGCCGTATTGACAGCAGAGCAGTGATGCTGAGAGCTGGGAGGGCTCCAAGGCTGCACAGAGCAGCTCTGTCTGTGTCAGCCCCAATCCCTTCTGCCTCCCTGCTCCTCACTCTCAGCATCCTCCCCAGCGCTGCTTTCCATGGAGCTGCCTCCAGCCCTCCGACGGCAGCGTTTCCTCGGAGAACAATTATGAAATTGTAATAAAAGTGCTTTAAAGGGGAAATTCTCCCCTTTGGTTCCTGCCTGCCTTTCTCAGCCTGGAGCTCCCTGCCCTGCTTTGCTGTTGGTTTTGTGTCCTGCCTGCCCGGAGGGACTGAGGAAGGAGCAGGGGAAGCATCTGCTCTGCCGCAGCAGCCACCGAGCGCAGGAGCCACAAGCACGGCCAGGAGCCACTTTTGTCATTGACACAGGGGACAATTCAAATAGCTGCCGCGCTCTCGAGCTGAGCCACAGACACATCTGCGGATCTCGCTTTATGTAACTCGTTTTTATTTCTATTTTTGAACGCATGTTTCATTTTCTCGGGGAGTTTGGCTCGGTGGGTGTCTCCCATCTCCTGCCCTGTCTCACGGAGCACATGTGAGATTCTTGCTCTCCTCACCTGTCCCTGAAACTCTGGCTCTCCTTCTTTCACCTTTTGGGATTTCCTGGCATGGAGAATGATTTGAGGTTTAGGATGAACAGATAAATCAACTCCTTAAAAACATTCTGAGCTTTATCTGTGGATGAAGCATTCTGAGCTTCATCTGTGGACATTTCCTGCTGTCCACCTTACCTGAGATTTTTGGTTTTTTTTAGAAGGGGGTTCTGTTTGCAATTAAGACAAGTGTGTGGTTTGTTTTGTGATCTACACCAATCATAATTCCTTCCTTGCAAGGCAGTCACCTTGTGCTGGACCAAGTGTGCTTTCAGACAAGGCAGCAGGGCAGCCTGGCACAGTGAGCAGAGCTGGATGCAAGTTCCAGGTAATTTTTCCTTCCAGGTTTAATTGCAAACGGTGGTGGAGAAGAGCAATCTCTGGACAGTGATTAATTAATTACTAATCTGAATTCCCTCGGGGTTGGGCCCTTATCAGTGCCACTCTGGATAAATTTGGAATGACTACGAAGGAGAGCAAATGACATTTTATCCTTTCAGTAGTGCAGCAAAAGCCCAAATTCCCCCCCCGGGTTAGAGCAGTGTGCTGCAGGTTTTTGGCTGAGCCTAAGGCAGGCTTTGCAGCTCACCTGAATTCCCAGAGCCAGCACTGCTGTGGGAGGCAGCCAGCCCCTGTGATTGGCATTCTGCAGCCTCAGAGCCCACACAGAATCCCAGAAGGGTTTGGATTGGAAGGAACCTTAAAGCTCATCGAGTTCCAGCCTCCTGCCATGGGCAGGGGCACCTTGCTGTGAGTACTGAGCATCCTCTGGAAAGATCTCAGAGGGCAGCAGGGTCTCATGAAAACACACCAGGGAGTGACTTCACCTGCAGGGATGGAGCTGCCCAGCACCACAGCAAAGGGAAAAGTGCTTTTCTTGGCAGGAGGGAAAATCCTCTTGGACCAAGGGGTTGTGAAACTTGAACAAGGCCCTTGGAGCATGGCACAGCCAGGAGAGATGCTGCCAAAGAAAAATCACAAAGTAAAAGCAACTGAAGCTGGTGGAGCTGCTTGGTCTGGACGAGGTGTTTTTGGATAAAACCCATTTGAGCCATGATCAATGCTCAAAACACCTGGAATAGGCAAGGGAGGCACTGAAAACAAAAAAGACTCTGGAGAGGGAGATTGATGTGCAGGGAAGAGGCTGGGAAATGCCCTTCTGCCCTTCCTCAGTGACAGCCAACACTCCCAACGCTGCACGTGGCCACTGCTGGTGTTTGCTGCTGCCAGGTTAGGAGGAAATGGCTTTGGAGTAATTTTTGGAGAGATTTAAAGTTTTGGATGGGATTCAAGCCTAATATCAAAATGAGTTATTTTATTAAAAGCATTTAAATAGAAACTAAAGAGTGGTCAGAAGCAGGGGGGCTGTTTTAGGAGGAATTTGCTATAAACCTGCTGCACAGAAGCTTTCTAAAATATTACCCTGTAAAAACCTCGTAATTCTCTTTATCTGCAATTTAATTACATTTCCTGTAGTGCCTGTGTCAGAACAGTTCACTTACTCTTGTTCTCTATTAACTCACACCTGCCCCAGGAAACCAGAAGAAAAAATTGTTGGCATTCTGAGTAATTTGTGTGTTTTTCAGGATCTCACTGAGGCCACAAAAAGGGTCTAAGGAGGTGCTGGAGAAGTCAGAATTGGGGTTCTCATTGTGGTGATGGCTGTGAGATGGCAGTATCTAAATATATATATTTATATAAATGTATAAAACATATATTTATATAAATATATAAAACAGATATCTATATCAAGATAGAAAATTTGTATGTATATATTTATATTTGTATGTATATATTTATATTTTAGTTATATTTATATACACATGCACATACAAATACACAAAATAGTTAAATATGCATGTATATATTTCTATTATATAAATTAGAACATGTATTATATAAAAATATAAGTATATAAATATAGAAATATTTAGAATTATATATGAAATGATATATACATATAGAATATGTGAATATAAAAAGATAAGTATCAAATATAAATATATTAAACATGTCTCTATGAAATACAAATATATAAATGTGTAAAATATGTATAGAACAAAAATATAAATATAAATTTTATATTTACATTTACGTTTATATTTATATTTATATTTATATTTATATTTATATTTATATTTATATTTATATTTATATTTATATTTATACTTATACTTATATTTATATTTAAATGATCTCTCATGATCCAGGGATATCTTCCTCTCAGTGTTGGTGGAGCAGAGTCTGATCTGTTTGGGACTGCAAAAAAAATCCCAGGAAATCTGAGTCCTGGAGCAGAATCACCCTGAGCTGTGTGGATTGAACACTTGAGTGACTTCCTCCAGCCCACCATGTGTTTGTGAGTGAGAGCTCAGGGATGTCCTGGGACTGTTATGAAAACCTTGACACTCCTGACCCCTGCAGTGCCCAGGGGGCACCTGGGGGCATGGAAATGCTGTATAAATCCAAAAATGACACGTTAGAAGTTAAATTTGGCTTGGGTTTTGGGGCAAGGGCTGCAGCTGACTGTTATTTAACTTGGCCAAAGCAGCCTGTGGCAACAGAGGCTGAGGCTGGACCTCAACCTTTGACTGTGCTCAGAGGAGATTTTGCTGGCCAGGGCATTTTTGCAGTGCTTGTCTTCTGATAAGTGGAGATGTGATTAATCCCAGCCAGGACGAGCTGGGCTTTGCCAGGGGAGGATGAGCACAAGGCAAACATCTCCACACAGCCCCAGGCACCGCAGGAGGGGACCCAGGCTGATGGGGAGCTGGGATCTCTGCTGCCCTGCTGCTAATCCCTGTGTTTTTCCAGGAGGTTTTGCAGGACTCTGCCTCTCCCCAGGGATGGGGGCTGCTGATAATGTGCTATCTCAAGGCATGTTTCCTGCTCACAGCACCAGGGTGCCAGGGCCAGCAGTGCTTGAGCAGACAGGAGGGTGACTGCAAGTTTCCAGGGAAAAGGCAATTATTGTATTTGCAGGGATTTTTGTGGTAGGAAGGAGTGATGAATTTGATTTTATGTTTTCAGAAGGCTTATATGATATGATATGATATAATTATATTATATTATATTATATTATATTATATTATATTATATTATATTATATTATATTATATTATATTATATTATATTATATTATATTATATTATATTATATTATATTATATTATATTATATTATATTATATTATATTATATTATAATATTACATTATATTATATTAATATTATACTAATATTACACTAAACTATATTAAAGAATGCAGAGAGGATATTTACAGAATGCTAAAAAGATAATAATGAAAAACTCGTGACTCTTTCTAGAGTCTTGATGTAGCTTGGCACTGATTGGTTAATGAGTGAAAATACTGCAGAAACTAATGAAATAATCACTTGTTGGAGAAATAATTTCTAAACACATTTTACATGAGCAAAACAGAGGAGAAGCAAATGAGATAATTGTTGTTTTTGTTTTTGCCCGAGGCTTCTCAGCTTTCCAGGAGAAAAATCCCGGGCGAAGGAATTTTTCAGAAAATGTGAATGTGAATGTTAAACTGCGGTAGACTTTTTTATCATGGTAATTCTTCTTCTTTCTGTGTTTTTTGCTTGTTTTAGTCAATCACAAAAAAACCCCAAACCCAACAATGGAGAGCAAAAGCAATTTGCTCACTGGTTGAGCTCCCAGTAAGGCTGTGAGTGCTGTGTGACATGGGGCTGTGCTGAGCCCACAGCTGGGGGGTGTTGGTGCCAGGGGTGAGGTTGTTCAGGGTTTGTTACAGTCCCCGTGGTGCCCTGGACATCACACACGTGTTCTCTGGTGGGTGCAGGTGGAAAAAGGGGGATTGCAGCCCATCCTCTGGGCTCAGGGCACCGAGCATGCCCAGCCCAGGTGGGTGCAGGCTGTCTGCCACACCACTGGCTGCATTTTCCCTTCTGTCCTCCGTGCCCAGCAACAAACCCTCCTGCGCTTTGTGCCCGAACCTCCTCCCTTGGCTCTGCTGACACCTTCAGTGGAGCTCTCCCATCCCTCCTGTCTGTGGCAGCTCCTGGAAATGAGCGATTTGGGGGCCCCAAAGCCCCGGGGAGCTGCTGGAATGGACTAGGATGTGCTGGGATGTGCTGGGATGAGCTGGGATGTGCTGGGATGGACTGGGATGAACTGGGGTGTACGGGGAAGTGCTGGGATGCACTGGGATGTGCTGGGATGTGCTGGGATGAGTGGGGATGGGCTGGGGTGTGCTGGGATCCGTGGGGATGGGCTGGGATGAACTGGGATGTACTGGGAAGTGCTGGGATGAGATGGGATATACTGGGATGTGCTGGGATCTGCGGGGATGAGCTGGGGTGTACTGGGGTGAGCTGGGGTGCGCTGGGATGCGCTGAGAAATGCTGGGATGAGCTGGAATGCTCTGGGATGAGCTGGGATGCGCTGGGAAGCGCTGGGAAATGCTGGGATGCGCTGGGATGTGCTGGGATGCGCTGGGGTGATCTGGGATGCGCTGGGATGCGCTGGGATGCGCTGGGATGTGCTGGGATGCTCTGGGATGCGCTGGGATGCGTTGGGATGAGCTGGGATGTGCTGGGATGCGCTGGGGTGATCTGGGATGAGCTGGGATGCTTTGGGATGCGCTGGAATCCTGAGCAGAGCCGGCTGCGCAGCCGGGCTGGGGCTGATGCGAGAGCGGCTCTGGCTGCGCTGCTGCCGCTGCCAGGGGAGGGAAGGGGAGGGCTGGGGAGGGGAGGGGAGGGTGCCGAGGTGTGCCCGTCACCCCGAGCAGGGGGCTGGCCCTGAGGAAGCTCCGCTGTCTCCCCAGAGCCGCTCCGAGCACGCTGTCGGCACAGACCCACCGGCAGGGAGGACAGCTCAAAGGCAGTGAGTATCTGTTTGTCGGTGTCTGTCTGTCTGTCTGTCTGCCTGCAGTGCCTCCGTGCTCGTTTTTTCCCCACGGCTTTCTCTGCATGTGAATGGATGGTCTTAATCTCCCGAAGCCCCCGAGAGATCTCACGGTTTGCTGTTGTGTTCATTTGGCTGGTTGGTTTTTTAACCTTTGTGCTGCTGGTTTTTTTTTTTTTTTGTATTGGGATGGCTTCTTTATCTTTGCCCAGGTGGTTTGATAGCCTGAACGTCCTAATCACAGCCCTCCCTTGCTGTCTGTCAAGGAGAAACCCCCAAAACTCATCCACGATGAGGCTGGTGGCTCTCCTTGACTGGATTCCTTCCATAGGAGGGGGAGGCAGGATGAAGGATGGAGCAGGGGAGGCAAAACCTCTCACCAAGACCTTCAGTGCAATTTGCCAGCCACCACAGATTACGTTTTAAAGCCAAAACTGACGGGATTTATTTGCAAACAGAGGGAGCATCCACGGGGATGGCAGCTGAGCTTTGCCTCCATGGGGAATGCAGGTTCCAGCACCCCTGAAGTCAGACAGACTTTGGGGTCCCAGGGCAGTTGGGTGCTTGCCCTGGGGGTGAGTGGGTGGCAGTGGGGGCGAGCAGGAGGCTCTTTCATAGCAGCCCCCCAAAATTCAGGCTGCCTGAGGAGGCTGCAAGGGGGAGAGAGGGCAGATGGATCTGCTGCCAGCTCAGAGCAGCAGTGGGAAAGAGAAGCAGGAGCTGCTGGACCCTAGGAAGTCATGTGCTGTGGCCCCACATGGGGGTGAGGCTGCTAATGAGGAAATTTAGAGGGGCTTAAGGAATTACAAGGATTGATTTCAGTCAGAGAAGCAGCCGGCCGGGGCGAGGATTAAGGGAATGCACTCACTGGCAGTGCAGCACAATCCCAGCTCCATTAATTTAGTGGGGAAGAGGCTTTGTGCCTTTTTAATGTAATCAGGTTTTAAGAGGGATGGTGCACTGGGCAGCCCAAGCTCCAGGGTCTCCCCCAGCAGAGCAGGGTCCTGGCTCCTTGCACACCCTCTCAGCTCCCATCAGCTCCCTGGGCTCCTCCTGGGTTGTTCCCAGTGACACCACGACATGGAGGGCACCTGGAGCCTGGCAAACCAGAAACCTTTGCCTGTGCTCATTGTGGAGTCCTGTTCTCTGTCCCCTGGCTCTCCTGCCTGCTGGATCTCACCTGCACTCTCTGCTGATGTGAGAGTTGTCAACCAGTGATCCCCATGTGCCACGGCTCATGAGGAACCCACCATCTTCCTTCCTTCCTTCCTTCCTTCCTTCCTTCCTTCCTTCCTTCCTTCCTTCCTTCCTTCCTTCCTTCCTTCCTTCCTTCCTTCCTTCCTTCCTTCCTTCCTTCCTTCCTTCCTTCCTTCCTTCCTTCCTTCCTTCCTTCCTTCCTTCCTTCCTTCCTTCCTTCCTTCCTTCCTTCCTTCCTTCCTTCCTTCCTTCCTTCCTTCCTTCCTTCCTTCCTTCCTTCCTTCCTTCCTTCCTTCCTTCCTTCCTTCCTTCCTTCCTTCCTTCCTTCCTTCCTTCCTTCCTTCCATTTCCTTCCATTTCCTTCCATTTCCTTCCATTTCCTTCCATTTCCTTCCATTTCCTCCCTCTTCCTCCCTCTTCCCCTCCCCTTTTCCCAGCTGTGCATCTCCTTGGTGGCTCCCACCACCCCAGCGAGGCCCTGCTTGCTCTGAGTGGTTTCTGTGTGAGTGCCCGAGCCCTGGTGGTGCCGGAGCAGCCCCTGCAGATGTGTGAAGTCCTGCTGTTGTTCTGTTTGCAGTGCAAGCTCTCCCGTGATGCCTGGCCCCTGGCACCAGCCATGACCTGCAGGGACAGGCACAAGATGTAGTTTGTGACCCTTCCTAGCAAGGCCAGCCTGGAGCTCTGCCCCTTGAGGAGAGACCTTCAGAGGTGCTGGAGGATGAGTGGGACAATGCAGCCAACTCCTGCTGCTCCCTGGTGAGCTGGGACGCCAAACTCACACTGCTTCACTCCTGAAGCTGGACTTGGCCTGGGCTTAGAAGGAAATGCTGTCTCTCCTCTGTGGCCACCCCTCAGCTCTCAACGTCTTCCATTGAACAATTGACTTTCCACTCTAGGAGGCAAGGATCAAATGGGTTGAGGACAACTGGCCCTTCTTGGCTTTGGCAAAGAGGATTCTTTGGTGTATTTTAAAGTGCCAGGACATGAAACAGTAAATCCCTTCTTCCTGCACTCCTGCCTCCTGCAAGCAGCCCTGACTGCAGTCCAAGCCAGCCAGTTAAAGGGTTAACCATAGCTGGATGCCTGAATGGCTGCCTTACTGATCCCACGGAGGTAACTGGAACAAACACAGTGCATCCCCCACCCTGCCATCCTGTCCCTGTCCACCTCGTCCAGCAAGCCCCTCTGCCCACTGCAGTGTCCCTGCTGCCCTTCCCTTGCCTCTCCACCTCCTGCACACCCAATTTCTCTCCCCTTCTCTCTCCCCTGTGCCCTGGCTTGGAAGTCCTGACTGAGAGAAGTGTTTTCCACGAGGAGCCAGCTCCCTGCTCTGATTCCCTGCTGCAGTCCCTTGATCTCAGGCATCCCAGGGGAATGGGAGCAGCGCTGCTGTGCTGACACCTGTCACACCTCTTGCTGGGAAATTCGTGAGCAAACAGAGCAGGGCACGGAAAGGTGGGGGTAGGAGGCATCTGGAGAAGGATCCTGCAGTGGGTTTGGTGTCCAGCTGGGAATGTGGCACTCCCTGTGCTCTCCTCTGGAGTTTGTGCAGTGCCCAGGGCCGTGGGGCCAGAGTTGGAGGCTGTGCAACAATTCCCGTGGCTGAGGAGTTCCTGGGTTTTGTGCTTGTTAAACGCTGTGAGCTGCCTGTGCTGCACCAGGGAGACACTCGGTGCATTTAATTAACATTTAATTTGCTTGAAGATTACATTAAAATGTGCAATAATAGAAGCTCTCCGAAGGGCGGGAGGAGAAGGGGGAAACAGGCGCGCTCCAGATTGGCTCAGGCACTGGCGCTGAAGTGTTCTGCAAGAATTACAGATGGAAGGGGGAAAAATGCTCTACTTGTGCAGCCACAGAGAGTATTGGGCATCTGTTTGGGAGCAGGGCTTTCAGCAGCTCCAAAGGATGTCCAGCAGCTGAGATGGGGTCACTGAATGTTCCTCCCATGGTCCCGAGGAGAGGATGGCCCAGTTTGATATCCAGAGAATCTCCAAGAGGAGACACCCTCGGGCTGGAGAGGCAGATCACAGAGCCCATGCAAACCCAAGAAGCAGCCCCCACATGTTTTTGGGGAGAGGGTGATGCCAGTCCCGTGCAATGCATGTGCTCCCTTTCCCTGTCCCTCTGCCCTGCCCATCCTGGGTTATGTAATGAAGGATGCTGCGGCTGCTGTCCTGGGAAGGGGCTGGGCAAGGACACCAGGGGCTGGCATGGGATTGAAGGCTCTGGGGCTGGGCTGAAATTTAGAGGAAAAAAGCTATAAAGGCATTTTCTGCCTGGGTAAGCGTGTCAGGAAACAGACAGTTTGATCCTGCTTATGTAACCCTGAGTCTAAAGAAGCCGCTCGGGATCGATCCTGGCTGGGAACTCAGGGGGCTGCAGCACAGGCTCACCTTGCAGGTGCCTTCCTACTCCTCTCCTTCCTCCAGCACCCTCCACCTCAGGTATTTGTGCTGGTTTTGGTGCTGCTGGAACGTGGTGACCAATTTCTTGTACTGCTGCCCATTGCTCTCCTCCCACACCCGACCAGAGCAGGACTTTCCAAGAAACCATCCCAAAATGCAGCCCTTCAAAGCCTTTCTGCCAGCCAAGGCAGCTGAAAGCCTGGTGTGAGGGAGCCTTCAGCTGCTCTGGTGCTGTGTTCACCCTTAACATCAGCCTGGAGATGTCTCAGGGTCCCTCTCACACACGAGGGAACCAAGGACACAGATCTGGCACAGAGGTTTTTCTTTTTTTTTTTTTGGGTTTGTTCTTTTTCTTTTGCCAAGGTGGCTAGACTTATAATCATCCTGTTCTTTGGTTTTCCCCTGCTAACACCCCTGCTTCCCCACCTCGACCACAGGAGCAGAGGGATGAGGACTCGCCTGGGCTGCCTGTCTCACAAATCAGACTCATATAATGATTTCACAGCTATTCTTCCGGACAAGCCCAACCGGGCTTTGAAGTGAGTATAGCTGCAGCATCCCACCCCAACCCCACTCCTGCCCTTCCCCTCCCCACCCATCACCTCCCTCCCTGCAGTATTGTCTTCCTTTTGCTGTGTTTTGTACGAGCTGTGAGTGCTTCCAGGAGGAAAACAAACTGGCACTGATCCAGCAGGAACAGCCTCGGGAAATTCCTGGATCTGTGGCACTGTGAGACAGGACGAGCTCCCAGTCCCCACCGCTGTGGGTGGGACACGTCTGCACCTCTTTGGGGATGTAATTTACACCTCTGTCATCACAAACCCGAGCCTGAGCAGTTGGCTTGGTGTAAGAGGTGACCCAAAATTTCAGGTCATCTTCAGCTCAGCCTTGTATTTGACACTGCAAAAATTCGGGTGATGGTTTGCAAAATGCTGGAGGGAGATGCTTCAACCCCCTCCAGAGTCCTGATTTGAGGAGTGTGGGATGGGACTCATCTGATCACAAGTCCCTGCTTCCACCTGAGATAAGATCTGTCCTTCCCCTGAAAGGCAAGCAAGAGAAATAAACACTCCTGCAGGGCTGAGTTCCATTTCACCTGACTTTTGGCTTTTACAATGTAAATGTCTGCATCTGAGCTCGTTTCCTGGGCCTCTGCTCAGAGTCAATGAGGAAAAATTGGTGCCTTTTTGGGCATGATTCATCTGGCCTATTTTACCTGCCTGCCTGGGGAATGTGAGCTGAGCAGAGTCCCTGCAGGTCCCCTGGGATGTCCTCCCTGATTCTAAAGGAAGCCCAGGGTCACTTGGCTCAGTTCTACACCCTAGCCCTCCAAAACCAGGTGAGAGGAATTCCAGCTTTCCTCGGTGTCCTCAGCAAACAGCTCCAGAGGGGATGAGCAGCTGTGGGTTGTCTGTAACTTACTCCTTCCTTTCCTTACAGAAGACTGTCAACAGAAGAAGCTACAAGATGGGCAGACTCTTTTGATGTCCTTTTGTCCCATAAATGTGAGTAGAGATCAAATTCTACCTTTTTTTCCCCTCCACTTCCCTTAACCCCTGTCCGGGGACGTGGTCCCCCAGAGCTGCTCACTCCCCAGCAGCCACCATCCTTTACAGGCAGGAAAAAAGAGAATTTTGTGTGTTCCCTTCACATCTTTGCTCCTGACCACGAGGAAAACCACAACTGCTAAAGCCATCAGCCCAAGGTGCTGCTTTTTGCAGCTCAGCACCCTTGACCAGCTTGCCCTGGCACAGAGGAATCCCCCTTGGTCCCCCTGAGCTGCAGTTACCACAGCAAACCCGAAAATTTCACATCCAGAGCCCTCATGCCAACCTATAATCAGCAACCCCTGCTCTGTTCAGTCCTGTGAGTTCTGTTCTGCAAATATTGCTCTGCTTCAGCAGCATTTTCACACTGAGAAGTTATAAACAAAGCAAAGTTCCCAGTATGGGTTCATTCATGGGCTTCTATTGAAGCAAAAAACCCAAATGAGTTGAGGTTGGGGAAAAGTCACCGTGGGTGCTGAACTCTTTCATGGCAGTAAGGAGCTGTCTGGCTTGCTTAGAGACCCAGGTTTTCCTTACATTTTAAAATGTAAGTGTAAATTATGTTATTAAGCTAATTTTAAGGTAATTTTGCCAGGTTTCTACTGAGATGACAACAGTTTTGGCAGGGAATTAAGTGACAACTTTAAACAGGCAGGCTGACCAAGGCAGGAAAAAGCAGGATGTAATTTTAGCAGCAGTATCTAGTTGAGATCATTGCTCTTGCAGCCAATAGGGGAAAAAATATATGGTGTAGCTGGGTATGGCTAAAAAGGAACGTTTCTTTTGTGGAAATTCAGAAAAAGAAGGAGAAAATACAGCAATGAGATTGTAGGGTACCTGGGGGATGGAGAAAGGGGAGGGCAGGATTTTCACGCCCCTGTTATCATCCTGAACTCAAACCCATTTCTTCTTCAGTGGTGTAAAAGTAGAAATTTTCTTTATTAGACTGCAGAAGAAGGGCTTGGATTACAAACCCCAGTGAATTTACCCACCTGTGTCCTGATGTTATACAGATTCTTCCCTCTTCAGCTGACTACTGCAAAAATGCAAAATCAAACCTCAGTTCAATGATTTTGTCCAGCAGCCTCCACAAGGGTGTCTGATTTTATTAATAAATTAGCCTTAGAGAGTGATAAATGAATTATCAAGACCTTTCCCATCTCTTACAATGGAAAGTAATTCTGATAACTCTCTGGCACTAATGAAAAATATTCAGTTTCTAATGAAAAATATTCAGTTCCTAATGGCAACAGAAGGTGATCTTTAAAATTTAAATTAATCTATTTTTATCAGCAGTCACGGTGACATTGCCTGGTGATTGGTTGGTGACAAAAAAATTTGTTGTTTAATAAACTACTTTCTAAAGGAATATTTTATAACTGCTCTGCACCTGAAGTTTCTGGAATTGCCAGCCTGGCAGTCAAGGGTTATAATGATGCAAATGCAAAAAGTTCTGTTGAAACAGAAGTGTTATTTTAGTTACACCGGTTTAAAGGAGAGAACAGCACATACTCGTGGAATTAATTATATTGTACAAGTTGCATTTTTGCTGTTAGGATGTGCTGATGTTACACAGGTAAGGGAGCCTTGTGCCTTAACTGGCTGAAATCTGGGATTAAATAAAGCTGTGCCTGGCCTGCTGGCATCTGTCTGTGAGGGAAGCTGCCAGCAGAAATTCTGCTATGAGTGCCAAGAGGAGGACAGAACTGCTCCAGTCTAATTTTCCCAGCATTAGCCAGGGAAAATTGGAATTCATGCTCGGGGGCATGGGCTCAGCACCAGCTGGGCTTGGGGAGAATTCCCCCTGGGGCTCACAGCATCAGCAGGTAGAGCACTTGTGCTTGACACATCTGTCAGAAAGTGTCTTCACTAGATGGACAGCTCATTTATTTTGGGAAGGGGATTGTGATTTCAGGGGGTTGTGTGGTGCTTTTGCTGCAGTCAGATGGATTTGGTGCCTTCCAGGCAAACTGTTCTCCAGGGAAAATAAACCCCAAAGTGCTGGAGCAGGGCTCAGGAGCTGATGGAGCAGCTGAAAATGGGGCAGACCTTGTGGGAAACATTGCCAGGGGTGGGACTGAAATAGGGCTCTCCTTGAGCCAGGTCTCATGAGCTCTTGGAGATCTATTTCACACCCAAGATAGCTCAGCTACCTTAGAAGGCATAAAATCAGCAGGATGGCTTCTGTGGTAGTGTTGGGGAAAAAAAAAAGGTTTTAATAAAAGGCAAAATAATAATCTCTTTACAGAGAAAAACCGAGCCAGGTGCAAGAGGTTCTTGCTCCTGGTAAAACACCTCACAAAAGCCATTAGCTTCTTTGTTATCTTCTTTTTTTCTAGTAAATGGCTCAGGTAGGACTTTTGGCTTCTGTCCAGTTAGCTATCCTTAAATTGGAAGTCCCCAAAGTCCTATGAGATGCCTTTTCACCCAACTGAGGAGAGAAACTTCTGAGCTTATTTCCTTTATAAAGGGACAAATGATAGCTTTGTCACTCCATCAACAAGGGGCACATTCCTATATTGGACAAGTGACAAAATTGCTCCAAGGAGCAAGAATGTGGAAGCTGGGCTCCAAAGTGCCCAGCTGAGCAGGCTGCCCTCGTGCAGGGAGCAGGTTCAGAGACCTGCAGTACTCTGGGAGATGGGAAAAAACACTTCCTATTCCCTTCCTATTTTCATGAGTCTCCAAAAGCTTTCTTGTTGGATTATACTGATTTAGAGATGGGGTAACTGAGAAGTGTTTTAAAAACTTTTATTCCATTTTCAGTCTCATGAGAAGGGTGAGGCAATACAGATGCTGTAATTCACACCACCACAATCAGAAGCCAATTATGTCTTAGAAGGAAATGCTGTCTCTCCTCTGTGGCCATCCCTCAACTCTCAACATCTTCCACTGAATAACTGACTTTCCACTCTAGGAGGCAAGGATCAAATGGGTTGAAGACAACTGGCCCTTCTTAGCTTATAAACTTATATATGAGCTTATAATGCTTATAAGCATTTCTTGGCCTATCAGCTTTAGCCACACCATGCTGTAAATGCCTTAAAGCCTTAAATCTGAAATTACCCCTCATGGGTCCTAACACAATGCATCTTTCATAGTTCTAGTTCTCCAAAGTATCCAGTTTTATTTACAAAACCGTCCTTTGAAACTTGTTTCTAGTTCCATTTCTCTCTCAACAATATCTGTCCTATTCTATGGCATTTCTAAATCTGCATTTCTTATCTCAAGGTTTGCATTCAGATGCACACTGTGTGAGCCTTCTGTCAGGCTTTTAGAATTCTTTACAAATCCATTTCCCACCGTTTTCAAACAGAAGTGACCTGAGCAGTGTCATGCATTAATTACACAGATTCCATGGAGAGTCCATGGGGATTTGAGCCGCCTGGTCTAGTGGGAGGTGTCCCTGCCCATGGCAGAGGGGTTGGAATGATTTTTAAGGGGGTGGAGATGATTTTTAAGGTCCCTCTTAGCCCAAACCATTGTGTGATTCCATGATCACCTTTGCCAGACATCCCTTGAAGTGTTGGTGGTCCTGGGGAGCTCCCCCTGCTCTCCCCTCTCCCTCCTGAAGAATGAATGACTGTGCAGGTAATGTTTGATCCTGTTGTGGGAGGAGGACTGAAATCCCTTGGGATTTGAAGCAGTTGTTTTCTCCCATGGGTTGGAATGAGATGATTTTTAAGGTCCCTTGCAGACCAAACCATTGTGTGATTCCATGATCACCTTTGCCAGACATCCTTTGAAGTGTTGGTGGCCCTGGGGAGCTGCCCCTGATCTCCCCTCTCCCTCCTGAAGAATGAATGACTGACTGCAGGTAATGTTTGATCCTGTTGTGGGAGGAGGATTGAAATCCCTTGGGATTTGAAGCAGTTGTTTTCTCCTGGGTGATTCCAGGCTGGGTAATGCCCTTGTCTCTGCACAGACTGGTCTGATTTGGATTTATTCCCCGAGCCATTCAAAGGATAATTTGAGCTGACAAGTTATTTGAGTTAACAAGACACTGTGAGTAGGAAATGCAGGAGGGCTCTCCCCACCTCCCTTTTGTGCTGGCCCTGGCACTGAATTCCCTCATCCCTCCTGGAGTGAGCAGTGCTGAGCAGCAGGATGCAGCAGCTCCACATCCATAGGTCAATGCAATGAAATCCTAATGGTTTTTGTTAATGGGCAGAGCAAATCAACTCAGAAACCCTGGGGTCAGGCAGACAATCCCTATTTTACACCTGTCTGAGCTCACTGACACGTTCCCTGGGGTCAGGGCTTCTGAGCAAGCAACAGGAGAGGGAGCCTGATGCTGTTCTTGCCAGGGAATTGGCAGAGTAAGAGGAAGACCATGTGCAGCGTTTCTTTGGGTGCCCAGGGAGGAAAAGCAGTGGTTTTAACACGCTGGATTTTGGCAACTTTCCCCATTTTGTGCCAGGGAAGTGAGCTCAGCATGGTCCCCAGAGTGTGAGTGCATGCTTGTGAGTAAGTGAGGAGTAATCCCCTCCCTGTGCCCGTGCCCAGGAGGGTGGCCAGATGAGGATTTCGTCTGACAGCCTGCTGGAGGGAAGTACAAGCCACAGCATGTCTCATTCTGCATCCCCCACAGGGCTGGACACACAGAGTTTTGTTCCTCCAGCATCCAGCAGGACAATCTGTCCTCAACCCTTGGTCAGCTTCTCACCCCACACCAAAAACATTCGTCCTGAATTGCCACCTTTATCTCAAGGGTGATTTTTCTCTGGATTTTTGGAAATCTGGAGGAAAAGGTGATTTTTCTCTGGATTTTTTTTTTGTGATCTCCGCGCTCTTCCTCCCAAACTTTATTGTTGTTCTCCGCCTCCTGTTGTCTACACATTCCTTCACTTCCTACACAGCACAGGAATATCCCAACCTACTCCCAGCTCTTTCTGAGCCAGAAGAGCATTAGCATTGTGCTGCTGACAGGCAGCTGAGATGAAGGGAAGCTCTGCTCAGCAGCAGTGGGAGCACATTCGTGTGCTGTGCAGAGAAATTGTGACCTTGTCCCTCCAGCCCTGCACCCAACACCTTCCAGGGAGCCAATCCATCCATCCACCAGCCACAGGGACGCACCTTTGCTCCCTGCTTGCTCAGGGGGTGAAACACATGCATTAAATAAATGACTGGGGATTGCTTTCTTGCTCTGACAGTGGCAGGTGCTTGGTTATTAAACTGCCTGAATGATTTAGGCCACTAATCTGGGCTATTCCTCATGCTGATAAAGCTTAGCTAAGCCCTGTCTTGTGTTTTTGCTCCCCACCCCAGTCCCTTCTTGCTGGGTAGGATCCACTTTCCATCTCCTGAATGGGATTTCAGGAGTCCCTGTCCTCACATGGGCATTGACCTGCCTGGCACTGCCCATTCATGAAACAAATTCCTGGCACGGCCTCACTCACAGATGATCTGCAGTATGGGGGTGTTGAAGGAGTTTTGAGTTAGATCTCTGAGTTTTTTTAGATGATGCCATTTATTTTTCTTATCTTCTACACAAACAGGAAGGGTGAATTTGTCTCACATCTTCACAGCATGGTTCAGAAGGTCACAAGACCCCTAGTTACAAGCCCTTTTAAGGATTTATTGACCAATAAATCACTGCCAACAAGGATATTTATGTTTTTGACCCAATCCTTACATATTTTGTCTTGTGGACTCATGCTATAGTGTAAGCTTTCTTAGCCAATCATGTTATGACACACAAACCTACAGCACTGCATCCTAAACTCCCTGTTTACCTTTGCAACTAATTTTATTTTTTCTCTATCTTAAGCTCTAAAACTCTAAACTCTCCTCTTCTTAACTTAACATGTCTCTGCTTTAAAATCCACATTCCCACTTCTGGCACCTAAGTTTGGAAGCATTTCCCAAGGTCTCAGATCAAATCCTGTGTTAAATTCTAAGCTTTGGCTTACAGGCCCAAAGCTCTGAGAATTCCCTGCATTTCAGATTCCAGCACTGCAGGATCCTGAGCAATGTCTGAGCACTTGCACAATCCCCTCTTCATGTTCCTCAGTCAGTCTGAAAGGAGAGCAGGGCATTTTGAAGCTTTGAAGATCTATACTGCAAAAGTAAAATATCAAATGTCTGCTGCTTCTCCCTCAGACTCCCAACATCCAGTAAAGAGCTCTGCTTCTTTGCCTTCAATTTACCTGCTCCACCAGGATCAATTTCCTCCTTTGGCTTCAAGCAAAGGACTCTTGAGGCAAATTCCTGAATAATTGTCCAACAGTTGTCCTGAAGGGCTGTGCAGCAGCACATCCTGTCCTCCTGAGTGGCCATGCCTTTGGGGCTCAGGTTGGGGATTATTTTGTGCTGCTACCTCTGCAGAATTCTGATCCTGCTTTTAACTTCTGTGCTTTCTAACACATCCCTCTGGAATTGCATACTGGGATTTTTCAGCAGGTGAAATCTCTCTCCTGCTTGTATCACACTGCACTCCAGTGGTAGTTGCTCTGGAATAAAAGATGTCCAGTTGTCTGGTTTATTGAAAAGTTAAAATTTCTGTGGTTTCTCTGTAAAGCATCCCCCTGGAACTGCACACTGGGATATTTCAGGAGGTGAAATTTCTCTCCTGCTCATAGTACAATGCAGTCCGGTGGTGGTTACCTTGGAAAAAAAGATGTCCAGTTGTCCAGCTAATTAAAAAGTTAAAAGTTGTACAGTTAATTTCTCTGCTTTCTCCGAATTGCACACTGGGATTTTTCAGGAGGTGAAATCTCTCTCCTGCTGGTATCACACTGGACTCCAGTGGTAGTTGCTCTGGAATAAAAGATGTCCAGTTGTCCAGTTAATTGAAAAGTTAAAATTTCTTTGCTTTCTCTGTAAAGCATCCCCCTGGAACTGCACACTGGGATTTTTCAGGAGGTGAAATCTCTCTCCTGCTTATAGTACAATGCATTCCAGTGGTGGTTACCTTGGAAAAAAAGATGTCCAGTGTCCAGTTAATTAAAAAGTTAAAAGTTGTCCAGTTAATCTCTATGCTTTCTAAAGCATCCCTCTGGAATTGCACACTGGGATTTTTCAGCAGGTGAAATCTCTCTCCTGCTTGTATCACACTGCACTCCAGTGGTGATTGCTCTGGGAAAAAAAAGATGTCCAGATGTCCAGTATATTAAAAAGTTAAAATTTCTGTGCTTTCTCTGTAAAGCATCCCCCTGGAACTGCACACTGGGATTCTTCAGAAGGTGAAATCTCTCTCCTGCTTGTATCACACTGCACTCCAGTGGTGATTGTCCTGGGAAAAAAAGATGTGCAGTTAGGTGGGATGAGCTTTGAAATGCCGATCATTCATGAGAGATCATTCCATGAAAGCCTTGATGTGCTCTGAAGGAGAGGAGCAGGTTCAAGTCAACATCCAGGTCAAATCCCAGCTCAGGTGGTGGCAGCTCCCATGCCCAATTGTCCTCCTGCCCTTCCAGTCACACTTGTCATTGTTCCATGACAAACTGCAGGCAGTGATTGCCCAAACCTGGCTCTCAGGCACAGCTGGGAAGGCTGGCAGGCAGCCAAGGGTTAAAGATGAAAATGATGGCAAACCAGGCAGTCAGGGCTGAGCTCTCCTGCACCCAAAGTGTCCCAGCAAGGCCCTCACAGGTTCAGCCTCACCATCTGCAGCTCCTCCAAGGCTCTGGGGACTGCATGACAGGAGTGGATAAAAAAAGCAGAGAACAGCCAGACACTATTATTTATCCATTCACTGTCTAAACTTATTTCAGGATCAAAAGGAGCTGATTGACATGAGAGCAGGAGGCAGAGCTCATGGAAACCTCCTGGTCCCAGGGGAACCTGCTGCAGCTGCTCTCTGGGGCAGGGCTGTAGCAAATGCCTTTCTCTCCTTGTCACTCATGACATTCCCTTCTTTTAGCAGTTATTACATTTGTCAGGTATTTTATTTCTCAGGTATTATATTTTTCAGATATTATATTTTTCAGGTATTTTATTTTCCAGGTATTTTATTTTTTAGGTATTCTATTTTTCAGATATTATATTTTTCAGATATTATATCTTCCAGGTATTTTATTTCTCAGGTATTTTATTTCTCAGGTATTGTATTTTTCAGATATGATATTTTACAGGTGTTTTATTCTTCAAGTATTTTTTTCAGGTATTTTGTTTCTCAGGTATTACATTTTTCAGATATGATACTTTTCAGGTATTTTATTTTTCAGGTATTATATTTTTCAGATATGGTATTTTTCAGGTATTTTATATTTCAGGTATTAGATTTTTTCAGATATGATATTTTTTCAGGTGTTTTATTTCTCAGGTATTATAGTTTTCAGATATTATATTTTTCAGGTATTTTATTTTTCAGATATTTTGTTTCTCAGGTATCCTATTTTTTTAGATATTCTATTCTGCATCAGTGTCCTCTTGCAGATGTGGTACTTTCATGCAACTCTGCTATTCCTGCAAGTGATCCTCTGTCAGTGCTGCAGCTCTGGGGCTGTTGTAGAGGAAAAGGGGGGAAAAAAAGACCAGGGCATAGGCAGGGAAGCAAAACCTCAGCAGAGACTGCAGAGACATAGCAGTGTGCTTGTGTGCTGGAATATTTTATGTCAAGCATCGTAGGAGCTGATGATTGATAAAATGACATAGATCTCGAGGAACTGGAACTTTCTCCCTGTTTTATTTCCTTCTTTCTGAAAGCTGCCAGCATGCAAAGACTCTTTGCTCTGCTCTTCAGTCCTTCCCTTGCTCTCACACAGGCCCTGTGAATTTTACAGGCACTAAGGGGGACACAGCTTTTGGGAAATGGTGCTGTGTCCCAGATTTCAGGAAGGGAAGCAGCTCTACAACACCCCTCACCTTCACCATATTTATCTGTCACCGTATTTGCCCTATCCAAGGTGGATAATAGCAGGTAGATAACAGCAGGACAGGTGCCCTGCTCCTTTGGCATTCTGCTCTGGGGCTGGTATCACAACATTGCCCCAGGCTTGGACCCACAATGTGCAGTGTCACTTGGATGAGAGGCCCTTTTTTTGTCTACTCTAGCAGTGAAAAGCCCTGATCTCCTCCTAAAATTGCTCGAAGGAAGAAGTGTCAGAAGGAGCTGGAATAATGCAGCTATTTCTGGGGCTGACAGCAGGAGGGAGCATGGCTGAGATGGGATGGATCCATTTTTATGCTGATAGCAGGCTGCTGATGGAGCAGCCAGTGCAAAAAAAAAAACCAAAAAACCAAAAAAACAAAAAACCAAATGGAGGAGCTTTGAGGAAGGCAGGGAAGAGAGGTTTAGGCTGTACTTTGGGCTTGTCTGGCCTTTCCTTTTCCCTCTGAGGATCTGGGCAGTCAGACATCTCCTCTGACTGACACACAGACAGAAATAGGATTGTTTGGTGCTGTTCAATACCCAGGGCCACTTCTTAGGGCTTGAGGTTTCAGAGGGAGCTGGAAAATATCTAAGTTATTACCAGAAACAACGGGAGCAGGAAGAAGTTTAGGACATGAAAGGGAGATGCAGGGCAGTGTTACATTGCTATGGATCTGTAGCACACAGAGCAAATAGATATATACAGCATATAGAGAGCATATAAATAGCATATAATGTATAAGCTATAGTTTTATACATTATATATATATAAAATATGTGTTATATATATAATTATAAATATAAATGTAAATATATATACTATATATATACACTATACTATATATATAGTATAGTATATATATAAATATATATAGGCATACTATATATATATAATTATAAATATAAATGTAAAAATATATATACACTATATATATATATATATATATATATATATATATATAGCATATAGTTAGTATATACAGCATATAGAAGGAACTGTTTGAACAGCCTGTTTGGGAAAATGTTAGGATTTTCCACAGAGATCTGGACAAGCTTGAGAAATGAGCCCATGGAAACCTCAGGTCTAACAAGACCAAGGGCAAGGTGCTGCACCTGGATTACCCCCAAAAATCATTCTAGGCTGGATTAACCCCAAAATCAGTCCATATCTAAGTTATTGCCAGAAACAAGGGGAGCAGGAAGAAGTTTAGGACATGCAAGGGAGATGCAGGGCAGTGTTACATTTCTATATCTGTAGCACACATAGCATATAGATAGATATATATAGCATATAAATAGTATATAATATATAAGATATATTTTTATATATTAAAAATAATATAGAAATATTATATCTATCATATGTGTAATATATATATATAATATATATAATATATTATATATAGCATATAATATATCTCTTATATAGAGCATATAGTTAGCATATCCAGCATATAGAAGGAACTGTTTGAACAGCCTCTTTGGGAAAATGTTAGGATTTTCCACTGGGATCTGGACAAGCTTGAGAAATGAGCCCATGGAAAACTCACGAGGTTTAACAAGACCAAGTGCAAAGTGCTGCACCTGGATTACCCCCAAAATCAATCCAGGATGGAGGATGAACAGATCAAGAGCAGCCCTGCCCAGAAGGACTTGAGGATGATGGTGGAGGAGAGGCTGGACATGCCTTGTCCTTGCTCCCTTCATCCTTCCAGGGAGTCTGACCTCACCAGGCTCATCCCCAGTTCCATCAATATTTTTAGACAGTTGCTTGGAAGTAGCCAAGAGCTTTCCAGTCATGAACTACAAAAACCTGGATGCTATTGCAAAAGACCAGGAAGAATTAGAAACACATTACTGGAAAAAAAAAAATAAAAAGGAGAATCTAACTTTATCCTGAGGAGAAAGGGGATGTGTGAAGCCTTCAGCTGCATCAACTCCCCTGGTGCTGTTCAGGGAAAGGAAATAAAAAACAATGGCTGTGCCCATAAATAGGCCCAGGCAGGGGTTTAACACAGATTGCCTAATAAATCTTTCCATATTTCTAATCTGCCCTGGCTGACTCAGATTGCATTACTGAAATGCCACAATTGCTGAGCATTAGCAAGTGATAAGCACACTTTTACCACTGACTAGACAAGCTGTAATTAGGCCAAGTCCTTTCCCTCTCCCCTTTACTGGAGCTGTAACAGACTCTCTGCAAGCTTTCCTCTGTTTAAATAAGAACTAAAAATGGCACAAGGCAATAAAGCAAAATGACAGAAAACATAGGGGACAAGTCCACATCAGCCATGTTTTATTGAAGGTTTTTTAGTGGCAGATAGGGCCTTATAAAGTGTGGTATTAACATGACCTGAACCTTGATAATTCCATGAGTAATTTTCCAAAGGGTGGGTGTCCCAGTCCCAAGGAAAGCCTTTTGCCACCTTAGCAAAGGAAAACACTTTTTCAGAGTTACATCAAGTGATGTTTGGCTTTGTGGCAGCTCACAGGAGCCTGGCTCATCAGTGGTGTAAGCTATGGATGCATCCTGGGATGGCAGAGCTTGGGAGAAATATCAAATTGTCTTTGGTAGGCTGGGGCGGGTGGAAGGATGTCTGAGAATGGAACAGCTCCCTGCCTTCTCTTGATGCCTCAGGTTTGAGCTTTTATATTTTTCAGGTTCTGTGCTGCTTTGGTGTGTGGGTCTGGGCTTCATATGAGGGGATGGTGAGCTCTGTGCACAGAGCAGGGAGACAAAACAATTCCTGCTCCAGCTGGGGACCAGGGACAAATGATCCAAATCTCAGCACCAAGAGCACAAACAACGTGGGCTGGAGAGAGAAAAACAAGAAGGATGGGACTGCATGGGCTGAAGCTGGAATTGGACAATTAACTCCAATGGAGCAGAACTTATAAAAATGTGAGATCTTGTGACCAAGCTCTCTTTTGCTTCCATCTTGGAGCCATCCAGGCAGAGCCATGACTCCGGTACTGCCAGAATTAGGCCGTTTGAAGGCTCTTTAATAAAAATCCTCTTTATTCCTCTTAACTCTGCCCAGCCTCTGCTCCAGCTCCTCAAGGCATCACTCTTATCACCAGGTCTATGTACAAATCACAAAAAGGACGGGATTGCTGGGAACGTGCCTTGAGCTGGTTTATTTTCCAGCATCAGTCTCATTCCATGGTTATGACAATGGAAGATGCCATCAGCTCACATCCCAGGCAGCGGACCAAGAACTCAATGTTACAACTTTAAATTTTTTTGACCAATCCCACAAAGCAAAAGCACACTGACAGTGGTTCTATCCAATCACTATAAGCACAGGTACCTTTGGTTAAAACAACGCCTGCTTATTTTGAACTTGTAAGCCTTAAAACACAATGCACAGGGCTCCATTATTAAGGTTAGAACTTCCTAATATCTTGCTAGATAAACTTTTCTGTAGCTTAGGGAGTTATTCTAGACAAGTGTTAATACACAGATCTTTGTTCTATTTGTCCTTACTTTTCCACTTCTTACATAATATTTCTGCTGACCAATCTCATGGCTACTGCTTAGCTCCAATCCCAGTTCTGCTGTCTCTGAGGCCTGCCTTTTGCAGCTTTCCCAAAACCCTCTGGTTTTATGGATCCCCACAACCCTCTCCTCCCTGTGTGTCTCTGGCAGATGGGCTGGCAGCTTTCCGTGCTTTCCTGAAGACCGAGTTCAGCGAGGAGAACCTGGAGTTCTGGCTGGCCTGCGAGGACTTCAAGAAGACGCGCTCGGCGGCCAAGCTGGCCTCCAAGGCCCAGCGCATCTTCGAGGAGTTCATCGACGTGCAGGCCCCTCGGGAGGTGGGTATGGGGTGCCACAGCACGCCCAGGGCACTCAGCAGTATTGGAATTTTATACCAATATTGCCGGATGGAACGTCCCTGGGCTGGTCTGGCCCTTGCTGCTTGACCGAAGGCGGCAGCTGAGGTTGTTTCACCTCAGAGGCACCTTTGGCTGGCTGGATGCTGCAGCTGGGCGCTTGGGACAAGTCCAGGCATGCAGGAGCTCAGGTTTACCTCTGGTGGAGAGGCTTCAAGGCAAGGTGAAGCTAAGGAGTAGGTTCTGATGGAGGGTTTTGATCTAGAGCTTTATTCCTGGCCCACAGGCCACTGAATGCAGCAACAGCTCCAACAGAACCACAGCGTGGTTGCAGTGTCTTTTAACCCCGGGGAGAGGGGCAGGGAAGGGGTAGGGAGCCACCAACCAGGTAAGGGGGGAAGTCTCAGGGGACAAAGGACACCTGGATGGCCCAATGTCCCTCAAGGGGTGTAAGGCATCTTTTGAACTCTGCCAACCACATGATGCCCTTGCTGGAATGCCAAGATTGGCGGACAGCACTCAGCAGGGGCAAGGGAGGGGAAGGGAGAGGAGATTGGCACACCTGGGGAAGGAACCAGGATAACTGAGACAGGCTCTTACATCACACCTCAACACAGCAGGGCTCTCACCCCCAGCTGGGTGCTCTCCCTCTCTCCCTTCCCTCTCAGAGCGTGGCTAAGGATGGTGGCCGTGCCATCCTGGCTGCTCCAGCTGCCTCTGCTCGCCCTGACTCATCCCTGATGAGGGAGACTGCTTTGATGATACTGAATTAGTCACAGCCAGGGAGTTCACTGGCAGCCTCAGCCTACATTTCCTAACCTCACTGAGCTCTCCAGGAGCATTTCACAGCGCTCCTGTCATTTCTGTCAGCCTTCAGCAGGCTGTTGGGCTCTTCCCTGGCAGGACACTTTGCACAGGACCATCCCACCCATGAGTGGAACAAAGCCCTGAGGGAGCTGGAGGTGTTTATCCTGGAGAAAAGGAGACTCAGAGGTGACCTTATGACTCTCTACAGCTCCCTGAAAGGTGCCTGTGCTCAGGTGGGGCTGGGCTCTTTCTCCAGCAGCACTGACACAACCAGAGCACACAGCCTCCAGCTGCACCAAGGGAAATACAGGTTGAATATTAGGAAGAAGTTTTTCACAGAAAGAGTGATAAAGTTCTGGAATGTTCTGCCCAGGGAGGTGGTGGAGTCCCCATCCCTGGGTGTGTTTAACAAAGCCTGGATGTGGCACTGGGTGCCAGGGTTTAGTTGAGGTGTTGGGGCTGGGTTGGACTCGATGATCTTGGAGGTCTCTTCCAACCCAGTGATTCTGTGAATTCTGTGAATTCTGTGAATTCTGTGAGTAACTTGTTGACTCCCAAGGGAGGAGAGCTTCTGACTAACTCCCCCCTCACCCAGACCTCCTGAGAGATGCAAACAATAACTACGAGACGAACAGAAAATGCAGTCACACCCTGGAGCCTGGGATGGTTAAATCCTCTTTCAAGCACTCCACAGGCTGATGGCACTGCCAGGTCCTGCTGATGGCACTGCCAGGTCCTGCCTGGTGACCACACTGGGTCGTGTCACTGCAATCACAGCACAGCCAGGGGGGCTCTCACTGCACCCAGCCCCTCCTGCTCCTGCATGTGTGCCTGTCAGGGACCCAAAAAGGGCTCATTTTCCTCATTTTCCTCCCTCTCCCAGCCAGTAAAGCCATTGCAAGGCCGCTGGGAAGGACCCAGATTCACACTGAGGTGTGTGGGGGTCTCAATGCTCTCCTTTGAGCATTTTCCCACAGTTATTCAGGAAGCCAAATGAGATTTTAAGGACTGGAAGGCTGATTTTTGGTTAGAAATAGGAATGCAGGTAGGATGGGGGTCCTTCCTACAATTTGGTCCTGTGGTGATGTTTCCTTAGCACTGTTACATAATTTTGGCATGCTTAGAATATGAAATTATTAGAGCTAATCCATACTGCTGACATCCATGTTGAGGCAGACAGCTTTACTTTCCAGGCTCCTTCCAGTTTGGACACTGAATTAATAACAACAAATAACATTTTTTTTTCAGCCATTTTTTCCTTCCAGACAATAACCCTAAAAAGTGCTGATTATCCTGCTAGGGAAGGAGAGCAGGAAAACTCCACTGACTGCCTTTGCAAACAAATGGCAGTCATAACATTTATTTTTCCAAGCCTCTCCTCCAGATATTGTAACATGAAGCTGGTATGGGAAAAATCAAACAGTTTATTTTAGATCAACCAAGTTTGGAGACATTTAATAAGAATGTACTAGTGGTTTAAACCCAGTTGAAAGTTTATTCACCCATTTATTAGGCGTGTGGTGAAGAGGAGAGGGAGCAGGAGAGAGGTTAGGCTGAGTCAGCAGCTTTAGGTGATGTGCTGCCTAAGAGCCTGAATGAAAGTAATTTCAAAAGTGATTTCAGTAAAAATAAAGTGATTTCAGAAGTGCTCAGATCACTATAAACCCAACTTTTCCAGGCTTGGGGCAGGATTCACAGCCCTGGATCACTGTGGGGGCTGTTCAGGGGTAGGAGCTTGGTTCCACAGCCATGGCAGAGAGGGAATGAGCCATTTGAAGGAGGCCAGCTGGACACTCAGTGCCAAACTCTCTTCTGCTGCTTTCCCCAGGTGAACATAGACTTCCAGACACGGGAGCTGACCAGAAGAAATGTGCAGGAGCCCTCCCTGTCTTGCTTTGACCAAGCTCAGGGGAAGGTGCACAGCCTGATGGAGAAAGACTCGTACCCCAGGTTCCTGAGATCCAAAATTTACACAGACCTGCTGTCTCAGACCCAGAGGAGGCTCAGCTAGGACAGCCACAGGGCCCTCAGAAACCACGTGCTTCCCTCAACAGCCAAATCCCATCTCTAAATGTGAAACTTTCTTGGTGTTCAAAGCAGTGGGAATGGGAAAAGAGGGAGAAGGGGCAGAGGAAGCTTCCAGAGAGTGATCCAGGCGTGGTATTAAGACTCTTTGACTATCTGTGCTTTTTTTTTTTTTAGCAGTAGCACCTTGCAGTCATTCCCTCTGTCTAGCACAAACCCACAACCCTCTCAGGGTCACCTGTGGGCAAGGCAGGTTCCCTTTGAAATGGCTGGGTTGGTTTGTGTGTAAATAACACCTTTCCATCCTTCCACACGTCTCTCCCTGTCTCTCGCCTCTCCCTTGTGCTCAGGAGGGCCCCGAGGGCAGTGCTGACACTTGTGAAGCCACAGCCAGCCCAGATCTCACCCTGCTGGGGTCTGGGACTGAGGGGAAGGAGACAGGAGACAAAGGCACAGGGTTCAATCCCTTTCTAGAAATGGGAATAATCAGCAAACTCAGCTCACCTCCCTATTTATTTTGCACACTTTATGGCTTGGCTGCCGCCCTGTCACTGCCCCTTTTCCTTCAGGGATGGAGGCTCAGAGTATTCCCAAGGAGCTGAGTTTTCCTCATAAGGAAGGTAATCCTAAAAGTCCTCACTAGGCCTGGGCAGGCAAGTCTCCTAATGTGAATGATTGTTTTTAGTGGCTGTTATTTATTTGTGTGGTAGCTCTGTCTCAGCCATCATGCAGGCTCTGTTGTGCTGGGCACTGGACCAAAGCCCAGCACAAAGGGGCTCCTGGCTGCCCTAGGCTTGGTGGCTCCTCAGGAGGGACCTGTTGGAACCCTCTGGCCCTTGCAGGGGTGTAGGAAAAGCACAAAGCCCCTCTGCCACAGCAGATGGCATTTTTCATGGGGTACCTGGCCAGTGGCAACGTGAAAAATCCCATTTCTATTTTTGTTATTTCCCTTGTACTGCCTGTTCCCACTCTCTGAGTGGGTTCAGTGCCCTGCAAAGAGCTCCCCAGCACACAGACCCTGCTGCAGGGTGCTTGCCCCCAATGGGACACAAAGCATGGAGTGAGCAGGATGGGTGTTGGGGGGTGCAGGGGGGTGTGAGGGGCTCCTTGGCCCTGTTCCCATAGCCTGGATGGCACTGCAGGAGAATTCTCTGTGCACATGCCAGGGGTGCAGCACCTCCTCTGGGCTGGGCAATAATTCCTCCCATCTGATGGCCCCATTTCCATGGAACTGCTGCTCCAGCCTGGCAGATTCCTGCAATATTTCTGAGGGGAGAAGCAGACAGCCTGTCTGTGGATTTGAGCCGGCAGACCAGAGGTCTCTTTTCTTAATTTAATGAAGGCCTGGAAAGTGACCCCATGGATCTTTTTCTTCTCTCAGTCATCCCCAGACCAGAGGCTGTGAACCTCTGCTCCAGCCAAGGGTGGTGGGTGCCTTTGATACATCAGAAAGCTGCTGATATAGACTTTGTGTAATGCGGTGTAAATGAGGTAGAATGAATTCTAAAGCCAAGCAAAATGTTTTTGGAAAAAGATAAAAAAAAAGTCCGCCTGGATATTAAAAATTACTGTCCATCAATTAAGTAGGAAACAGCTTTTTGCAAGGATGATGTGCAGGACAGTTGGACAAATAGGATCAAGGTAGAGGTGGTAACCATGCTGGGTTTATTTTGGAGGTGTATTCCTGTGGTCTCCAAGACACTGAAGTCTAAATACATTGCAAGTGCAAACTTTATGTTCAGTAGGGAAACCTGCTCTTCAGTGCCTGGTTGGTCAGCAGGAGAATCCTCCAGGTCTTTGGAAGGCAAATCCCATCTCCAGTTAGATTTCCCAGAGGAATTTCCATAACGAGCAGCAGTGACACAGCATTCCTGGCTGTCCCCTGTCCCTGCAGGGACACCTGAGGAGCTGGGGCTGGCCTGTGGTGACAGAGGTGACACTCTGCAGCCACACCAGGCTCAGTGACACAGCTCCCGGGGCTGCTGAGATCCCTCATGGGACACAAGAGACACAGGGTCTGGACGTGACACAGTTTGACACAAACTTTTTGCTGCTTGCTCGAAAATGGGAGCAGTGAGGGACATCTGGAAAATGCCCCAGATTTGCCCTGATTTCTCCAAGGGAACCAGATCCTGCAGGAGCTCAGGGTCCCAAAGCTTTATGGCAAGCAAGGCACAGTGGGACAGGTCTGGTGAACCTGAGCAACGTGAAACAGGAATCACAGGAATCACCTGTGGAAGGAATCAGAGGTGGAAGCAAAGGACACAGAGCCACACAGCAGTGGCTGTCCCTGGTGCTGCCTGGGCTGTAGGAAGGTGTATTGGTTTGGAAAGCCAGGTGTCTGCTAAGGAAGGCAGGAGCCTCCCCTGAAATGGAAAATGTAAAGACCCTCCTTCTAAATTATTGTAATTTTGAAATTAAAAAGCTCTCAGGCAAAGATATGGGAGTAGGAATAACAGTTCTTTATTAAGAAAATTAAAAATACAAATGCAATAGTACAAAACAACCACTGCCAGAGTCAGAGCATGCCCTGTCCCCCTGTGTGTCCAGTGGGTGGCACAGCCCCATCCCATGGGGGCTCAGCCCTCCTGCAGTGCCAGCTGTGCTGCTGCTGGAGCAGGGATCCTGCACAAGGGGGCAGTTTTCCTCTGCAGCTCCAGGGCTGCTGCAGATGGGCCTGGGCTCCCTCTGGGAATGCAGGGCAGCAGAAAGCTGCTCCTCTGGCAATGCAGGGGGCAAAGGCTGCTGTGCTGTCCCAAAGCTCAGATTGGATCCAGGTAGGAATGCTTGGCTCCTCCCCTGGGCAGAGCATCTCCCCATGGGATGCTGGAATTGGATCAGCCCTGCAGGGACACTCGCTGGCCATGGACAGAAGATAATTAATAATTAATGGCCCATGGACAGAAGAGATCTCCTGAAGGGAGGATTGGCTGTGGAAGAGATAAAGAAAACTGCCCAATGAACAGCAGAGAACTGCCCCAGCTCTGACAGATGGCAAAGAGAACGCACACCCCCAGCCACCTCTTCTAACCTAAGACAGGAGTCATATCACCCTCACACCCCTGCCTGGGGTAGGGAGTGAGGAGAGCAAACCCAGCCACACTGTAGTGACACACTCAGGGCTTGACCTGCAAGGGGGGATGGAAATCTTCCCTCTCTGGCTGTGAGCAGAGGCTGGGGGAACTCTTCCTTTCCCAGAAACACTGTCTGCCACCCCTGTGTGACACAGCACAGACTGGGATCCCCAGGGGCACAGGCTGCTTTTGCAGTTTCCTCTCCCATCTGGGCCGCCAAAAACTGATGCCTTGGTGTGGCTGCCTAGAACAGAGGCTTGACAAGGTTAAGAGGATAATGTGGGTATTTATTAAAAGGCCTTCAATAGGCACAGCTTGGGCAGTCAAAACCTCTCCAAGGGGCTACACCCAGGATGGACAATGGTCACAAGTTTTTCAGACAATTATAAGTTTGGTCCATCTACATATCAGGGGTTAATCCTCCAATTACAGCTTCAGGTAATGAAGTCATATTCCCCAGTTTGCTCCCCCATATTTTATTTTTGTTTATCCTTTTTGGGCCTGAGGCTGTAGGGTGTCTTTGGATCACAGGCCTAGAGGGATTGTTTTGTCTGACCAAAATGTGGAGAGAGTTAACTACACTTTACATGGAGTTTAGAGCTATGCACTAATACATTGTAGGATTTGAAAACCACAAAAGTTAAAATCTTATAAGGCATCAGCCTGTGGCCCCAGTTTTACTCCCTGCTGCCAAAGAGCAGCTCAGCTTCCCAGCACTGTGGCATCAAACAAATGTTTCAAGTGGTGAAGGGAGGCCACCTTGTCTGGCCCTGCCTTCCTCCTTTCCACCCTCCTCTTGCCTGTAAAGTGTAAAAAAAGCATCCCAGAGCTGCCCAGGATGTGGGAGCCAGCAGAAGGAGGCTGAAGCAGTCACTGCTTTTAAAGAGAAGGCAGAAAGCCATGACAGATCTCCAGACAGACCCTTCTGAGTGGGCTTGGGTGCTGCTGACCTCTAGGGCCAGCTCAGGCACCCCAGCCAGGGCTCTGCAGCACCTTGGGGAGGCTCACAGAGACAGCCAGGCCTGGGGACACAGCAGGAGCCAGAGGCTTGTGTCCAGCAATGTGAGTGGGGACAATCCCCAGGCTCTCCTGGTGTCCACAGTGTGACTCTCTGCTCCTGTCCAGTGAAACTCCATCTCTCCACAAGACCTTCCAGCAGTGTTGGTGCTGGAATTCCTTTCATTTTACGTCAGAACTCATGGGAAAACTTCAAAGTGGCCAATACCCTGTAAATCCAAGCTCTCTTCTCCCCTCCATCCACCTGGGGAATTGCTTGGAGCAGGGCGCAGCTGGAGATGTCATTGCTGCAGTGGTGACAGGAGCTGGAATAAGGCTGGCTGATGCAGAAGAAGTGTTTTTCCCAGTAAATTGTTCCCTCCACTGGGAACAGCATCCTAGAACACAGAGTGGAGCAAAAGTATTGTCTGAGGCATTTGAGTCTACCACTTGTTATTTTCGTGGCTGCTCTTACAGTTTGTCTCTCTGGAAGGAAAACAGACTAGTTATTTAAAGTAAAATTCTATTTTTCTTAAACAAGAAAATGGCACCAGCTGCTTCTTTTATGACAAATGCTGTTCTGAATTGAATCAAAATAAGCAGCTTGTAGCTCTTCCCCTTAAACCAGGGGTCGATCAAGGAAATCAAGACTGAGCCAAAGCTTTGGAAAGAGCTGTGTGGTGACTAATTCCCACCAAGGGCAAATATCCTATCCTTGATTCATCTCTTCCTGCTGTTTAAGGGATACTCACCACCTACAAACCCATTTCCCCTCTCCACAAGCACACACCTCCAAAATTTTCCTCCTGTTTGGAGCAACGTTAAAATGTGCCATCACATGAAGAGAGGGGGAAAAAAACCTGGTTCACTCAGTTCTTTTTATTCTGTTTGCTGGCCCATACCCAGTCAGCTCCCAGGTAGATTGATGGCAGAAGGGAAAAAGAGTTTACGAATTTCATTTTCTATGAGCTTCAGGTGGTGTTAACTGCAGGGTCAGATGCAGAACTCGAATCTGTCTAAGGTTTCTCCTGCTTTGGTCCATCAGCCAGGCTTGGGATGATTTCCACCACTTTTGGTGCACTCATTAATGCACCAAGGGGTCCCTGCTGCCCATGCTGGGGAGGTGTGGAGGGCAAAGGGGAGGGGGAAATTGCTGTGTGTGTCTGGGGGTGTGGGTGGATGAGAGTGCATGTGACTTCATCTGTATCTTATTTAGTGTCCTCTACTACAGAATCTTTTCTGAGACATAGATGTGCATGTTAAAATAGGAGAATTAGGCACAAATGACATAAACTGAGACCTTTAGCCAGTGTTGTGTTTGCCTCGTGTGTAAGTCCAAGTAGTAGTAGGAGATGTAAAACTCTGCTAGGTTCCCAGTTACCCCTAAGAGCACATGTATCAAACTGAACTGAATGTTCACTGATGATAGACACAAAACCAAAATGTTTACAGCATTCAGAGCAATAGCAAAGCATACCTCATGCCAGTCCTGGAGTGCCTCTCACCTGTCAGTGCAAGCTCTCCCCTCCCTGGGGGCCTCTGGCTTCTCCCTCCAAACTCCTCTCTCCTTCTCTCTCCTGTCCTGGTTGTCTTCCCTCCTCCTCCTCCTCGAAGCACTCCAAACCTCCCTGTCCACCAGCACTGTTTGTCCTCATCTGTCTGAGCCTGGGACTCCCCTAACCTCGCCCTGCTTGCCTCTCCTCCATCCCCATCCCTCCCTCCTCTCTTCTTTGCCTTTCCCTTCCCCAGGCACTCATCTCTGGTCATGCCATCTCCCTCCTACACGCCTCCTACTGCCACTGTAACGCTCCTAGGAGCTCTTCCCTGCCCGTTATGTAAGAACAAAACGTTTCACATCATTTTCTGCATTATCTTCCATCCCTGGGGCTGCTGCAGTCGTCTCCTTCCTTGGTGCTGTGCTCTCTCTGGCATCGTAGCATTATATCCCAGAACTGGAATTAAAGTTCATTTTGCTGCTAGACCAGAATGCTTCTGTCTACCATGCACCCCTTGGGCTTTGCAGAGGCTCATCTTGTCCCCAAGTCTTTTGTCTTCCTTCTTTTTCTCCTCCTCCCATGCAGGCTGCACGTGCGGTGCTTGTGGCAGGGGCTGGCTGGGGTGGAGGGTGTCCGTGCTGGGGTCCCTCACAGCTGGGCACCCCCGTGGCTCTCTGGTTTATAAAAGTAGTCTCAATAAAGGTGTGTGGGTTGTATTTGCTCAGCAAAGTCAGTCACTGTGCTCTGTGCCTCCTGCAGGAGGATGTGTGTCTAATCCGAGGCTGCGGTGAACTCAGCGCGAGTTCAGCAAGCCGAGGCCGTGGGAGGGAGGTGGCACAGGGGGACGAGCTTGTTACCAAAAACATCCAATGATCCTGGCAAAAAGGCACAGGAGAAAAGACAGTGCCTGCTTCTGGAGGCACCAGGGAGCTCTGGGGACCAGCTGTGCTGTGAATTGTTTGTCTCAAGCAGCTCCACACCTCCCGGTTTGCCTCACGTGCTGCGTGCCCCAGGCTGGCTCTAAAGCATGACGGATGAGGAGCTGCTCAGCTTTGCATTTCCAGTGCGGGTAACAGCTTTATCCTGAGAGAAATGTCTTCATGTTGCTCTATCAGTGCCTGCAGCCACCAGCTGAAAAGCAGGGAGGGGAAGGAGGCACCTTGTGCTGTGTTTACTCCTGCAGACCTCTGCAGGAACTCCTGGCAATGAAGAGAGCAGGGTACGAGCACACCCTGGGGTAGATCCCCCTTCCTTAAGAGCCACCACTGAAGATCTCATCTCCTCATAACCTCTCCCCCAACTCCTCTGTGAGTTACCCAAATCAGAGCTCAGATTTGCCCTTAAGCTCCTTGGCACCCCCACCTTGGTGGGATGGCAGTGTCCCCTTGAGAACCTGACTACAAACCCACCCGCCCAGCAAGGCTGCTTGAAATAACAAAAATACCTGGTTCCTCTGCAAATCAGCTCGTGGGTGGCTCAGAATAGACTGAGGATGGCTCTGCTGCACCCAATGAACTCAGAAGTGAGCCACCAGGCAGAAAGAACAGCTCAGAAGTGCTTCCCTGGGCAACGCTTTCATTTTCAGGAGATCCTGCTGCTGCAGCTGCCACCCCTGCAGTGCTGCTGGTGTTGGGGCAGGCCGGGCAGGCTGTTCAGTCTGATCCCTTCCTGCTCAAGGAGAGGCATGGGCTCAGCTTCCCAGGTTCCCCTGCATTAGCTGCTTGTTTGCTAGGCTCCCCTTGTTCCCTGGGAGGCTGGAGAAGCTCCTCAGCCACGCCACAAATCCCCACCAAGCCGTGTCACCACGCTGTGCAGTGTTACACCCCTGCTGTATAGACACCCTGAGGATGTAATAAACAGCCTGAGACTATTTACTCTCTGCCTGAGTGTCTGAAAAGCTGCAATCCTGGGGATGGAGGGGTGAATCCCAGCCAAATTGCTGAGGAGGAAGAGGAGGGAAGAAGCTGGTGCAGACACGCTGGATGGGGCAGCAGAGTGGGGATGGGTTGGCTCCAAGCTGTGGATGGCTCAGTTGGAGCAGTTTAGAACCAGGCTCCCCAGAGGTCCAGTTTGGGGGGATGACTCCCAAATGGGTCAGTAGGACCTGCAAGGAAGGAAAATCACAAGAGCCTTCCAGCAGCACATTGCTGTCCTTCTCTGAGTGCACCTCCCTGCTGCTGCCAGCGATAGACTCCCTGCCCCAAATCCCAAAACCAGCATGGCCAGAGGTGGAAACAAGTGCTGAGCCTGCTCCCTGCACCAGGAGCAGCAGTGGGGACACACAAGCTCCTGGGAAAGGGAGCAGTGTGGATGGATGGATGGATGGATGGATGGATGGATGGATGGATGGATGGATGGGCTCAATGAGGTCACAAAGAGCAAACAGCAAATGAAGAGCTTTCTCCAGACCAGAAAAAGCCACCCTGTGGTCCAACAGGCAGCTCACACCTGAGCCTCAGCTTGCTCCATCCTGGTGGGATAAACCAGGGAGGGGTGAGCAGGAGTAGGGGGAGAGTCACCAGCCAGTCATGGAGCAGCCTGGGAAGTCTGGAGGAGCCTGGGGAAGGGTCAGGCAGCAGCTGAGGGCAATCCTGGGTATCAAGGGGGGAAGGGGAGGCATTAGCTGGGGCAGGGAGCAGGGCACTTGAGGCGAGGTTAGGTGTTAGTGGGAAATTGCATGGTGAGAGATTGGCTTGGTTTGAAAAGCCAGGTGTCTGCTATGGAAGGCAGG